>NW_016804458.1:604218-643708 GCF_001698545.2 Rhinopithecus bieti
AAAATAGAATTCATACTTACTTTTTCCACTTTACAAACTTTCTGGTTATTTAATCCATTAAAGGAAAAGTTACGCTTCTTTTTGTTTTTTACTGCATGTTCTCAAGCAATTTGGTAAAATGATTAGATCCAAAAGGAAGGAGAATGAATATACATCTCCCTCAGAGAGGTTCTGGTTCTTCATAGAGATACGTGTTTACAACTTTTTAAGGCTAGACTGGACGAAAGTCGTGGACATCTGTCTTAGACATTGATTCTTGGTGCCAATAACTAGTTCCTTCCCAGAAATCTTTGTGTGTCCTCACTGTGATGGTGCTTGTGATGTTTTCAAATCACAATCACAGAACCATTTTCAGTTCCAACCTCAGGAATCAGTTCATCATCATCATTTTGAAAAATACAGGGTGATTTCAATGACATTGAACAAGACCCTGTGAGAAAATCTTCTGGATGAACTATATTCCAGTATATAAAGAGGAATTAAAGAAAGGCTGCACACCATCTATCTCAGGTGGTTTATATGAGGATTAAATAAGATCAGCTTGCCAAAATATCTGGCACATAGTAAATTCTCAACAAATATTGTTTGCTTAGCCTTTTCCCAGAGCTTTGGTGTCTTATCCAAAAGATGCCAATGACATGTGATAGTCAATGTTGTTGTTTAAACCAAATTTCATATGAGAACACTGGTTTTTAATGCAAAGGAAATGAAATACTATAACTTATTTTGTCTTATTAATAAAGTAACATAATGTATGTTCAATATATAATATTTGAAAACATAGGAAAGTAGAAAAGTACATAAAATCACCCAGAGATACTATAGTTGCCACTGTGTTGTATAGGCTTTTAGTCATCCTTTAAAAAATAAATAACAAAATTAGCATCACAATGTTCTATACTGTGCTTTTTGTGCTTACCAATATACCATAAATATTTTCAGGCCATTAAATATTCTCATTATTTTTAACAATGGCATAGTTTACCATTTTGTGAATATCTATTCATTTAACTTATCTCCTATTTTAAAACATTTGGATTATTCTCAGTTTTTCTCAATTATAAATAAAATCTGATAAGAAACTTTTGTTCCAGAGTACTGAAAGTCCTAGCTAGAGCAATTAGGCAAGAGAAAGACATAAAAGACATCTAAATAGAAAGACAGGAAGTCAAACAATCTCTCTTTGAAGATGATATGATACTGTATCTAGAAACCTCCAGAGTCTCTGCCCAAAGGCTTCTCAATCTGATAAACAACTTCAGCAAAGTTTCAGCATACAAAATCAATGCATAAAAACCAGTAGCATTTCTTTCTTTCATTTTCTTTTTCTTTTTTTTTTTTTTTTTTTTGAGATGGAGTTTCCTTTTTTTTCCTCCGCTGGAGTGCAATGGCGCGATCTCAGCTCACTGCAACCTCTGCCTCCCAGGTTCAAGTGATTCTCCTGTCTCAGCCTCCTGAGTAGCTGGGATTATACGTGCCCACCACGACACCCAGCTAATTTTTGGTATTTTTAGTAGAGATGGGGTTTCACCACGTTGGCCAGGCTGATCTCAAATCCCTAACCTCAAGTGATCCGCCTGCCTCGGCCTCCCAAAGTGCTAGGATTACAGGCATGAGCCACAGCGCCCAGCCAAAACCAGTAACATTTCTATGCACCAATAATATCCAATCTGAGAGCTAAATCAAGAACGTAATCCCATTCACAATAGCCACAAAAAGAGTAAAATACTTAGGAATACAGTCAGCCAGGGAGGTGAAAGATCTCTAAAACTGCTGAAATAAATCAGAGATGATGCAAACAATGAAAAAAAATTCCATGCTCATGGATAGGATGAATTAATATCATTAAAATGGCCATACTGCCCCAAACAATTTACAGATTTAATGCTATTCCTACCAAACTACCAATGACATTTTTCACAGAATTAGAAAACCCCATTCTAAAATTCACATGGAAACAAATAGAGTCCAAATAGCCAAAGCAATCCTAAGACAAAAGAACAAAGTTGGAGGCATCATACTGCCTGACTTCAAACTATACTACAAGGCTACAGTAACTAAAACAGCATGGTACTGATACAAAAACAGACATATAGACCAATAGAAAAGAACAGAGAGCCCAGAAATAAAGCCACACATCTACAACCATCTGATTTTTGACAAAAAACATACAGTGGGAAAAGGATTCCCTATTCAACAAATGGTGCTGGGAAAACTGACTAGCCATAAACAGAAGATTGAAACTGTCCCCTACCTTTCATCATATACAAAAATCAACTCAAGATGTATTAAAGGCTTAAAAGTAAAACCTAAAACTATGAAGACCCTAAAAGAAAATCTAGGACATACCATTCTGGATATAAGCAAAGACTTCATGACAAAGACTCCAAAAGCAATTGCAACAAATACAAAAATTGCCAAGTTGGACCTAATTAAACTAAAGAGCTTTTGCATAGCAAAAGAAGATATCAACAGAGTAAATGGACACCCTACAGAATGGGAGAAAACATTTGCAAACTATGCATCCAACAAAGGTCTAATATCCAGAATCTATAAGGAACTCAAAAAAATCAACAAGCAAAAACCAAACGATTCCATTAAAAAATGAGCTAAGGACATTAAAAGACACTCCTTAAAAGAAGACATACATGTGGCCAACAAACAAAAAAATGCTCAATATCACTAATCATCAGAGAAATGCAAATCAAAACCATAATGAGATACCGTCTCACACCAATCAGAATGGCTATTATTAAAAAGTCAAAAATAATAGATGCTGGCAAGGTCGTGGAATAAGGGGAACATTTATACACTGCTGGTAGGAATGTAAATTTGTTTGGCTGCTGTGGAAAACAGTCTAGATATTTCTCAAAGAACTTAAAATAGAACTACCACTAGACCCAGCAATTTCATTACTGGGTATATTACCTGAAGGAGTATAAATCATTCTACCATAAAGACACACATATGTATATTCATTGCAACACTATTCACAATAGCAAAGACATAGAAGCAACCTAATTGCCCATCAATGGTGAAGTGATCAAGAAAATGTAGTACATATACACCATGGAATACTGTGCAGCTATAAAAAAAATGAAATCATGTCCTTTGCAGCAACATGGATGGAGCTAGAGGCCATTATCCTAAGAAAATTAATGCAGGAACAGAAAACCAAATACTGAATGTTCTCACTTTTAAGTGGGAGTGAAACATTAGGTACACATAGACACAAAGAAGGGAACAATAGACACAGGACCTATTTGAGGTTGGAAGGCGGGAGGAGGATAAGAATTGAAAAACTACGTATCAGGTATTATGTGGATTACCTAGGTGACAAAATTATCTGTACACCAAACCCTGGTGACACTCAATTTACCCATGTAATAAACCTGCATATGTACCACTTGAACCTAAAATAAAAGTAGGAAAGAAAGCAAAAACAAAACTTTTGTTTATAAATATTGCTGATTATTTACCTAGAATAAACCCCTCACAGTGGCATTTAGGGTGAAAGGGTATACATACTTTCGAGTAGGTAAACTTATATGAACATACGTATATATGTGTTTTTAATCACTAAAAGATCTTTTAAAAAATGTTGTATCAGTTCATATTCCTACTTGTAGCATATGAAAATGCTCATTTTCCAAGAGGAGAACATTTAAAAACCAAATAAACCTTTGGGAGGCCGAGGTGGGCAGATCACGAGGTCAGGAGATCAAGACCATCCTGGCTAACATGGTGAAACCCTGTCCCTACTAAAAATACAAAAAATTAGCCAGATGTGGTGGCACGTGCCTGTAGTCCCAGCTACTTGGGAGGCTGAGGCAGGAGAATTGCTTGAACCCTGGAGGCGGAGGTTGCAGTGAACCGAGACTGCGCCACTGCATTCCAGCCTTGGCAACAGAGCATGACTCCATCTAAAAAAAACAAAAAATAAATAGAATTCAATGCAGATAAATAAAAGTTTTAAAGTTAATCAGTTTTCTTTTCCTACCACACATTTGAATGAATGGTGAAAACGCTGAAGGAAGGAAGGCTAAACAGACATCTTTTACACATATCAAATTTTGGACAAATTCTTGAAAAAAATAAACAGCATGTTGGAGGGTTTGTGCCTGAAGAAAGCTGGTAAGATATAATGGCACAAGAGATGATATGTGATTCTATGCATGCCATCACGTAGTCCTCTTCCTCCCTTTAGCCACTGAAAATGACAGAACTTGGACTGCTTACAACTCTGGGAATATATGGGAATGATGTTCCCCACATGGCTGAAGGGAAGTGGCTCAGACATGTGCATTCCTGAGGCCAGCTGAGTAGTGTGGTCTTGGTGAATTCCTGTATGTTTGAATCAAGGTAGCCATGGGGTTGGTGCTGCGTAAGGTTAATTTGGAACTTTCTTTCTCCAGGTTTAATATGCTCAGTAGCTTTTAGTAGGAAAAAAAAAATGGTTCCCAGGCACATTGGTCATCTTTCTGTGTAGGTTTATTACATAATCTTTATTCAAATAGTATTTCTCCTTATCATTGAAAGCTAGTTGTATTTTCAGTATTTCTAAAATTTAAACAAAAAAGAATACAAAAATCTCTCACAAATTCATCACCTAATTATAGGGTATCATTGTTTCCTTTATGGCATTTACCTCCAGTTTTTTTGTTTCTTTTATGTTTTTGTGTTTCTTTTGCAGAAAATCACATTGCATACATGTTTTACATCTCGCCTTTTTACTAAATACAATTATTGTAAACATTTTCATGTCATAAAACAGTCTTTAAAAGCTTATTTAATGGGCATCCAACATTTACTTGTATTAACATATGCTACATTCTTTAGAATCCTCTCATTGTTGAACATGAAATCTGCTTCCATTATTTTATTAATCTGAGTAACACAGTGATGAACATCTTCTAGCAGAAGTCTTTGCTGTGTTTCTGATGTTTTTTCCTAAGGTATATATTTCTAGACATAGGTATTTGTTATTTCTGAGAATAACGAATGATAACTAACACTGGTGCCAAAAAGCTTACTTTTCTGTTACTTCATTTGCTTTCTTCTTGTCAGTTATAGAACCATCATTTCTTTACAGGTTCTATTTGTCTTTGTTGTCCATTTGTTTTAAAATAATAGGCATGATGTCAATGATCTCTCAGCTTCTATTATAGCAGATTCTTCTACTATACCTCTGTTATCTTGACTGGTCATTATCTCAAACTCTGATACCCGTTTTCCGTATATAAAACTTCCTCATAGTCCTGCTCCTTTCAGGACAGCCATCTCTCTGATCCTCAAGTTTCACCCAACTACCTTGCTGCATCCTGCTTGGAAGCCAAGGCAGCTTCCTGGAATGCAAACTCTTCTCTCTCAGATCTCGTATTTGATCCCAGTTTGGTGCACCTGCTTGTAATGAAAAACCAAAGGTGTGGGTCCCCAGAGCCTCCATGACTGCACTGCCTTCTAATCCTTCCCAGCACGAGACTCACACCTGCATCACATTTATTCAGAAGCTGCAAAGAAAAACACCCTCAACCATATCCAGAGAGACAGTGAGAGGAAAAGCCATGGAATTGGTTTAAATTTATAAGTTATTACTCTTGAAAATGAAATCAAAGGAAATCAGAGCTACCGTGCACTCTAAGCCCATGTGAAGGCGGTGAGTTTTACAGAACCAAAGTTGAAATTTGGTATTAAGAGATGGAGTTTCTATTTCAATTGACTGACTTTATGAAAGCAGTTTTATCTTCTTAGACCTCTTTCTTTCCGACAGAAAACAAATATTACCCACTCCCTCACTGTTACAGTGTAACTTGTGAAAACATACAAATTCATATTCAGGGTTTTGTATATCTCAGAGCAAAAGGAGTTAACAGCCATTATCCCTGGAAATTACAACTCCGATAATCTGGGGTTGCATTTGGCACTGTTTCCTAAATTTATGATGAATTATGGTTGACATAGAAACTTCTTGATGACATAAGGCCTGTTTAAAAGTACCATCTCCTTTACAGCTTGCTATGTCCAAATAATGCACATCAAACACCTCCTGCAGCTCAGTGCTCAGATAATTGGATTTACCTGATGTTCTTCAGTTTCCATGTGACCTTTAGCTTCCCTGCTAGGGCTACACAACATCATTTCTCATTATTTTTATTATTAGGGTCATGAGCATGGATTATTCATTCCAATACAGGTGGACATCTTTGTCTCCAAGCTAAATCTTGTATGATTATAAAAACTAGCTTTGACTAAGGTCTTACAGTATGCAATGAACTGTGTTAAGATCTCTACAGGCATGATAACATAGAACCCTCACAACCACCCTTTGAAATAGGCACAATTCTTTTTCTAATTTTGCAGATGAAGAAATTGAAGCAGAAATGGGTGAGAAATTTGCTAGAGCTGAGACCATGCAAATGCTATAGAACTTTAGGCTGAGCTTTTTAGCATATGACAACTACTACCTTCTGGAGGAAGTCATTGTAGTGTGTGGTTTTTTACTATCCAACTCAACTAAAAACCTCAAATATACGCACCATTAATACAAAAAACAGTGCTCAATTCTAGGTTGTTATTGTCGTCCTTTTGTGGGAGAAATTAAACTCGCTTGGGGTTTGTTGGGCTTGACAGCTTTTGTTTGGCTTGTGTAAAATGTTGCATATTTGGTATAGAAATGACCCAGGGAGTATGACTCTTAACCTGGACATGCTGTTTGTGCTGGAGTCAGGGTTTTGAGACTGTAACCTCTCCTTTCATGTTTTGAAACCAGTCTCTTTTTCTGTGGATTTTTTTTTCATTCACTAGAAATGTGTTCTTTTACATTCCTCAGACCTGAAGCATGAACTCTGCCAGGTGAATTTAATTTATTACTCTGCTGACCACATCACTATTCTGTCTTTCCTCCCTTTTTATTTTTAAAGGGGTACTGTTCTACTGAAATGTTGGTATGACATGTCTTTATAGAACAATAATCTTTTACTTTAGTGATGCTTTAAAAAATGTCCTTTAAAACATCTAGTTGGTGTAAAATAAATCCAGAATACCTATGTATTTAATTCATATGTTTCATGTGACTCAATTTTTTGTTTTCCTTTTGCTAAAATGTTCAGGTCAAAAGATTTATATGCCAATTAAAATTATTATTATAGTATTTTGAAAGTTTTGAGGTATTTGCTTTCTTATAGCCTTCATCAATATAACTTGTCTTAATAGAGCTTCAGGATGATACTCAGAGCCAGAACCCAGAGTGTGCATACGTCTATGCACATGTTTTTGATGAATCAGCTGGGGTATACCAACTCTCAGGAATTTTTCAGAGCCTAAGGAAGACCTGTGCCTAAATAGAAAGCTATTCCGCCTAACCAAGGAAACAGACTGAAGGAGGATTTGGGACAAGGAAAAGCCAAATGAGCAATTGAAGTAAAAAATTCTATGTCAGGAGCAAAACCAGGGTCATTGTAACCTAAAGTTATTAGCACTAGCTTAATAATATGTCCATTTGCTTATTTCATTCACAGATATTTGGTGCTCCTAGCAGAATGGTCTTCACACTTCAGTGTCCATGGGACTCACCTGAAGAGATTGTTCAAATACAAAATTTCGGGTCACTGTCAGAGATCATGATTCATTTGCTTTGGGGAGATACTCAAGACGTTTCCTTTCAACAAGCTTTCAGGACATTCTAATGCAGATGGCCCTTTGGATACACTTTGAGAAACAATTTTGTAGCATCTCAGGCATAGGATGAAGCCCCAAACAGATTAACAAACACAGAACAGACTTGTCTTATTGTTCAGAAAACACTGAACAGATAGTGATATGTACTTTAACATTAATGAAAATAATAGTGGTAATAATAGCTACTATATGCCAGGCATTCTTCTAGATTACATTCATATATTATTTCAATGAGTCCTTACAGTTAACAGTCTTTCTCCCATTTTACAGTGAAAGAGGCTGAGGTGCATAAAGATTAAGTAACATGTCTGAGTGCAGGAGCCCACGTCTGGCTCATTCTCAAGTCTCTAACCCTTGTCTCCTGTCCTATATGCCCTACCCAGGATTGTACAGTACTGTACATCACTATATAAGACAATATATGGTAAGTGTTGAGAATAACACCTACAAGTTGGTTTAGTGGGTATGATGCAGAAGGAAGTTACCTTTATTGAGTGCTTACTGCATGATAGGATGCATATGTTTTTAAACACCCAGTGAGGTATAAATTATCATCCCATTTACGTTCAGTTTCCTCATACGTAAAGAGGGGATAATAAAATACCTTTTCTCACAGGGTTGTTAAAGATGATTGATTAAAACAGATAATGTAATGTATGTAGCACAGTGCTTGGCTTAAGCTCTTGATAAATGTTAGGTGCTATTATTTTCACTATTACTATTTTCAAATTGTTTTTAATTGACAAAATTTGTGTCTATTTATGGCACACAACATGATGTTTTGATATATGTACACATTGTAGAATGGTTAGATCAAACTAATTAACATATCCATGAACTCACATACTTATTTTTTGGGGTGAAAACATTTAAAATCTATAGTCTTAGCAATTTTCAAGTATGCAATATATTGTCACTATCATTACTTAAAATTGAGAAATCTGAGGCTCAGGGAAGTTGGAGAACTTGGTTGAAGCTACCCACTAACAGGACCTGGGATCTGATCAGCCCCGCTCCTTTTCCATGCTCTGCTGCCACCCAGCCACTGGGAGAGTAGGATGCCGTTCCTTCTGGTGATCTGGGAAGGCTTCGTGGATGAGACAGCTCTAGAGTCGGGTTTGCAGAATGGGTAGAGTTTCAAGCACAGAAATAAGAGTGAGGGTACTCCAATTTTTGCCTGAGCTATTTATTTACCTCATCAAACTTATGTCTGTAATTTAACAGAGCCCAAATCTCTCAAGACTTCAGCCTTCAGAACTTCTGCCAAAACAAATTTCAGGCAGGTTAAAGAAAAATGATTCTGGATTCCTTCAAGACACTCATGTGAAAGGTGCAGGGAAAGCGTGTGTATTTAGGGAAGAAACGGAAGCTGGACAGCAAGATTGCGGCAGCAGATGGGATGGGGTATCCTAAAGAGGCAGGCCATGGCCAACTACATGGACCCTGAGTGTCAGTGTAAGCCTGCAGAAGGTCACAGCCTGGGGGACGTGGCCCCACTCCATGGGGTGGAAAGAAGGAATTTTATTGCCAGGAGACTTTCTGGAGGAAATTCAAAGGCTAAAAATGTAGCCCCTAAGCATTGGAGTTACACCTGTGGAATATAAGTCACTTATCAGTAAATCATTCCTTCAGTGCCAATACACCATGGAAGTAGGAGCCCACAGAAGCTCAGTTTCTCCATTAGTAAAATCAGGGGCCACATGAGTGGGAAGGGTAGGGGCAAGGCTGCATGCAGTCTGCTCTCCTGGCTTCTCGGCCAATGTTCTTTCCCAGCCACAACTGTGTTGGCTCCAGGGTTTCTTTACAGAAGGTGGCTGGCAGACAGCCCCTCCATAGTCCTGACCCCAAGGAGCTCTGGAAGGAAGAGAGAGTTAGAAAATTTCTTTTTCTGTCTCCTTAGAAACCCCACTTACATCAGATCCCTCTATGGAAAAATTTTCTTTTATTTTCTCATCAGTCTGATGGCTTTTTAATTTAACCAGTACATTCATTTATTCATCCATTCAACAAGTATCTATGAAGCACTTATCATGTGCCAGGCACTACTCTAGTTTCTTTGGAGAAAATGATGAAGAAAGGAGACAGGGATCTCTACCTGCATTGGGCTTATATTCTAGGAGATGGGAAGAAATGATCTGTAAATAAGACAAATGTCTGAAAAATAGGGTACATTGGGGGCAATAAGTGCAAAGAGAAAACTAAAGAGGAACTGAGGTAGAAAGTTGGTGGACAGGGGAGGCTTAAATTAGGGATGAGTAGCCAGTGAAGGCCTCTCTAAAAAGTATCACTTAGGAAAGGCCCACACAGATACCTGGGGAGAGTATTTCAGGCAAAGTGGCAAAGCAAAGGCCAGAGGAGGAATGTGCTTGGAACAGTGGAGAAAAAAAGGCTGGAGCGGCCAAGAGGAAGCGCATTGGGAGGAAGTGGGAGATGAGGTCCAGGAGGGAGCAAGGAGAGTGCAGATTATAGCTTCTCTCTGCCTGAGAAGGGATGACTTTGGGGATTTTTGAGCAGAAGAGAAATTTGATGTGCCTTGAGTTTTATCCCAATCACTTTGATTATTGTGCAGAGAAGAGAACAATAGTCAGAGCAGGAGCCCACCTAGGAGGCTGTTGTGAGTCCTCAGAATTATTGAATTGACTGTGCCTAGCTGGTAGTTGGTATTTCCTGTCATTTTTGAGGTCTTCTAAATGCCAAGTGTGATTCTATAGCATCTCTTTCCTGGGCTCTATGACTTTTTCTCCCTCAGTATAACATGCATGAAACAAACCTCACTATTTATTCCCACTGCTGGATATCCCTGCTGATTCTGAAAAATGACAGCCCTGACACAAAGAACTGCAGGTGATGCTGAGTTGAGAGAGTGGCAAGTACCTCATACCGGCTCTCTCAACACCTGCTCCAGTCCCCTTTGCATGTGTCTTCCTGTACTTCAGGGACTGGAAAAGAAGAAAGGAGAACGATGCTTTCCAGGTCTCCTGGTAGCTCCAGGTTCTAAAGGGATTTGATTTCCTCCATGCACACACACTGCTGCAAGACTTGGAGGCAGAAGGGAGCATGGGGAGGTGGTGGTTAAGTAGAGAAAGGCTAGATCCTCTGGAAAGGATGGTATCAAGGAGGAGGAGCCTGGATTCTTTAAGATGAGCTAACATTCTCCTGTCACAAGTGTCAAGTGGTGAGCAACCAAGCCATGGCAGAGGGATGAGTCTCAGAACATCATTTCCCCTGGATGCTGTCCTTGGCCAGTACTCCTCAGCTTGGTAAGTTCCTTGACCCATTTAGAAATTCTGTGTATTTCCAAGAGCCTGTAATAAACCCTTTTTTACTCAATGAGTCTAAGATGGCTGCAGAAGATTCTGCAGTCTAACCTTACTTTTAGACTTCAGGAAGGACAAGGAAACAAAGGGGATTTCATCAGTGTTCTGTCCACCTTCTAAGGAGACTTCCTGGAAGCCTCTCACAAGAATTTCACTTACATCTCGCTAGTCATAAAAACTTAGTTACATGGCCACACCTAGGTGCAAGG
Organism: Rhinopithecus bieti; assembly: GCF_001698545.2. Lineage (NCBI taxonomy): Eukaryota > Metazoa > Chordata > Mammalia > Primates > Cercopithecidae > Rhinopithecus > Rhinopithecus bieti. The sequence continues at coordinate 615,422 of NW_016804458.1, forward strand.
AGGCTGGGAAATGTAGAAGTCTAGCTGGACACCCTTTCATCTCAATAATAAAGGATTTCTGTCATACTTCTTCCTCTTAGTAAAGAAGAGGGAAATAGATATTGGGTAGGCAGTTTGCAGTCTCTGCCACAAATGATAAACATTATTTTAGGGGCTTGATACATATTGCTAAATTGCTTTTTTAAAGAAATGTTTACACTCTCATCATCATTGAAAATGAAAAATAAAACATGGGGAAAATGTGTACATATCCAAATGTTTGTCATAGTCATAAAAGTGTCTCTTTGTATCAACAAAACAAATATTCAAGTGCCTAAAATATGCCAGGTGTAGTCCTAAAAAGTGGGAAGAAAGCATGAAACAAAACACGCAAAGAGCCCTGTCCTCAAGAGAATCTGGTTGCAAACTTTCCCACTTAAGGACTGTGTTTTCACAAGCCCAATCACCAGATTAGCTAGTTAAATATTGATTGTTGGCAAACATTGTGATTTGGGTTTTGTAATGGTGATCGAAAGCCTTCCTTTTGACATAGATTGTTTGAATATAGAATGCATAGTCTGTTGAGGGCACCAATTTGTGGCAATGAAGTTTAGTAGTAAAGTTCCAGAATATTCATCTTACTATTCTCCAAGGTGTGCTATGGTGAAACTGTCTCATCTAAGAAAGTGATCCTGTTAATGAGGCACCAGAGGTTAAAAGTTGGGGTATGGGGATGTGCAGGTAGAGGACAAGGGCCAGCATGTCTAAAAGCACAGAAAATGAGAGTGTGTGAAGTGAGCTGTGAGTAGTGCCTGATCACGCAGGTGCCAAGTGAAAGGGTGACAGTGGCAGGAGGTGAATCATGGTAAGGAGTGGACCAGATCATGACACTGTATTAAAGAACACAATTTTATTCTTCTGGTAAAAGGAATCATTAAAAACTGCAGAGCAGGATGTGATGTTACCAAAGTAAGTAAAAGGATAGAGGCAAAGTTATTAGCGCAGCACCCGGCACCTAGTGAGTTCCTTGGCCCATGTAGAAATTCTGTATATTTCCATACAAAATGTTAGCTATAATGAGAATTATTATTCCTTGATTACAAGCATCACTCTGGTAGCAGTGTGAAGGATGGGTGGGGATGGGGAGATTAATTAAGAGGATTTGGACAATTGACAATGTGAAAAGAAGAAGATAGAGAAAAGAGACATTCAGGAGAAAAACAACAGGACTTACTGGAAGATGAGGTTGAAAAGAAGAATGTAGGAGTCCAATGTGGGTGCCTAGGTATGTGATGGACCCATTCACTGATAAAAGACATGTGGGCAGGGAATATTTTTACAGGGAAATGATGAGGTGCCTTTAGCACATCCAGATAGTCATGTCCTTTTGCATCTCAATTTTCTATTTCAATCTAAAACATTGATATTATGCCATTTCAAGGGACCTGCTGCTTCCATTCAAAGGGTGACAAAGACTTCAAATGTTTTGGCTGGATTCAGGATCTCCATTGGAACCAAATGAGGAACAAGATCACCTGTTACCCCACTGTTTTCTTGCAACCTGGGAATTATTTCTTCCTGGCCTTGAAGCCTGTTAGCTCATGCGCAGGAGGAAGCAGAACATTTGCTCAGGCTCCTTGCAAGGTTGGTTGCCACATGATGACACTCACCAAAACCAAATTTATGCTTTTATTTTTTCCTCTTATCTTGTCAGGAGTGGGAGCTGAGAGAGGGGAACTGCAGTGAAGGCTGTTCTCTTGCCTCAGTGGCAGAGAGCAAGGAGGACCTCAAGGAGCTTTGCTTGCCCACCTGGACCATTTAAATTAAGAGACAAGCAAGGTGCCAAGTACACGAGGGCAGACTGCCTGTGCAATGAGCTCACTGAAAGGTTGTCTGGCGGGGCAGCTTCTTTGAGGAATAAAATCCTTGTAATTCACTTCCCTTCACTAAAACACAGAACTTCCACATGTAAGAGCTGGGTGTTTTGTAAAAGCAGGGGAATTTATAAATTAGACATTATTAAATTGTGTTTTACTTGCAGCTCATTTATTTTTAGGCCTAGCATAATTGCTTTCAGACCTTGAGCTTGCTGCAGTGGTGATTTTGTCCAGCTCTGTAGGGTGACCTGGAGACTCAACTCCAGGCACGGGGATAACGGTCCCCTGCTTCCTACATTCTAGAGGGTCAAAAGCAAAGCCCAGACCAAAGACAAAGGAGATGAGTTTTTGATTCTACTCCTCAATCACCCAAGCTACTTAATTCTGTTAAACCGAATCCAATCCCCTTTCTCTGCCCTCATACTCAAGTAACAGCTTTTAGTGTCCTTCTTTAGAAATATCAGTGCGTTATCTAGTGTAATGGAGTCAGATCTGGATTGGGATCTCATGTCTACTCCTTGGTTGCTTCAAGTTAACTTGGTGCAAGTTAATCCTTCTGAGCCTTCAATTTCATCACATGTAAAATGGGGCTAATAGTAGTACTGATCTTATGCGGTTGTTGTAAGACTGGCTAATATAACACAATGCATATGAAGACCTCAGTACACTGCTTGGTATTCTATAAATGGTAGGCGTGGTTAGATAGATGGATAGATCAAAAGTGCATGTTCAATATGGTCAGTGCATGGAGGCCAAGCTATGTAAGTTTCCAGTAACCAATAACCAAGTCCTGTCTAAAGACTTTTAATCAGAGCCAATATTCCAGATGAAACAATGACTTTTGACTATCTACAGTCTTTTGTGGGGAGAAACAAGATATGATATTTTAGAGCAGGTCCCACTAGTTATTTTTAAATTATGTAAAATCTACTGGGGTTCATCAAGCAAATTAATCCTTTCATTCTGGGGTCTTCAGCAGTGACAATTAAAATTTTGTAAAAAACAAACAAACAAAACAACAACCCTGACAACTGCTTCTTTTCTTCCAGAACACTTCCTGATCATGGCTTAATTCCTCTTTATTCCCTGAAGAGGTAAAAACTTTAGAACCTAACACAAGGGATTCCATTATCATTTTTTATTAGTCATTTATCTACTGTTCCCAGGTTACTATACTAGAAGAACTGTAACCACCCAAACACCATCTAAAAACACATAAACATAATTTGCAAGAAAGTTTCTGACAGGTCCCCTTGGGCCTATTTGATATAAGCTTAGTAACCGAATGCATTTTAAGTCAGTACATTTTTCTGGCTAAAATTTCCCATTTGCTCCATGTTTATGTAAGAATGTGTTCATGCTCTCCTGGGGCCGGACTTCATCCTCCATACTCCCCTTGGGGTGTAGCTCTATAATGGACCAGTGGCTTTGATGATTTCCCAAAGTTCTCTCTCCTATAATGCATGAACTGGAAAGACTAAAACAAAGGCCAAAGGAATGCCTTTAGAACACTATTAATTTAGATGCTACGTCTTTAAGGAGTTGGGAGCAGCAGTACCAAGACAGTTCAGCAGACCTGGGAACAAATAGAAATTAATTCCTCTTCCGGTGTGCAAATGATGTTCTTCAGACTTACAGAGCCTGTCACACACAGCAAGCCTCCTGCCTTTCCCTTTTCCTGATCATCTTTCACTCAGAAACTAAATGTGCCCTTCTAAAACACAGCTATGGTTGAATAAGAGCTCTACATTACACTCTTCAGACGTTGTAATGAAGGCACTAGCCTGGCACATATGCCCTTAACTTTGTGCCTTTCCAGCTTTGTCTATCGCCGTTGCTATCATATCCTCCACCTCAACACGCAAAACTCATCCTTCCCCAAATTCACCATGATTTGTTCTCTCCAATATCTTTGTGTTGGTTGCTTCTTTTGCCTGGTGAAATCCCACCCATTTGTCAAAGCCCCACTTAAATACAGTCTCCTAAGGGAAGGATTCCCAGTGCCTAAAACTGACATAATCACTTTCTCCCCTGTGATCCTGGCACTTTGTAACAGGCCTCTACTGTAGCACTGTACACACTGGTTTGCAATTAATTTTTATTTGTCCCTGTCCCCTATTATATCATGGTATCTTCAAATGATAAGAAACACGTTTTATGAATTTTATGTGCCCCAGTGTTTCAAAAGTAGTGAGTGAATTAAAGAATGAATGAATGAACTAACCCAGCACGAGGGTCCAACGATGGATGGGGAAGAAGACGAGACATTAAGAAGGGACCCGCCCTTTGCTTCCACATTGTCTGGACTAACCTACTGACTCAGTTTGTAGAGAGTTTTCTGGGAGATGATACAAACAGACCCCCATGGAAAGATTCCCTGTTTACAGAAATGCAAGTGGGCCTTCATGAGATGAAAGAGCTTCTTAAGTTTTCTGTCATTAAAATTTACCAAAGAGAGGGCAGCATCGCAAAGTGTTATCAATAAGAATAGAGGGGGACCATGCTAGAGAAAATTAGGTACAAAGATTCCTTTGCAGAAAAAGTACAGCTCCATGGGCCGGGAAATTCTTCCACTTAAGAGTCATATGCTCCGGAATGTGCAAGGGGAAACAGTCTCAGTAGGGTCTTGACTCAGCAAGGCCTGGAATTGATGCTTGGGCTGTTCTGCAAGGTCCTAGGGCATTTAGATTCACAGCGGCTTGAGCCTAGTTGCATACGCCAGCATGTATCAGTACAAGCTTTAAATCAGAACCACCCGTTACACCTCCTCCCCTCTCTCTGGCTCTGAGCCCTACCCTCAAACCCCCCTCCCTCCCTTCACTGCAGGCTCATTAAGGCCTTTCCCAGTGCAGAGACACTGCATTTGGGGGACTGTTGGAGTGTTTGATATTTTCCACTCTGCGTGTCAAGGGCATTTACAGTCGGCGTCAGAATGTTATGTCGGTCTGAGGAGGCACTTTGAAGTGTTTGTGGTAGAGGCCACATGTGCAAGCAAGATGTGCCTCCTCCCGATCCCTGGATCCCTGAGGTTCCTGCTCAGCTCTTTCCCAGAATCATGTGACAATGAACAACAACACTTAACCCTTTGCTTCTTAGTGTAGTAGCTGGTTATTATTACCATTATTATTATTATTCATTATTTTGAAAAAGCACTTCATCCTCTTTCTACATCTTGGCTTTGGAGATGGTTTGGTGGCCTCTCCTTGCCTTCCAGTCACTACTTCTTGGAACTTTTTGTGGCTGTTACTGCTAATGCTCTTACATAAATGCATATGTAGAAATGTATTTCCAAATAGTACACACAAAGCAAATGCGTATATCTTAAAACTGTACAGATGGTGAAAGCAATGGGGTTGTTGACACTTTCATACCATTTCATAGTTCATGCCAAAAGCCAGCAGGCTGGTCAATCATCCCCTTCACCAATCCCAGAGTCTCTGATGCTCAGCCATCATCAACACAAGAAGTCCCCAAATGGCATCATTGTTTTTCCCATTTACTAAATGGTCACTCACAGGTAGCCTCTTCAATGTCACTTGGCCTAATCCATGAAAATCTGGGGTCCTGAGACTCTGAACTAAAATTAGAAGAAGAAAAAATATGAGACTTTCAGAGGAAACGGTATCAGCCAACCTGAGTCTCTTGCTACATGGTTTGGCTCATGCATTGCAGTAGGGCTTAAGGTGATAACCTTCAAAGCTCCTCTCAGCTCTGAGGTTCACTAATGCTCAGCTCTCAAATAGTCTGGAAAGAAAAGTCTTGGACATGGTAGAGTGGGCTGGGGTGGAGGCACAGGGCTTCTCTCAGAGGCAATGGGCATCTGTCTCTCTGGGGATCAGTTTATATTCACAAAGCACCAAGCAATACAGTGGAAACAAGACCATTTTGGTTTTTTGTTGTTGTTGTTGTTGTTTTTGAGATGAGTTTCGCTCTTGCTGTCCAGCCTGGAGTGCAATGGCACAATCTCAGCTCATTGCAACCTCTGCCTCCAGGGCTCAAGCAATTCTCCTACCTCGGCCTCCAGAGTAGCTGGGATTACAGGCACACACCACCACACCTGGCTATTTTTTGTATTTGTGGTAGAGACGGGGTTTCACCATGTTGACCAGGCTGGTCTTGAACTCCTGACTTCAGGTGATCCACCCACCTCAGCCTCCCAAAGTTCTGAGATTACAGGCGTGAGCCACCACACCCGGCCAACAAGACAGTTTTTAATGAATGTAAGTCATTTTCAGGCATTCAAAGATCAAGACCTTTTGGTAAAGTTGCCTTGGGCTCAACTCCATTATTTAGAATGATCTCCGGAGATATTTACTAAAGATGGGATTATCCCCTGCAATAACAGCTATACTTCTTTATTTTAATTTAGGGGTCCAAGGAAAGAAAGAGATGTGCTTTAACATTAGACTATCAAAATACTAAGAATAGTTACTATGACACAGGCAATAATGTGCTAGGTAAAGCATTAGCTTATTTAAGGCTCATAATAAACCTATAAGGTGAGCACTGTTCTCTGTATCTGAACCTCATGGAAGTTAATGGCATGCCCAAGGTGGTTTTAGGAAATGGAGGGTCTAGGACATGGACTCAAAACTTTCTGACAGTTGGTGGTCCTTTGCCTGCTAGTCTGTATTATTTCCCCAAATAGTTAACCTTTTATTATTATATTGTCCTAACACTGACTCTAATTTATTGTCCTAACATTGACTTTAATATCTGCATTACTTACATCCATGACACAATTCTGCTTATTCAAGGTCAGGGTCAGTGACCTTTTCATCTCCTAAAACAACCCCTAGCATACTGCCTTCCCTGGCCTCACATGTTCCCCAGCTCTGAGTCAGGAGTGTTTCATCAACATCTATTGAATGAAGGAATGAGTGAACGGCATGTAACAAGCCTGGGAAAGGTGCTGGAGCCTAAGGCAACAATATCTCTCAATTTCTGTAATGGAAGTCTGCCCTGGGACTCCCCCAACACAAACAGGACACTTTCCCAAAGCAGCCAGGGGATTCAAATCCTTTAGTGCTAGGAATCCAGAAATCCTTCCCTGACAGCATAAACTTGCAGGCTTCTTGAACCTCTTTCTTCCAATGCCACAGGCTCTGAGCTTTATTGGCCTGCCAACAATTAGGCACACACACACACACACAAAATGGATCAAAGAGGAGGACATTGGCTTACATAGTTTGTCAGAATAACTTTGCTGTTTGTATTTACTATGCACGGTGTCAAAGTCTCTTCTACAAAATAGGGCATTTGCACCCTTGTAAACAGCCTCACTGAGAAGAACGACAAAAGGGAGAGAGTTAATAGTGCTTTGTTACAAAGCTGTCTTATCTTGTAAGCTGTTCCCAGGAGGGCTGCTAGCATGGGATCAGAGGGGTAGACCATTTTTTTTTTTTGGGGGGGGGGGTTGTTTTTTTTTTTTTTTTTTTTTGGACATTGGTTGGAATGAGAAACCTTTCCAGTCACTGTGTTCTGGAAAGAAAATATTTGATACGGAATAGTGTCCATGACATGTGATCCCTAAAAACTCCACTTGGACCAATGCTTGAATCATGTTTTCAATCAAGAATTGCTACCTTCAGTTCCCCCTGGCTTTCAACAGTGCAGACCCTGACCCAATAACTTCCTAAAAAGGCTTCTCTCTTTATATGGGTCTCTCTCCTTAGCAGAGCTTATTTATTCTGTTTCCAATGTACCAGAAAAGAGATATGTTTTTCTGTTGCTGAATGCATTAATCCAAGTATTTTTATTTGTCTTAGAGCAGAGTTAGCAGCTGATTCTCACAGGAGAGGGGATTGGCAGCTAAATCGATTTTAAATTAGGCATTTGTCATTATTTAGCCTACTCACAAACCTTTAAAAAATCCCAAAACTTAAAGGTCAAAACTAACAGAACTAAGATCTGCCTGTTTTGTTGAATTAATAAAAAGAGTTGGTGGTTCTTTGCCTGCTAATCTGTATTATTACCCAAAATAGTTAACCTTTTATTTATTATTTTTATTATCCTACATTTCCTCTACACTTTCAAATTATATTTATGTCTTCTCTTTCTTCCCTTGTTTCATATTTTCCCTTGCTCACTGACTCATATCTTTCACTTTTTACATCCTCTGTGTTTTTCTTACTCAATATTGTGTGTTCCAAATTAGCAGTAGTGTGGGAAGTCAGTGGAACATAATACTGTGGAAAGGAGAGTGTTCATTTCCAATCTCTATCTGTATCATTGTTCACTTCTGTCTTAGTCTATTTTGTTTTGCCATAATAGAATATCTGAGATTGGATAATTTGTAAGGAAAAGAGGTCTATTTAGCTCCCTGTTCTGTCGGCTGGCAAGTTCAAGATTGAGCAGCTACATCTGGCGGCTTTTGATGAGAGCCTCATGCGGCATCATAGCATGGTGGAGAAGTGAAAGGGGAAACAAGCATGTGAAAGAGAACAAACAGGAGAGGCAGCCTGGCCATATAACAGCCCATTCTCAAGGGAGCTACTCCATTCCCATGAGAACTAACCTGGTCTCAAAATAAAGACATTAATCCAACTTAAGGACCTAATTACCTCGTAAAGGCATTGCCTCCCAACACCATGACATTGGGGGCAAAGCCTCAACATGACATTTGGTGAGGACAAATCATATTCACATTGTAGCAATGTCCATATAAGAAATTCCTCAGCAGCCTCCACCTGAGCACTAGCCTTTCTGTTGCTATTGCTTTCCTTCTTTATTTTCATTGTTTTCCTCTTTTTCTTTTCTCTTCTGATCCTCTTCAATTGTCTCTGTTTCCATTCCAGAGGAAACAAAAATAACTATTATTTATTGAGTACTGAACATAAGCTAACTACATATTGCACACTTTTAAATTATGGCATTTATTAATAACTAGAATCCTAAAAGTTAAGTGATTCTCTTACCATTTTATAGATAACGAATCAACGCCTTGCCCAAGCCAGTGAGAAAATGGAAGAAGGACCACACGCCAGCTTGCCCTAGTACATGTTGCCTTTAGAGATGAGTTCATTCTCCATTTCTCTGCTGACCTCAGGCCTGAAGGTTCCAGTCACCATAAGGGTGCTGGGTTCAGGCCATTTCATTTAAGATCTAGATTCCTGGGGCTTGAGACCTTGACATTCAGGCTCAAGTTTCCTTTATGTATGTTTTCAGCAAGGATGCCCCAAGGCTAATGGGAGTGTAAGAGGAAGGAGTCCTTTAGTTTTCTTTTATCAATTGTTATTCATTTAGATAATTTTTATTTTTTAACTAGAAGAAATAAGATCTAGTGTTTGGTAGCATAATAAGGTGACTATAGTTAAAAGCAAATTATTTGTATATTTCAAAATAACTAGAAAAGTGGAACTGGAATGGTCCTAACACACACAAAAAATGATAAGTGCTTGAGGTGATGGATCAGTTACCCTGATTTGATCATTACATATGGTATGCTTATATCAATGATTCACATACATCCCATAAATATGTACAACTATTATGTACATACAGAAGTACAACTATTATATACATACAGAAGTACAACTATTATATATATAAAATAAAATGTTTTAAAACCCAAAAAATGAAGTTTGCATTTATCACATTTTAATTTTACATTAGGATGTAACTCACTAAAATGAAAATAAAATACTTTTCAGTAGGAAAACACATTAATTTTTTTAAAAGCCTAGTATAAAACCTAATCATTGTGATCATCATTGAAAACCATTTGATTGCCACAAATTCAATGAAGTAGTGAATAAAAACCAAGCAGCATTTTATACCTTAAATAAATGAAAATAGGACCATTTCGAGTTTAAAGGCAATAGGTCAAACATTGTAGAAGATGACAAGAGTTAAATCTTAGGTCTAGGAAATGGTTCAAGAACCTCTCTTCTTTTCACCATGAGAGCTTCAGAGAGAGACAAAGACATCTAAACAAAGAACTATCTCCTCAACCTCCTTTTAGAAAAGTTGCATTGATAATAGCTTTACTTGTAAAGACTCGGTGATGACTTTGCCTATTATAGTATGATAGTCTGCAAAAATTAGATGGTATTGAGTTTCCTTCCTAGCTTGAAGCAAGTTATTGTTCTTGATTTTAGTATTGATAAGGAGACTTAAATAGGAAAATGAATATTCCAGTGACCTAACTGAATCTCAGATATTATTCATTTTGTCTTCTATTAGTTTGGTGGGTCAACTGAATGTGAGTAAAATAATGATAAATTTATTTTATAAACAAGGAAATATTCGTTTGTATATCTTAAGTTGGCTCTGAACCTTTTTGCTGCTTCCACCAAAGTCAGCTTGATCAAGGATGGTTCATTTGAAGAGGTTCCATTTGAGGCAATATATATTTATCTGTGACCCACATGTCATCCTGTGAGAATTCCCCCATTTGGGGGAAATGCATATTTCCCGCTTCTGGTGTTTCCTCTTACGTAAAGGGTATGCACTAATGCAACACTTGTGGCCTCTCTCCATCTTTTTGCTCACTCCTGGAAGGGTGGCAGTAGAGGGGACAGGAAGTAGTAACTCAGCTGGTTGGTGCTCTTGAGGAGAATTGGAGATGCTTAGACCTGTCTCTTCCTTTCTCCTTCTCAGAAGAGCAATGTTCACAGGGTATATGTATTCATCTCTTTATCTCTAGGAACCGGCTTTGTTCCTGCAGAATAGGAAAACTGGTCCCAGTCCAGTGCTGGAAATGAATAAGTTGGTACAATTTTAGGGTCAAGACCAACTATCTAATTTTCAGGTCGCAGTGAAAGATGAAAATGTGACTTCTCTTGTTTAAAGATCAGGAAAAATATGCCATTAAAGGAACACATAAGGCTTTTCCTTTTTTCCACTTTCACTCTCAACTTGTCATGGTGCTTTTTGTTTGCTATTCATTGTCATTCTAAGTAAACTGAAAATTTTAAATAATTATTACCATGATTTTTTTCATTCATCTTCATATTCTACAATAATAGTTTTAAGCAAAAATATCAGAGCACTTAACTCCTATGCAAAACCACAAAAATTCTCAATTTGTATTTATTGGCTTATTCTTGGAGGGTGCCTCAAGCTGGCCAGACGAGATAAACATTCCAACTAGCAATAGAGAATGCTAGCAAACTAGAAATAAAGGACACTTTCTCAACCTGATAAAGGTCATCTATTAAAAAAACAACAACACAACTAACATCATTCTCAATGGTGAAAAACTTAATGTTTTGCCCTTAAGATCAGAAATAAGCAAAGAATGCCTTCTCTCACCACTCCTTTCAACATTGTAATGGGGGTTTTAGCCAAGAGAATTAGGCAATAAAACAAAATAAAAGCCAACCAGACTGGAAAGAAAGAAGTACAAAAAAAAATCTCTATTTGCAGATTACATGGTGAATTATCTCCCTTCCTTTGCCCCATATATAAAATGTACATGACAGTAGTACTTACTTCTAAGTATTGTTGTGAAGATTAATGAGATAATGTAAGTAAAGCATTTGGCATACACAAGCAATCAGCAGTGCTTGTTTTATTATGTAATCAACTTAATATAAACTGTATTCTAGCCAGATTAAAGGTCTTTTAAGACATACTGTTTAATAAAAACCACAGAAGGGTAATATTGACATGTAAGGGAAAGAGTTCCAAAACATTTAATATCACTAAATAATCAATAATTTGGATGTTCCCCTCCAAGTCCCTGGGCAACTCTCTAAATATTTATGATGAAGCATCATGAAGCAGAAAGTGCCTACCTGTAGCTATAAGTGTAATTAAATTCATTCATCAAAGACAATTTTAAAAGTGTTCAAGTCTATTGCCCACTTATGTTTAAAATTATATCCAATACTATAAAATAGATTAATATTTTAAAAGTTTAAATTACAATGATTTTTGCTAATGAGTTTATTTTCTTTCTTGTTTTTCTTTGTGTAAGCTGTCATCTAGAAGACCCAACTATTCCCAAAGAATTGTTTCCTCTGGTTCTTCCCAGGAAGCTAAGAAACGTGTGTTTTAAGGGAAGTATTATTATGTAGTGATATTGTGTACAGTGGACTCTGAGGGCAGCATAGTCTGATACCAAGCCCAGCACTACCTCCTAGTTTTTCTGTGATATTAGGCAAGTTCTTCAATGTTTCTGAACCTTATTTTCCTCATTCGTCAACTGAAAATCATAACAATAACTCACAGAGTTGTTAAGAAGAGTAAATGAAATTATATATGTATATATCATTATGTATAGTATTATACATTTTTATATAGTTTCATATATACACACATATGCTATTATTACTATTCTACTGCTTGTTTTCACTAATGTCTCAAGGTTTCTATGTGCTTTAAAGAAACTGATTCCTACTAACACAAATTTTTGCCCAAAATATGCACGTTGTTGGAACAATAAGATTTGCAAAGTTGCTATCAAACTACTCAGGGATTTGTCATTCAACTGAGAACTTATATTGGGGGAGCTAGGGTATCAAATCTTTGCACTGATTACCTCCTGAGGCAACAGTATAAATATTGCTGGTATTTATCCTGATGAATATATATATATATATATATATATATATTCCACAATACTAAAATATTATATGCACAAATGTGTTTATACAGTGTTATTTAAATTTTAAAGTACATAAACATGCTAGGCACGCAAGGTTGACTTAACAGTTGGAAATAAATCAGTATAATACACCATAGTAATAAAGGACAAACACTTCATGTTCATTTCAGTAGACTCAGAAAATGCAGCTGACAAAATCCAAGAAAACATGATAAATTCACTCAACAACCTAGGAATAGAAGGTAATTTTTGCTAACTGGATAAAAGGTAAAAGAACTTTAAAAGAACCGATAGCTACTCTCATACTTAATGGTGAGAGACTGAATGTTTTTCCGTCTAAGATCAGGAAGAAGAGGGTATCTATTCTGTTTTCACTCAACATTGTGTTGGAGGTTCTAGCCAAGGCAATTATGCAAGAAAAGAAATGAAAGACAATCAGATTAGAAAAGTAAGTAAAACTACCTTTATTTGCAGATGACATAATCTTATATATAGAAAATCATAAGGAATCCACAAAAAAACTATTTAAAATAATAAGCAAGTTCAGCAATGTGGCAGGATACAAGATTGATATTAAAAATCAATTTTATTTCTGTACACTACCAATGAACACTCTGAAAATAAAATTAAGAAAGCAATGTCATTTATAATTGATGCAAAAATAAAATACTTAGGTAGACAAAAGGAACACATATATATTATCATATTTAATTCTCTCACTAAGCTCATTAGTTATATTTTCTTTGCTTCATTTACAGTCAAAGAAACTAAAGCTTTTCAAAGTTAGAGCCTCTGTTCAAGGTTACACAGCTGGTAAGAGACAGAGTTGGGCTTTGATCTTGGATGATCCAGTACTGAAGCCACTGGGCTGTCAACTGCCATGGCAGCTTTCTCTTGGGAAAAACCCTGTACATAGAAGTGGAGGATCTCACTAAGCCTACCCCACTTTCAGAACAGTTTACCCATCCATCAGATGTAGGGAAGAGATGCACTGAATGGTATCTAGTGTTTCTCTTAGTTCTGGGCTTTTATTTATTGTTGTGAATAAACCTCAGGGAAGAAAAAAACAAAAATAAGTAAGAATTATGCAGAAAATATTAGACTTTCTTTATTTCTCCTTTTATCTTTAGGACTTTCAACCAGACTTAATCTTTGCTTTGTATTTTTATCTTGAGTATACTGATGTTTCATTAAACAAGATTACCTACTTACCATGCTTGGGTGCTTATGCATTGAATAAATATACTGTAGTGATTAAATATATAGGATATATATATATCAAATGTTGATATATATTTATATATCAAAGTTTCTTGTACTATTTTTGAAATTTCTATTCTTGTTTCAAAGTCACGTATTTAAAAGTCTATGTCCAGAAAAGCAATTTGAAATATTACGAATGTTTCAAAAATTATATTTACAAGACTAGCATAATAACAGAAGAAAATGAGTGTTATCATCTTAGGTTTAAAAGCAGTATACAAATTTTAATATGCAATATTACTATAATTATATACAAAACGCAAAATCTAATGATAAAATTTTTAAAGTGAAAGGAAATAAAATGTGAACATCTCCAGATGTTCTAATTTGGCTAATAGATAACTTATTTTATTCTACTTTTCTCTAACTTTCAAGTTTTATGCAATAAGCATGCATTTCCTTTTTTCCCTTTTGGGTTCACTTTTTCTTTTAATCAAGTTTGCCCTTTAAAATTCTTTCAATAAACATCTGTGGGTGGCTAAACAGACTTTATTTTATATATCTAAAAATATTTTTATTTTCCTCCTCATTCAAGAACGATAGTTCATATATACACATATATGTATATGTGTGTGTATATATATATATAATTGGAAGGGGATGTTAATACAGTACCTCAAAGTTTGTACTCCTTTGTGTTCTGCATATATTGTTGCAAATGAGAAACTTGTTGTTAGATGTTCTGTCATTCCTTGGTAGAGAGACTGTTCATTCTGTTCAATTTTTTTCTTTATTTTTTGATGGTCTGAAGTTTTACTACAATATGTTTGGAATGTGAATTTATTTCTAGTTATCTTGCATAGCATTTGGTATTCACTTTAAATCTGGGGACTCTTCTTTAAGACTAAAAGTTTTCTATGAATATGAATTCCTTTGAATATTGTTTTTCCATCTTTTCGTTATTCTCTACTTTTAGAAGTTTTAATAATGAGGCATCTAATTTTATCCTTTATTTATTCCTGTGCCACATTGAGAAAGTTTCCTTAGTATCTTCCAATTCATTAATTTTATCTTGTACCCTTCCTTATATGAGATATTTACTCATCTTTTGATATTTTGGTCTAATTATTATATTTTCAATTCCAATAATTCAATTTTCTTCTTTTATCTACCCATCTGTCTTTCAGTAATTTCTCTTGGTTTTTATTTCATGATTAATTATTCTATATTATAAGGTTATTATGCCTTCTGATATATGAGAATCTTAAACATATTATTTAAAAATCATTTTTAGATTGCTCTATTATATTCATTTACAGATATTTCTAGACTTATGATGGGGTTACATTCCAAATAAACTCATCATAAATTTAAAATATCCTATGTCAAAAATACATTTAATACACCTAACCTACTGAACATCATAGGTCAACCTAGCCTACCTTAAACGTGCTCAGAACGCTTACATTAGCCTACTGTTGGGCAACATCATCTAACACAACGCCTATTTTATAATAAAATGTTGAATACTTTACATAGATGGGCATTTTGTAGACACAATGGGATGCAAAAATACAAAGCACAATATCAAAACGTGCTGCCAACACGGTACACTGTAGAGTAGTGGTTGTTTACCCTTGTGATGTTGTGGCTGCCTGGAAGCTGTGACTCACTGTCACTGCCCAGCATCACAAGAAAGTATTGCACTGCATATTGCTAGCCCAGGGAAAGATCAAAATTCAAGATTCAAAGTATGATTTCTACTGAATGTGTATTGCTTTACATCATCATGAAGTAAAAAAATTGTAAGTCAAACCATCGTAAGTCAGAGACTGTCTGCAGTTGAGACAGAATTCATCATTTGATTACTGAATATGTTTGCTGCAAATATTAGTTTCTTCATATGTTTTAAAATTTTAGTTTGTGAGTTTATCTTGAATAAAAGTTTGAATTTGTTTTGTTTCTTGAGGGCATTTTGGTTTGTTTTTAGTCTGCCACAAGATTTGTTCAGCCTTCTGTTTCTCACAGTGAGCCTGGCTCTCATGCTTTGCCATGTGTGGAACATGTTATGTTCCCCATTACCTCATGGGAGTCCAATTTCTTTCAGACCGTTTTTAGTTCCAGAGCCTGGCAGGCCCTTGTCTTCTTCCCTTGCTTGTTGTTTTGCTCCTTATTCCCTATCAGATCACCAAATATATTTAACATTGTTTTATTGTTTTAACCACATCTATGCCTTTTAAATATACACAAATACAAACCTTTCACTGCTAAGTCTTTGAAGTAGAGAAGAAATTTAAAGTGTGACTTCAAAGCTCCATCCTGATTATAAGTGCATTTATTATTTTCTTTCATTTTAGTTTGTAATCATGAAATTTTAGAAATACATAAAGGTTCAGAAAATATTGTATTCCCCAGTATACCACCACCAAGATAAAACAGATGTTAACTTTTGGCCATGTTTGCTTTACATCTTTATTTTTTGAAAAGTAAACTATTTCAAATGATTCTGAAATCCACTTGTTCTTTTCCTGTCTTCTCCCAAAGGTAATCGTTACTTTATATATGATATTTATAATTCTTGTGTACTTAATATACGTGTGTGAAACATACATTCCTATATGTACACATACATGTCCCTATGTCTTTAACAAAGATGTAGTGTTGTTTTCCCATGTTTAAAAATTTTGCAAATAAAAATATTTGATACAAATGTAAAAATCTATCTTATTGTGACTTGAGTTTTCAGTATCATATGTCAGGTTCATTTATGTTGACATTTATCTAATTAGATAGTTTATATTACTACAATACATTACTCAATTGTATACATAGTTCACATTTCCCTAATGCAGAATAGTTAGGTTGTTTTGTTTTGTTGATGTTATAAACTGAGCTAAAACAATCATCCTAGAGCTTGTCTCCTTGAACATATGTGTGAGAGCTTGTCTAGGAGAGACACAAGAGAGACACAAATGAATGTTGCAGTTTCTTCTCAAGGTCATTGTAACGATGTAGAGTTCTACAGTCATGTGCTGGGGTTTCCATTTCTATACACCTTCACCATCATTTGGCGTTATCATACATTAATTTGGTCAGTATGATGGTCATTTAATATTATCTACTTATTTGTAATTGTCATTTCCCTGATTTGTAATCAGGTTGAACTTTTCTTAACGTTTAATGGCCATTTAGGTTTCTTCTGTGAATTGTTTTTTCAAACCCATCACTCATTTTTTCTCTTAAATTTTATTTTTTTCTTTTTAATCTACATTAGTTAATTATATATTCTGAATACAAATACTTTGTCAGTGTGACAGTCAGTAAGGCTACTTATGGATACCCAGTTTTCCTTCCTTTTTGGGCACATGAAAGATTTAATGTCCTGGTTCCCTTGGGAATAGATGGATCCATCTGTCTAATTCTGCCACATGAATTATGAATAGAAGTGACATAGGTCAATTCCATGTTAGAACATTTAACTGCCAGTGTGAATCCTTGAAATTTTTATTTACCTCTTTTATGGTCTTAGCAATGACCAAGGTGTGGGTGCTCCATCAGCCTGGGTCTCTGTGTAAATTGAAGTGCCTACTGCTGACTCAGTGGGCACATAGCACGACCAAGATATAAACTTGTATTGTTTTTAAGCCACTGAAATGTTGGTGTTATGCCATAATCTAGCCTATCCTGATGAATAAAATTGGTTATATGTGTTGCAAATAACCTCTGTCCATTGGTTGTACACTTTATCTTTTATTTTAATGTAATTACATCTATCGATCTTTTACAATTTTTGCCTTTAATGTCTTATTTTGCAAATTCTTTTCTGTTGAAAGACATTTTAATCTAACATTTTAAAGTTTTCATGTTTTGGAATATATTTTGTGTGCAATACAAAGTAAGACTAATTTTATTTTATTTTATACACAGATGACTAATTTTATAAGCTCTATTTATGAAACAGCTAAAACTTTTTCCCCCACTGCTTTGTTTATTTGTCAATCCTGCACCATTACCTTGCTATCCTAGACTTTTTTTTTAGTGGAAGTCTCTGAATGATAAATTCTCTCTGTTTTTGACTGAGAATATTTTTATTTTGCTTTCACTCTTAAATGGATAATTTAGCCAGTATATAGAATTTTAGATAGACAGTTATTTTCCATCAGTGCTTTAAAATATTATTGCATTATCTTTTGATCTCAGTTGTTCTTATGAAATAGTCTTTTCTCATTTCCATGGCTGTTACTTTATAGGTAATCTATCTTCTCAATCTGGTTGCTTCAAAGGTTTCGTCTTTAGTGTTCTGCAAATTCACTACAACATTCACAAGTGCAGATTTATTTTTATTCCCCTGTTAAAATTTTTGTGAATCTTACATGGAAGGATTCATTTTAAAATTAATTCTAGAAAATTTAAAAACACCATCTCTTTTATATTTTCTCTTCACCATTTCCTTACTCTGTACTTCTAGACTCCAATCAAGTAAGTGAGTCTTCTTGACTTATTTTTTATACATAATTTTGTCTCATTATTTTCATTCTGTGTCAAATTATTTTGAAATTTTCTTATTTCTGATGTTTACTAATTTCTCTTCAGATACTTCTGATCTACTATTTAAACTATTTACTGAATATTTAATTATAACAACTTTAAAAAAATTATTGAAGTAAACCATTTTAAAAATATATTTCATTTTCATGTCTTATTCACTTATTTGATTGCATTTGGTATGCTTTTAGCATAATCATTTTAAATTCATATTGTTAATAAATTATCTCAGATTCTTGGAGATCCCTACCTTGCTTTTTGTCATATTTGCTAACTTTCACTCATGGCAGATTACTTCTCTCAATGCTTTATAATTTTTAACAGAAACTTTCCTTTAAATGAGATAGATTTTTTTTTTCTCTGACAATCTTTTGTACCTATGGGTGAAATTCCAAATTAGTTTAATGTTTGCATCTCCCAGTGACCCAGGAGTATTACCAGACACAGGCCAATTTTACTGTTATTTTCTAAGCTTACGGTTTTCTAGATCAAGCAGGCCATGCAACATTAAATCTCAAACAGTTGCCAAAGAGAGTACCATATTTATAAATTATCAGAAGACATCCTTTTCATCCTCCTCTAAAAACCCAGATAGTGGTATACAAGCTTCCTTGCCATATCTGTATATCATTGGTAGGTAGGTATTTTTTTTTTTCTTTCCATCTCACACTTTAATTAAAGATACAGCCTTTTCAGATCCTGGATCTATATAGATGGTCTTTGTTCTAACTCTCTGCCTTCCATGCTCTCAAGGAATCACCATCTGTATCTATAAGGCCAAAAGTAACTATGTCCCTAGTTTAATGACAAACACACCTCATATACACACATTCCACCATTTTTTCCTTCCCCACTTGTTTTCAGTCTCCTTTTTGAGCCTGGAACCTGACACTTGCCCATTCTCAGCTATGACTACAAAAGAATGTTTGCTATATTTTATCCAGCATTTCTAGATTTTTATATGAGAAAGGTGTACAGACTATACAGTATATCAGTTTACTAGAACTGTAAGCATATTATCCAGCCATTTAAAAGATTTTTTTTAAGTTGAGAAAAGGAGAAATGTGCATGAATTTCATTTTGTGTTTATTCTAAAATAAAGCAAAAGGTAAAGCTTCCCTGGCCTACTTATTTCTGACCATATTTATCTTCCATAAAGTTTACACAGACATAGCTAAGTTATTTCATTTCCTACTGTTAAAAGAATTTCCAAAGCTTTGAATTTACCACTGTAAAGACACTTTCTAGAATACTGTCACTGAATATTGCTCTATGTTGATACCCTAAGGCTGCCTAAGTTAAGACCTGCCTGTTACTAGTTATGTAATCTTAAACTAGTAATTTAATATAGGAATAAATACCATATCTACCCCAAATAGTTGTTGAAAGGGATACATGAAATAAGAAAGTAATATACTTATTTCAGTCCCTGGTCATAGTAGGCTCTACGCTGAGTTATATTATAAATAAATGATGACAATAATAATAATAACATTGAATTTGTATTTGATCACCAAATTCCAGATGACCCTGAAGCACCAACCACATTTGGTTCAAAACAGATCTTTTGTGGCATCTAATTATCTACACATTTTAATAAAAATCCCAGCTGTCATTGTGAGGTATAAGAAGATCAAACTCTATGCTTTGGCATCCTTTCTAAGGCTAGGCTGAAACACTAAATTCTATCATTATGTATGTAACTCTGGAATTCTTTAAGTGTTTAAATTAATTAATGTAAGAGATAAACACTGAACATGGCACCTAGTGCTTTGTGGGCATAAGTCGGTTTTCTTCCTATCATTATTATTTCATGTCTTGCCACAAATCTAGAAGAAAAGAATGGAATGCCAAGGCTTGAGAAGTGTCTGCCACGTCAGTGTCAAGATTGCTGGATGACTGTTTATTGAATATATAAACGGAAAACTTCCTTGAACACCCCCGCCCCCACTCCCCTTCCAGTTAATCAAATTTCAGTATTTGTTAAGTAGAGTTCCTGCACTGGTCTATGTCTTAAATTAAGTGTACAGAAGAAAGTTTATAAATAAATTCAAGCTATTCAAAAGTAATCACTATGAGTTATTTGATCATATAAAGAAATTATACTGATTTTCCAGAAAATGGTCACCACATTTTCTTGGCCATGCCACATACAGCACACTTGGAGATTGTTCACATGAAAGTCTTGGCTAGTAGCTTTTTTCATTGGCCTGGAACTGATTCTGACATCAGAAGAATTATAAACCAGGATTGTCCATGCAAGGCTACTCAGCATAACTAAGCAAAAGTACCTGCTTTTCTAGATGACAAGGCCAAAAATCTTGGTCAATAATGTATGTTGATTTTACATTTTATCTCATGGATGATATTGATTTCAGTATGTTTTATTTCAAAATACTTTGTAAAGTTTCCATTTACATATCTGGTAAAACTAGAATGTCTCTCTGCTAATTTTCTTTTCCTTTTCTTTTTTTTTTTTTGCAATAGCAATCTCTAGGTACATTTGTGAAGGGAATAATGACATGAGTGTCATGTCCAAAATTAAATCTCATCATTTTTGAAAAAAATATATTGGGATAAAAGAAAGTTGTATAGAGTATGGAACCCAGACCCAACCACAAAATGTTTTGGAATTCTTCTTGCACAGAGTCTGGATAAATCTGTTACCGAAAAGATTTTTTTCTGCCCCCCTGGGAAGTAAAGGTTTGACATAAAGTCTGAGGCAGTGCATCACTTTGAGCTGGAATAACCTTCCCAAGGAGGATTTCCTTAAACAGATGAATAGAGAGGTTTGAGTCACTGTGACTGGAATGAATTAAACTGCTTTTCACAATAATGTAAAAGGTTAGAATTAAAAGATGACAATGTATTTCAGGAAATTGTTTCCTTTAGAGGAATATTTCTTTCCTACATATATATTTTGATTACACTGCTCAGTCTTAGACTCACGAATGTCTGTGATGCTAAATTGTCCTTCCCACATTGCTGGCCATGAGCGATCAGGCCTAGAGAAAGTTAATAAAGGTTCAGTTTGCACTTTATTACTTGTAAGCTGTCTTACCTTCCCTAGGAACTTAGTATGAGCAGCCACTCCAACTACATCAAATCTCTAATATATATGACCCTATATTAAAATCTTTGCATAATTTATTCTACCCTTGTCTTTCTTAACACTTCCATTGACTTTTCCTCTGTTTCGTTAACACCAGCTGCTGTAACGCCAAAAGTAATAGAAATATACTACATAAAGTCTCCAATATGTCTTCCTAATCACTGTCCAGTTCTCCTCCACATTGTGATTTAAGGACCCAAGATGCTTTTGTCTTGTGGTTCTGTCATCCTCAACATGTGGCTTCAAGTTACCATGCTCATTTGCATCAAACTGTTCAAAGAAAAAATCATGGAGTTTGAAGCACAGGAAATTTTTATAGGGCAGATATTTCAGTAGTACATATTACTTCTGCTCAGATTACACTGGTTAAAGCTAGTCACATGACAGGGATTTAATAGAGGCTGGAAAATGTATTCTTACTACATGCCCAGGAAGGAACGTAAGTGAGTTTGGCAAAGAACTGACCAGTAATAAATCACACTTTCTTTCTTTCTTCATCAGTCTAATTTTTTTTTAGTTGAAAGGTTACAGTTGTCCTTGGGAAGCTACAGTTCTACTAATTTCTAACTAATTGCAACCTGAGGGAAGTGAGAGATTTTTATATTCTAGAAGTCAGAGGAGTTAATTTGCATGCAGTAGTTCTTAAACTCCATGTGTGTTCTAGTCTTTACAGTCACTTGCTGTGGATTAGGAGGAGCCAAGACCAAAAAATACAAAGACAGACATGGAAGCTCGATCTTCACCATATGTTAGTGGAGGAATAAAAAAGGGACGCAGACCAGGATTGCTAAAGTCCAACATGGACTTGGCTGTTGATTTTCCACCCATGGGTATGAAAATAGATTCAAAATAGGTCCAATTGAATCCATACAAACAAACCTCAATTATCTCCATATAGACTTAGATGAACGCTTCTAATATTTACAAATTAGCAGAAACTTATTCTGGATCTCTGTAAATATCTACTCTAGGACAAATTTTTTTTTTTCTGCAAAAGTCAGTTTTCAGAGGGTATGCAACTGGATTGATGTGACTTCCTGTCAATATAATTGAGTTAATTGAGCCTAGATCATATAAATTTCAGAGCACAGAGAGGATGGTATGGCATTGCAGTACTGAAGATTCAAAAGGTCACCCTAACTGAGGATTCACTGACTATAGAAACTACAGGTGTATCCACTTGGTGCTATCTGACATTGGTTTTTCAGCTACACTTCCTGACACCTCTCCAGAAGTACAAAAATAAAGATGCAATATGCTCTCACTTTCCTGACATACATTAATTATGTATAGAGATAGATACTAAACATTTTAAATGACCAAGAGAGGTTAATTTATGTATTTGGGCTGGGACTTAATGTTTAGCTTCTTAAATTCAACAAAACACTTTTCCAGGCTCTTTGGAGATGTGAGGAAGGAATGACAATAAATGACTTAGCCTAGATAATTTTAGTGATGTTGTAGGAGGAGCTAAACAATACATACATTTAACTATAATATATGAAATAATAGTAGTGCTGAAGCAGAAATATAAACAAGATATAATGGCAATACAGAAGATGAATGGATTAATTCTATTTGGGCAGTATCTTAAAGGGCTCATAGGAAAGATATTTAAGTTGAATCTTGGAGGAGGATTGGATTACAGATGCTAGAGTGATGCAAGAAAATTTATGTGAGCAAAAGTGCAGAAATAAGCAAGGTCATATGGTTAGGGAGCAGAGAATAATCTGATTTCACTGGAAGGAATTCGTTCATTATTCAATAAATGTTTATTGAGTGCTTATTATGTGCCAGATACTACTATAGGCACTTATGATACATAAATGAACAAAAACAGATTAAAACATAACAAAACAAAAACCCTGACTTGGATCCTCTTATGGGAAGGAGGAACACAGAGAATGTAAGAGACCATAAGATAAGAGGAAAAAGATTGAGGCCATTATATTGAGCACCTTAAATTATTTCCTAATAAGCTAAAGAAGCTGAGTTTAGAATGTGGATTTGGAAGTCTTCGCATACGTATGAGAACAAAAGTTTCTGGGGATAAATTGGGTTTCCTAGAGAGAGAAGACACCTGAGGAAAGAATTCTGAAGAATGGCAACAGGAAACCAGGAAGGCAGAGAAAGAGCTGGTACAGCAGACTGAAAAGGAATTTTCAGAACATAAGGTTTCTGAAGGAAAGGAGAGCACTTTTCTTTGCACCACTGAATCTCCAGTGTCTAACACAGCCCCCTCAACAGAGCAGGTGCTCTTTTATCTTTTAAATCCATACAGTATTGAAAGACATCAGGAGATAGCATGAGGGAGGAAAACTTTAAAAGTGAGCAGAAAATCTTCCCAATTGTTAAATCAGATAAGTAATTATGCTGGTTATTCTCTTTGCCCCTCGCAATCCTTTATCTGTCTCCTGAACCCCGTAGAGGACTGACCTCTATAAACTGTGTTATTTGAGCTTCCTGCCCTCTGTCTTAAGATTGGGTTAACCAATGGGAGACACCAACAGGACATCATGGGTAAGAGAAATGATAAGTAAGGGAATTTCTTCTGCTCCCCCTCCCTGGTGGTCCATAGTTTTGACAGAAGCCGATTTTCCTCTACTAAGACCACAGCTCATATCAGGCAGCTACAGCTCTTGCTCATTTCTGGTAACACTTCTTTCTCCACTTGCCTTCCCGCTCTTGCTGGTCTCTGGATACCTCGTCACTCTGCTTGGCTTCTGTAACCTCCCACCGGGTTATTTCACCTCACCAACATTCACATTATAAAATTAAACCCTTTGAATGTGCCATTTCCTACTAGACCATGACTGATGGAGTCATTAAAATCTTGTAAGAGATCATTTATAACACTTCAGGGATACTGTAAAGGTTTAATTAGGTGGGGGAATCTAAATTCAGGTAGGATATGTCAGTTAATAGTGGGAAAGTAGAGACTGTGTGTAGAGACTTCTCTTGAGTAATGTAAAAATGAATGGAAGGACAAATGGCATGATATAAAGAAGAAAGGGCTAGGGAAGATTTTTCATGTATCTATTTATTTAGGATGAGGCAAAATTCAGCCCATAAATGTGTTCAACAGAATGCACCAATAGAAAATGAAAGAATAGGAATTTAAGGCTCAGAAATAATAACCACTGGAGCCCTATCTCAGAGAAGTCAGGTTTAACACCCACTAAAACCTGTGAAAGAAGTAGGGACACTTTTTCTGAAACAGAAATGAAAAATGTAAGGTTGGTGAAAGACAGAAATAGAATTAGTGATAGAAAACAAGAAAGCTGAGGGAGGTTATATCTGAGGGTCCCTCTTTTCTGGGCAATATATGATGAAGCAGTGTTTGCTAATATAGTCATAGGAAATCACATACGATTTCAGATAAACAGAAAAAGGGAGTAAGTTTGAGTTGTGAGTTTAACTTTATGAAATGGGTGTTGAGAAAGAGATTTTCAGAACTCTGCAATTTCATCTTTTATCTTGCAACGAGTAGGATAGATGAGAAAAGAAGAAACCACTGTATTTGTAGAAATTGCAATAGTCTAGAGCAAGAGTGAATGAGGGTCTGACCTGAGCAGAGAAGAGTGGGGCTAAATAAGAGGATGCAGCAGAGAGTCTCTTAATGCATTTACTATATGCACCGTGCCCAGTTTTATATAAGGCACAATGGAGACTCTACAAAGAGCAGAGAACATACTTCCTACCTCAAAGGAGCTCACAAGCTAGCTGGAAAAGCAGAGATACATAGCAAGGACTGGAGTATCGAAACACTATCAAACTAGGGGTCAGGCCCAGATTTCTAATCCCTGCCTGCCACTAACTCAATATCAGATGATGCATCAGGTGATTTGCTTTGTCATCTGCACCTCATCTTCTTTATTTGACCAATGAAGAAGTTAAAAATTGATGGTTTCTTTGGTTTTTAAATACCACTCTTCAATAAAAGGAACCAGGGTTCCTTGGAGAAATTCCTAATGTGAGGGCTGGGGCAGGTAAAATAGAAGAAGCTGGAGGATCTTGCAGTGCCAAAAGGAAGGAAGTGCTCAACACACAAATAGATGGGGGCATGTCAAAGGAAATCAGAAGCCAACCCAAAGGCAATCCCAATGGCCAAACTGGAAGTAACTTGTTCAACAAAATAAATAATATGGCATTAGATTATAACCCAAAATATGAAATACTAGTTGACTATCCTTATCTGAAATGCTTGAGACCAGAAGTTCTTCAAATTTCAGACTGTCTCAGATTTTTGGAAATTTGCATATATATAATGAGATATTTTAGGGATGGGACCCAAGTGTAAACATGCAATGCATTTCTGCTTTTTATGCACATCACCTAAAGGTAATTTTATACGATATTTTAAATAATTTGGTGCATGAAACAAAGTTCTGACTGCATTTTCACTGCAACCATCACTTGAAGTCAGGTGTAGACTTCTTTCCTTGTGGCATCATGTCAGTGCTCCAAAAGTTTGGGATTTTGGAGCATTTCAGATTTTGGATTTTCAGATTAGGGATGATCAATCTGTGACTCTACATGAGTGCACACCAATATCAATAAATGACTGAATAAAAAAAAATGAAGAGAAAAGTTAAATCTTTCTTACAGAAGAATTTCAAATAATATATGTAACTACACCTCCCACTAAAAAAGGTGAAACTTGACACCCCTCTACACATACCCTGAGAGTAGACTAGGCTTAACGACTCAACCCCAAGCAACAGAATAGGGAAAGGGAAAAATAGTAACTTTACACTTTTCTTCTTTACAGGAGAAAGCTGGCCAACATGACACTAACCAAGTGATGAGGGTTAATATCCCCAGAAATGTCACGTGATTATCATATACCCTCAATAGAATATGATGAGAAGGGCATTTCACCTCTGTGGTCTTCTTCCCAGAAACCCATAATCCCAGTCTAATTACGAGAAAGACATCAGATAAACTCAGATTGGAGAACATTCTACAGGATATCTTGCCAGCACTCCTCAGGACTACCAAGGTCATTTAAAAAAAAAAAAGGAAAGACTGAGAAAAAAGAGGAAAGACTGAGAAACTGTCACAGACCAGAGGAGACCGGGGAGAGATGACAACTAAATGCATTGTGCTACCTTGGGTCAAATCCTGGACTAGAAAGAGGACATTCATGAAAAAACAGATGAAAACCAAATAAAGCCGGGAATTCAGTTAATTTTTTTAAAAAATCGATGGTCTCTAAAGTCTCTTCCAGCTGGTAGCTATAATAATAGCATTTATTATCTAATTGCTTCAAAACTGTTCATATTGCTTACAAAGTGCTAAGAGCACATGAAGTAAGGGAACTATTAAAGTAGAATGCAAGGCTTTAATCAGCTTTTTCCTCCCTCTCTCTTCTGACTTCCTGTAGTTGTCTGTTTCAGTGATGTAGTGTATGATTAGTTCATTTTTGATGCAATAGTGTAATAGTGAAAGTCTGCTGTCTCTTGTTACTTTCCCAAGTCAGTGCCTATCCTCTTTTCATAGTAGGAATGGCCTCTAGTGAACCAGCAGGTTTCCATCCGTTTGCAGTCCTGAGCCATGGGGCTCCCGTGCTGTGCTATCATGCTCTTACACGGTTGCTATGGTGATGGTCATGGTGGCAGGCCTACCTTTGGCTCATTTGATTTTCCTGGACAGTTTCTTTGCTTTAAAAAAAAAAAAAAAATACACACACATACAGTTTATGAAGCCCCAATGTGAAATCATGCTGGCTGTGATTCATGACATTTTCCTGAGACTTTATAATGTTTCTTTTTTCTAAATAAGCAATTTCAGGTCAGGTAAAAATGTGAGTAAATCATGCCTGGCTCTTGTTCCAGATGTATCAATTTCTGTTCATTCCCCTTTTTCCCCCTCATGGCTTTGGGACAATAAAAATAAGCAATGCCTCCACTCTGGAGCCTTTCTGAGTATGCAATATATAAATGGTATACCGTGCAGGGAGCAATATTTCCTTACCTTGGTCATTACCAACCTTAGCGTTTTCTCTGGCAATTATCTGAAACAGAGCAATAACGTGGAGTAATGATCTTGGCACACTTGAGACCCTGGGAGGATCAAAGAGGCTGATGTGACAGTTCATGGAACAGGGAGGAAGCAAACCGTCCCCCACTGCCAACACTAACACAGCTATGTGCTTGGGAGTCTGGGAGAGCCCAGTTGCCAAGTGTCTGCCTGCATTTTCTTTGAGGGGGCCAGCCCCAGAGCAGGTCAGGAAAATTGTGGCTTTTATCAAGCAGACACTGTGGCTCTCTTTGAGGATGGCCAAAGACTCACTCACTGCTAGTAACTGCAACACATGTGGTCTTTTAAAGAGAGGACATGAATATTTTCATTAACTGGGAAAGAAGGTGCCCACATGAGACTTCATTTATTTGGGAGACTTAGGGCAAGGCTGAAAGGGGCAGGATGTTTATAAAGAAATTAACAGTGAGGGCTCTGGAGACAGACTGCCTGGGTTTTAATCCTGGCCCTTTAAGTTACCATTCTGTACAACGTAAGCAAATTCTAACCTCTCTGCCTAAGCTCCCTATCAGTAAAATGAAAGTAATGGTAATACCCACGTCACAGGCTGTCCTGGCGATTAACGTGAGAAGTACCGAGAACACTGCTTGGCACATGATAAGTACTCAATAAATGTCAACTGCTATCCTTATTTTCAGGATAGGAGGGTGGTATCCAAATCCTGGGCTTACACAATGGGTTTTTCATAGAGAGAAGTCCACAAAGGTAGAAAGGGTAGTCCTTGGTGAGCCTTTAATGGACTTGGCCAAAGAAGTTTACATGTTTATGTAGCCTGGGTGACAGAGCGAGACTCTGTCTCAAAAAAAAAAAAAAAAAAAAAAAAAAAGAAAAGAAAAGAAAAAAGAAATGGGGCCTTCTGAGGAAGAAACTGGTAGTGCTATGGATTTTGAATTACAGGGATACTGCAGAAACTGACCCTGAGAAAATATCCTGCTTTATGTCGAGCTCTTCCCCATATAACACAGAAAGATTTTCTA
>NW_016804458.1:644362-655864 GCF_001698545.2 Rhinopithecus bieti
CTCCCTGTGTCCACGTTTTCTCATTGTTCAACTCCCACTTATGAGTGAGAATATGTGGTGTTTGGTTTTCTGTTCCTGTGTTAGTTTGCTGAGAATGATGGTTTCCAGCTTCATCCATGTCCCTTCAAAGGACATGATCTCATCCTTTTTATGGCTGCATAGTATTCCATAGTGTATATGTGCCAACTTTTCTTTATCCAGTCTATCATTGATGGGCATTTGGGTTGGTTCCAACTCTTTGCTATTGTGAACAGTGTGGCAATAAACATATGTGTGCATGTGTCCTTATAGTAGAATGATTTATAATCCTTTGGGTATATACCCAGTAATGGGATTGCTGGGTCAAATGGTATTTCTGGTTGTAGATCTTTGAGGAATCACCAAACTGTCTTCCACAATGGTTGAAATAATTTACACTCCCACCAACAGTGTAAAAGTGTTCCAATTTCTTCATATCTTCTCCAGCATCTGTTGTTTCCTGACTTTTTAATGATCGCCATTCTAACTGGCATGGGATGGTATCTCATTGTGGTTTGGATTTGCGTTTCTCTAATGACCAGTGATGATCAGCTTTTTTTCATAGTTTGTTGGCCACATAAATTTGTTCTTTTGAGAAGTGTCTGTTCATATCTATCGCCCAATTTTTGATGGGGTTGTTTGTTTTTTTCTTGTAAATTTGTTAAAGTTCCTCGTAGATTCTGGATATTAGCCGTTTGTCAAACAGATCGATTGGAAAAATGTTCTTTCATTCTGTAGGTTGCCTGTTCAATCTGATGATAGTTTCTTTTGCTGTGCAGAAGTTCTTTAGTTTAATGAGATCTCATTTGTCAATTTTGGCTTTTGTTGCCATTGCTTTTGGTGTTTTAGTCATGAAGTCTTTGCCCATGCCTATGTCCTGAATGGTGTCGCCCAGGTTTTCCTCTAGAGTTTTTATGGTTTCAGGTCTTACATTTAAGTCATTAATCCATCTTGAGTTAATTTTTATATTAGGTGTAAGGAAGGGGTCCAGTTTCAGTATTTTGCATATGTCTAGACAGTTTTCCCAACACCATTTATTAAATAGGGAATCCTTTCCCCATTGCTTGTTTTTGTCTGATTTGTCAAAGAGCAGATGGTTGTAGATATTTGGCATTATTTCTGAGGCCTCTATTCTGTTCCATCGGTCTATATATCTGTCTTGGTACCAGTACCATGCTGTTTTGGTTACGGTAACTTGTAGTATCGTTTGAAGTCAGGTAGCATGATGCCTCCAGTTTTGTTCTTCTTGCTAAGGATTGTCTTGGCTATAAAGGCCATTTTTTGGTTCCATATGAATTTTAAAGTAGTTTTTTTTTTTTTCTAATTCTGTGAAAAAAGTCAATGGTAGCTTGATGGGAATATCTTTGAATCTATAAATTACTTTGGAAGGTATGGCCATTTTCACGATATTGATTCTTCCTATCCATGAGCATGGAATGTTTTCTCATGATTTCCTTGACCAGTGGTTTATAATTCTCCTTGAAGAGATCCTTCATATCCCTTGTAAGCTGTATTCCTAGGTACTTTATTCTCTTTGTAGTAATTGTGAATGGGAGTACACTCATGATCTGGCTCTCTGTTATTGGTGTATAGGGATGTTTGTGATTTTTGCACATTGATTTGGTATCTTGAGACTTTGCTAAAGTTGCTTATCAGTTTAAGGAGAGTTTAGGCTGAGACGATGGGGTTTTCTAAATATATAATCATGTCATCTGCAAACAGAGACAATTTGACTTCCTCTCTTCCTATTTGAATACACTTAATTTCTTTCCATTGCCTGATTGCCCTGGCCAGAATTTCCAATACTTTATTGAATAGGAGTGGTGAGAGAGGGCATCCTTGTCATGGGCCGGTTTTCAAAAGGAATGCTTCCAGCTGTTGCCCATTCAGTATGATATTGGCTGTGGGTTTGTCATAAATATCTCTTATTATTTTGAGATATGTTCCTTCAATACTAGTTTATTGAGAGATTTTAGCATGAAGGCATGTTGAATTTTATTGAAGGCCTTTTCTGCATCTATTGAGATAATCATGTGGTTTTTGTCACTGGTTCTGTTTATGTGATGGATTACATTTATTAATTTGCATATGTTGAACTGGCCTTGCATCCCAGGTAGTAAAGCTGACTTGATCGTGGTGGATAAGCTTTTTGATGTGCTGCTGAATTCAGTTTGCCATTATTTTATTGAAGATGTTTGCATCAATGTTCATCAGGGATATTGGCCCGAAATTTTCTTTTTTTGTTGTGTCTCCACCAGGTTGTGGTATCAGGACGGTGCTGGTCTCATAAAATGAGTTAGGGAGGATTCTCTCTTTTCTATTGTTTGGAATAGTTTCAGAAGGAATGGTACCAGCTCCTCTTTGTACCTCCAATAGAATTCAGCTGTCAATCTGTCTGTTCCTGGGCTTTTCTTGTTTGGTAAGCTATTAATCAGTGCCTCAATTTCAGAACTTGTTATTTGTCTATTCAGGCATTCGACTTCTTCCTGGTTTAGTCTTTGGAGGGTATGTGCATCCAGGAATGTATCCATTTCTTCCAGATTTTCTAGTTTATTTGCATAGAGGTGTTTATAGTATTCTCTGATGGTATTTTGTATTTCTGTGGGATCACTGGTGATATCCCCTTTATCATTTTTTATTGTGTCCATTTGATTTTTCTCTTTTCTTCTTTATTAGTCTGGATAGCAGTCTGTCTATTTTGTTAATCTTTTCAAAACACCAGTTTATGGATTCATTGATTTCTTGCAGGGTTTTTTGTGTCTCTATCTCCTTCAATTCTGCTCTGATCTTAGTATTTCCTTGACTTCGTCTAGCTTTGAATTGTTTGCTCCTTGCTTCTCTGTCTTTCAATGTGTGATGTTAGTGTAGGCATTTATCTTCCAGCTTTCGAATGGGGCATTTAGTGCAAAATCCCCTAAACACGCTAACTGGTCCAAAATCTGGTATGTGTGTCTTTGTCTCATTGTTTCAAGAATTATTTATCTGCCTAACTTTCGTTATTACCCAGTAGTCATCATGGACAGGTTGTCCAGTTCCATGTATTGTGTGTTTTGAGTGTGTTTTAATCCTGAGTTCTAAATTTGATGCACTGTGGTCCTGAGAGACTGTTTGCATATTATTCCTTTCTTTTTGCATTATGAGGAGTGTTGTTACTTCCGGGAAGAGATGTGGTCAATTTTAGAATATGTGTGATGTGGTCCTGAGAAGAATATATATTCTGTTTACTTGGGGTGGACAGTTCTGTAGATGTCTATTAGGTCCGTTTGGTCCAGAGTTGAGTTCAAGTCCTGAATATCCTTGTTAATTTTCTGTTTCATTGATCTGTCCAACACTGACAGTGTAGGGTGTTAAAGTCTCCACTATTATTGTGTCTAAGTCCCTTTGTACATCTCTAAGAACTTGCTTTATGAATCTGGGTGCTCCTGTATTGGGGGCATATATATTTAGGATTATTTGATCTTCTTGTTGCATAGATCCCTTTACCATTATGTTATGTCCTTCTTTGTCTCTTTTGATCTTTGTTGGTTTAAAGTCTGTTTTATCAGAGACTAGAATTGCAACCCCTGCTCTTTTTGCTTTACATTTTCTTGGTAAATATTTCTCCATCCCTTTATTTTGAGCCTATATGTGTCTCTGCATGTGAGATGGGTCTCCTGAATACAGCATACTGATGGGTCTTGATGCCTTATCCAATTGCCAGTCTGTGTCTTTTAGTTGAGGCATTTAGCCCATTTACATTTAAGGTTAATATTGTTTTCTGTGAATTTGATCCTGTCATTATGATGCCAGCTGGTTATTTCATGTGTTAAAAGGTGCTTTAAATTTTGTATTTTTACTTTTTACTGATACATAGTATTTTATATTTTAAGGAAGGTGGATGTGATGTTTTGTTACATGCATAGGTTGTGTAATGATCAAGTTGGGATATTTGAGGTATTTATCACTTTGATTATTTATTTTTTCTATGTGTTGGGAACAATTCAAGCTACTCTCTTCTAGCTATTTTGAAATACATGATACATTGTTGTAACTATAGTCACTCTACTTTGCTGTTGAACAACAGAAGTTGTACCTTTTATCTAACTGTATGTTTGTATCTGTTAACCTACCTCTCTTCATCCCTGCTTCACCTACCCACCCTTCCCAGACCCTAGTATGTATCATCTGTTTTTAAAAGCCCTTCCCATCTTCTCTCTCTCTCCTATCCCTTTTTCCTTCCTTCTTTCCATCAATAAAGATGTAATAAGTATCTTCTCTCTGCTAGATACTGTACCAGGTGCTTCCATATTTGTTTTCATCAGCCCAGTGTTTTTGGTTTGTTTTCCTATTAAAGCTTCACTGTCAATGATGATAGTAAAGAGCCCCGAATAAAGCACCATAACAGTTGTTTCATGAAGTTCTCTTATAAAAGCTCACACTTTATAAGAAAACTACTATTGCAATGCTTCTTGGGGGATTCTCCAAGCTTTCTTTGAGGCCTTCATGATCTCCCTTTTCAGTGAACCAAGTCCCCTCCAAGGAGAGACACCTTTGGTGTCAACTAAGATTCTTAAGAATTGGATCCTGGTTGTGATTCCTATGTGACCTGAAGGTAAGCCAGTAACTCAATTTATCTCATATTTGGTTTCTTAAACTAATATTTTATGAATACTTGCCACATAGTGCAAAATAAATAAAGCATATATATGGACAAATCATTTGATTTTGGATTCTTTAATAAAAATAACAGAAAGGCAATAAAGTCAAGATTGAAAAAAGTTGTTCTTTTAGTGTTGAATGTACTTCTTCCTTCATGGAGTTTTTCCACATCCCTAAGGAGCTTAGAGTAACTTTAAAAAACAAACAACTAAGTGACTTGAAAGTAGATATTAAGAAAGAGTGGTGCAAATTCTGTGCATCCTATGATTTAACTAAAGAGATCATCTCATAGAAGAGCAACACTGAAAACTTCTGCAGAGACAATGTGGTGCAGTGGAGACAGCACTAACTTCATTGCCAGCTGTGAGACCCTGAACTTCTTGGACCTCAGTTTCCACCTCTACAAAACAAGGAAGTTACAGTAAAATATCTATAAGATCTTCTCTGCACAAAATGCCTAGGATTCTCAGGACCACTTAGCAATAGCCTTCAGTATAAATTTCCATCCATTAATTTGAAAGTTCTTAGAATTTAAAAAAGTCATAATCTCTGCAGTTCTGCTGTAGTTCACTTCAAACTCACACCTTTTGATGGGTTAGCCAGAGAACATAGTGTTTTCTCAGAGTTCTTTGTTCTGAGTAGAGTTATGCTCCAGTTCTACTGCCTCTGGTTTACTTATTGCACATTGTACTAAAATTTGGCATCCAACTGCTTAATAAAACTCATTGCACCACAGTTGAAGGCTCCAGATTATTTACTACCTAGGGTCTTCTTAAATTTATTCCCACATAATAAGAGTGTGATAACAGCTGAAAAAAACATTTCTAAAATCTGTATTCTTTTTCCTGCAGGCAGCTGAACTCAACTTTCACGGTTTGACCATCTTATCAGTCATCAAAGAAATGTATGGCCAGGATCAAGTATATGGCTATCCTTGAACACTGCCATCACTTGTATCTAGGTGAAATTGAGTTGAATGAGCAAAGGAGACTGAATAATACTTTTCTTCATAGCGCTAAGGTTTAAGATAATTTATATAAAGTACTTGATATGTGGGAGACACACAGTAGGTCGTAGTCATTATCAAGGGATATGTTGATTTATTGAGCTCAATTCTCACCAAATCTCATTCCCACATAAAGCTCTTGCTAAACAGAAACCTGCACTTTCCCATAACTATCATGCTTTCTTTTGCCTCTGAGCCATTTCTTCTGCCTATTCCAATGCCTCATCCCACTCTTTTTAACTGATGAATTCCTATTCGACATTTGGAATCTCAAGATCCATTCATAAACTCAACAGTATTTATTAGGGACCTGCTATGTCCAAGAAACTGTTCTTGATGTTGTGGATGTATCAGGGAACAAAACTCATTTGTGTTTTATCCTAACATGTCTTGTAATTATCAGCATGCTCATTTTTATCCCCACTGAACTGTACACTTGCTGGGAGTGAAGACAATGCCTCTCTTAAAAATGCAGCACTGAACAAAAGACTGACAAAAAATAGCTGCTCAATAAACACTGAGCAAATAATATTAAGAATAAGAAATGAGAATACATAGAAAGATGAATGGGACAATACCTTGGTGGTGTTATTAGACTACTAATTACAACGGTAGCATATGAAGACACTATTCAGGTTGTGATCAACTGAACCCTAAAAACCTTTCTGATATTCACCATTAACTTTATTCTCAAAAATCACAAAACAAATGTATTAGTCCATTCTCACACTGCTATCAAGATACTACCCAAGGCTGGATAATTTATCAACAGAGGAGTTTTAATTGATTCACAGTTCCACCTGTCTGGGAGGCCTCAGGAAACTTACAATGATGGCAGAAAGAGAAGCAGATACCTTCTCTACAAGGCGGCAGGAGACAGAAAAAGCATATGTAGGAGGAAATGTTAAACACTTATAGAACTATCAGATCTTGCGAGAACTCACTATCACAAGAACAGCATGGGGGAAACTGCCCCCATGACCCAATCATCTCTCACCAGGTCTTGTCCTTGACACATGGGGATTATGGGATTATAATTCAAGATGAGATTTGGATGAGGACACAAAGCCAAACCATTTCAACAAAGGAGAATTATACATCTGTTTCAGTCTAGGTACAAGTTTATATTTTCTAGAATTTTATCCTTTTACCACAGAGGGAAGATTTTTTTAAACAAGCTTTTAAGAAAGCCACTAAGGCAAGAGAGAAAAAGGAATAGGACAGTCCCAAAGGAGCTGAGGTATAGACTAATGGGGTCTTGCGGGGTATTTTCAAAAGACTAGTCAAGAGGGTGGCACTTGTGGAAAAGGAGCATGAAAGGAATGTCATGGAAAAGGAAGAAAACCTAAAACAGCAGAAAGAAAAAACTTTTATTTGAAAAAAAAGAAGCACTACGGAGGAAAAGACATCAACAATTAAAAACATGAAAACAGCAAAAACAGTAAAAGTAGTAAATGCGATTACAGATTATACATACAATTGTTTTATTGGATTTACTCAGCAGCTCTGTGGGTTCTGTAAGAGAGGCATCATCCTCCCCATTTCATAGATAAGGAAACCAAGATGCAGAGACTTGCCTAATTACATAGCCAGTAGTCGAAGTTCTCTGACTTATGATCTAAGAATATTCTCACATAGAAAAGGGGAAAGATAAGACTTAAAAAATCAAAGATAAGAATGAAGAGAAAGCAGTGATTAATAAATGTTTGTTGCATGAGTAGGACAGAGATATATAACAGGAAAGACTGAAAATACAAATTTCAACTTCAATGGAGAATATTTCTCTGGGGTCCCTAAACATTTTCAAGCCTTTGGCTCCTGACTCCTACAGATATCATTGTGGATATGATGTAACTAAGTGGAAGAAATCCCTATTGTTGTTTATAAATTAAGAGATTAGTTAATAAATAGTAAGTCAATTATTATTTGTTGACCACAGTATCAGTCAGGGTTGAGGCAGGAAAGAGATGGCTCACTCAAAAGGTAAAGAGCATTTAACGAAGGGACTATTTACACATTTGGAGGGAGGGAGAATAACCAAGGGACTGTTCATAGTGGGAAGTGGTCTTTACTCTTGCACCCCAAGGGCAATGAATGAGAGGGAGCACAGATCCCAGTGGGCGCTGCAGCCATGAGAGAGGGCTGCTTGACAAGAGCTGAGGTCTCTGGCTCACTCAAAGGGTAAAGAGCATTTAACGAAGGGACTATTTACACATTTGGAGGGAGGGAGAATAACCAAGGGACTGTTCATAGTGGGAAGTGGTCTTTACTCTTGCACCCCAAGGGCAATGAATGAGAGAGAGCACAGATCCCAGTGGGCGCTGCAGCCATGAGAGAGGGCTGCTTGACAAGAGCTGAGGTCTCTGGGTCTCTGATAGGAGAATGCAGCCATGATGATGAGAGTAGAGAGAAGGATGCCATGCCAAATACCTTCTTTTCCAAAAAAAGATAAAATCAAGAAAGAAAGATAGGAATAAAGGGAAGAGATGAAAGACTGTACTACTTCAACAAAATATGAAAAAGGAGGAAAAAGCATCTTTCTTAAGATGTGAGAATTTAGAAAATGGGGAAATATATACAAACTTTAGTTATATTTTCCAGTTTTGTCCATTCATTCTGCAACAGTGTAATGAATCTGCTGCACTGCAGTCATTCAGAAACCTTGGGGTTAATGGGACAATAACACAAAATCCCTGCCCCCAAAGAAATCAGTCAACTAGGATACACATGCAAGTGAACAACAGCAACAAAACCAAAATAATATAATGTTATAAAAGATACACACACAATTCCATGGTGCAAAGACAGCAAGTGCTATTCTTGGTAGAGCTGGAGAAGATTTGCAAGTGAGAGGGACATCTGAATGGCATTTTAAATCAGCAGTTTTGCAAGACCAGGGAAATAAAGGCATCTCAAGTATGGGGTGTGGCTTGTGTCCAACTGTGGAAACTCTAAAGGACCTGATGATTTAAGGAGCTGCAACAATTCAGCCTGGCTTGAGTTTGGGGTGGTTGTAGGGGAGTATTACACTAAAGACCATTAACTTGACTCTAAATAACAGTTGCAGACTTTAAAGCAAGAAAGTGATATGGTTACATTTATATATTAGAAAGACCATTACTGAAGTATTGTTTCCAATTTAAGGAATGGAAGCGGTGGGGAGGAGGAACAGTCAAGTATAAATTTATTTCCTCTAAATTTCTATCTTTCTGTCAGTCACTTTTTTCATCTTTATTGTATTTGCTTGATGTTTTTAAAAAGGGGGGCACATTTTAATCTGAGATAAGAAGAGAAGTGCAGAGTGAAAGATAGGGTTTATTTTCACATTGGTATCATTGCCTTGCAGACATTCTGGTAAGGTCCTGCAGGTAAAGGAGCTCTCCTACTCAACAACTGACCTTGGTAGGACCTTGGCCACCGACCTGCATTCAGGGAATTTCATTTCTTTCTCTTCTAGATGTGGCCAGTCCATCACCAAAGCCAGGAAAGAGATATGGGAAGGAAGCTTCATCCCCTACCCAGTGCATCATTATTGGCAACAGTAAGAAGCAGAGCTGGGAATTTGAGAAGCAAACCAATGCCTTCTGCTTCTCTTTATTATTCCTGACAACAGATGGAAAAGAGGCAAACCCTCACCTTCTGTGGTCGCTTCTGATACTCATCCGGGAACCTCATTCTCAGTAGCTACAGATTTCCCTAATCACTCATCTTAACTTAACTTGACACTGCATTTTAGTACCTTTCATGAGAAGGGTCTTGGGAGGCCGTAAACCTATGTTGCTGGGAAAAGAATGTACTGCATTAAATAGAGCAGGAGAGGAGCTGCAGATTTCCAGCTCTCACAGCTTGTTCGCTTGTGGAGACTAGGCTGCAATGTGCTCTTGAAATCATTGGGGTGGGCCTTGTTTCTGAGGAAATAAAGAGGCCCCAGAACCTCCCAAGTGAGCGAAGAATGATTTCCAGATACTCAAATGGAGTGGCCTTCTGGCTACATGAGCTGGATGTGCTTGGCAGTCTTTCCATCTGGCTGGCCAGTATCCTGAGGTTAGCAAAGCAGAAGGCAAATCTTTGGGGAGCTAAAAGACATGAGCACGTGCCAGTATTTTTGACAAATGCTCAGTTAATTGTTTTCTATTCTTCTTCTGAGACACAAACTGTATGCACCAGGCATCAAGAACTATCCCCATCCCACCACCCCAGATCCCAAGGGAAACTTCATAATTACACACATTTGGGCCAAGCATGTACCCCACAGGAAATGGACAGATCAGCCCCTAGGGATGAAAGAATGATGCAGGGCATGGGAAAGCAGAGAAATCTCCTGAGTGAGAAAGAAGACAAATTCACATAAGCCTGAGAGCTTATATACCAGTAGGAGAAACTCGGAATTTCTTGTCAGGATACTAAGGAAATGGTGGTCAGAAGAGGCCTGGGTAAGTTGATGAAAAATCTGTATTGTTCTTTATCTGGTAAACAATTTAGTATTTCGAAACCACAACATTCCAGGATGGAACTCAATTTTGGATCAGTTACTGGAAATAGTGGCATATACAATGGGTTCCAAAACAGATTATGCATAAGTAGAGATGAATCAGGGGTCTAAACTTTAAAATTCACGATCTTCATGAATGTTTTTTTCCAGATCTAGTCCTTTTACGATTTTGTCTCTTTTTTGTTCTACAGCTTTTTCTAGTTATATTTAGCTCCTGCCATTTATTCATCAAATATTTTGTAGTTGAGCACTGTGTACGATGCTTACATACTCTGCTCTTGTTAAGTTAGAGAGCTTTAGAAGATATAATTCTCTGAATGAATGTTAACTGGATGAAAATCTCACCTGTACACACCAATGTTGCTTATCAGAGCAACAGACTGGAATAGTAAAGAGCCCCAGTTCTACTACCAACACTGCTGGAGAATTGGCTTCCGCAGAAGATAACTCAATTTCAACTTACGGTATTTTTGTCAAATGTTTTGAATCAAGAGATTTCTGCACTAGGTATAAAATCTAACCTCTCTATGTATGTTTTAAAGTAATTTTGTTTGCTTCCACTAAAGGTAGATTTTACAAGCAATGACAACATAACACGTCAAGTCAATTTAAAGATCTGCAATCTAAATAAGTTTCTTTAAGACAACTAAGATAATGAGTTACTTATGTAAGGATTGATTATCCATTCTCTTTGGAATTCAAAATTTTCAGAGAGAATAGAAATTCCTCAAAAAAAAGTTGAATTTAAAAGGCATTGAAATCATAAAGATGAAACAGATATGTAGTTAGTTAATAGATATTACATGCCTGAGAAAATCTGTAAATAACTTCAACAAAATGTTTACTGAAAGAACAAGAGTACAAGAGAAGCAAGTATTAACAACAATGGTAAACCTTAAAAAAAAAAAAAAAAAAAAAAAAAATAGAAAAAAAGGGAAACCTATAAACAAAAAAAAAAAAAAAAAGAACTTGAACAAAAAAAAATGTCATCAGGAAAAAAAAAAATCAGACGAGAAACAGTTTGGTAAATTCAAGTTTAAAAATTTGACCAAGACATTCAATATAAGAAGAAGTCGAATAAAATGAAATAAAGGCAAGAAAAAAAAGTCTGAGGCAAAGGCAAATAAAGGAAAGAGATTGAACTAATTTTTGCTTTACAAAAATATTTTAAAAATAAAAACTTTATGATTGTTTAAAATCACATTAACTTATTTTAGAAAAAAAAAATGCTTTATTTTGTTTTGGCTTGTTTTTCAACCAGGAGATAGCCCAGTCTGTGTGAAATAGAAATACCAACCAGAAAGGTTTGTTGGATTAAAAATAAAATTAAAAAAAATTTTTTTAAATT
>NW_016804458.1:658493-672811 GCF_001698545.2 Rhinopithecus bieti
AAAAAATTAAAAAAAAATTAAAAACAGCTCTGAAATTAGTATAAGGCTAATTAGTAGAAGGCTATGTGCATAGAGTGCCCTTTAATAAGCAGTAGTAAAACATTTTAGAATGCTTTGTTTGAAAAATTAAAAAATCCCTCAATGAAGCCTCTTCCAGACATGTGTCATGGGTTTTTTGTTGCTGAATTCTTCCATATTAACAAACTAAGTTGCTCTTCCTTTCATTACTTTGGCCACAGGACAGATGAAATTCACCAAAGTCTCTACCACAGACATCCTC
Source organism: Rhinopithecus bieti (assembly GCF_001698545.2). NCBI lineage: Eukaryota > Metazoa > Chordata > Mammalia > Primates > Cercopithecidae > Rhinopithecus > Rhinopithecus bieti. The sequence continues at coordinate 658,774 of NW_016804458.1, forward strand.
AGATGGTCCTAATAAAAAGAAGAAACCCAAACCAGAACTGGTGGTCCACATTGTGAGAGTTGCTGAATATCATCACAAAGCAATAATTATCCAACAGCATGCTTGGTGGCTCAACATTCTGAAAGGCAAATGTCAAGGGCATATAGTCTCAACCATATTGCTAATGGGAGCTCGTGTTTTTTGTGTTGGGTGGTCTTGTGTTCTGCCTGGTGGTCTTTCTTCTGCCTGCTATGACAGCACTAATGATTTCATGTACACAGTATTCACTTGTCTTCCTGTAGTAGTGCATGACAAGTCATAAAAGACAGACTGCCCAGAAATGACACTGCAGTATTCCAGACATTTTCTCTCTTGGTGGCGACAGTTCCAAATCAAGCTGGCTCAGTGCTAGACAAGTGGTGGTTCAAAACACAGTCTTAGATCTGGAAAATCAAAGTAGGCTCTTCTCACCTCTCGCATCACTGCTGGTAATAAATATTCAACTGCTGGACCACAGATAGCAGATTATGACAGATGACACAGAATAGAATCCAACTCTTTCTTTCTTAACTGTGAAGAACTCATCTTTTGGTTACAGAGATTTCACTACCTTTTAATAAGCATACGTAGGTCATTTTACAGATTTTCTTCCACACTCACTCAGGATTTCTTTCCCAAATTCCCCCAAAGAGTAGCAAGGGAAGCTTCATAGCTGCATAGAATATTAATATAATTTCTGTTCAGAAGATCAAAGTATCACATACTCAAAAATCAATCCAGGCAGTTATCCCAGCTTTAACTGCTGGGATATATTAGAACATTCTTTATCAGAAGCTGACCTACAATTCTGGATAGGGCAATCAGACCAAGAATTTACTCTCCATAGACTTGGGGCCATCAATTAGATTAGGTTTGGGGAATTCAGTGCTCTCCCCATAAACCACCCATCCCAAGTGATCTTCCTGCAAAATCCTACACTCACTACCTCTACCATTCACTGGCCATTTTATTACTTTTGGCCTTTTATTGTGGTTACATTTTCATAATAATTCTTTTGTTAAACGAACATAAATTGAGTCTCTATTAAACCTTTTTAAGACCTAGGAAAAGCTTCTAAAACGGAGTGATACTTGAGCTGGCCATTCTAAGTGCTTCTATCACATCCTTAAGAACCTGCCACGCTATATTGTAATCATTTTGCTTCATTGACTGTTTCTCCTTCTTTATTATAGATTCCCTGAAAACAGATACCAGACATATTTACCTTCTCATACGAGTGCCTAAACACTGTGCCTGGTTCATAGCACAGGGTCGATACATGTTTTAATGAGTAGATTAAACTTGGCCCATTGGAGGGGAGAGAGTGATTACGAGGACAAATAAGATTTAGTTTTATCCCTCAAGGTCTTTCTAAGTTAGCACATGGCTAGGTACAGAGTAGATGCTCAATAAACGCTGGTTGGCTAGTCAATTCTCAGACAGTTATTTTCCTTCAGATAGAAAGACAAGGTTACCAAAATGAATATATACCAGCAAAGCCAGTTATGGTTTTATTTTGAAATATCAATACCTTTCCTCGTTTCACTCAGGACCCCAAGTACTAATGAACAAGAAAGAAACAAAGCATAGGGGTTGCTTATCATACCAAACATAGTATCAGAAGCCAAAACTGAGACACATAGTCTTATACCAGTAGAGGATTTTTTTTTTTTTTTTTTGACAGAGTTTCTCTTCTGTTGGCCAGGCTGGAGTGCAATGGTGCAATCTCAGCTCACTGCAAACTCCTCCTCCTGGGTTCAAGCCATTCTCCTTTCTCATTCTCCTGCCTCAGCCTCCAAGTAACTGGGATTATAGGCATGTGCCACCCACACCTGGTTAATGTTGTATTTTTAGTTGAGATGAGGTTTCTCCATGTTTGTCAAGCTGGTCTTGAACTCCTGACCTGAGGTAATCCGCCCGCCTCAGCCTCCCAAAGTGCTGGGATTACAAGCATGAGCCACCACACCCAGCCCATGAGAGGATATTTTAAAATAGAACCATTCCGGATCAACCAAGGTGTTTGATTCTTAGTACTTTTGGTCTCTAATATGCCTCAAGAATTTCCAGTTAGACCTTGACAATTATATGAGAAAATAAATATAAAAACACTTTAAAACCGTGTAACACACAATGAAAAGATAAGTGCTATAAATAGAACATGTATTTCTGCATTAAAAATACATGGACTAATTTGGTAAGTGCACACATGAAGAAATAGTGATTTGAGACATTCCCTAATTCACTTATACTCTTTTCTTATTAAGTAATTTAAAGCACGGGATCTACTGTAAAGTCAAAACTAAAAAGGACCAGAGAAGAAGAGGAAGTAGGTGACAGAAGAGTAGAATATTGTAAGAGGAAGGGACTTGGTACAGAATTACACAGCCCAATAGAGAAAATTAGAAACTGAGTCAACATCTATTAAACAGACTTTAACTGAGTATCACTGAGTGTCTCTGAGGTCCCAGGCATGAAGCTAAGAGTTGTGAAGTGCATCAAGATGAATAAAATTCAGACTAGTGAAAGAAAGCTTACAGTTTGTGGGTTCGGGTGGTGGGGGGCGGGGGGCTGGGGGAAGGGAAAAAAAGACAAGTATGTATACAAACATATCAGAAGGCAGAAGTAATCATAGCTGGAAGAGAAGTTCAGATAGAGTGCTGTCATAATTTAAAGGAAGAAAACGTCTCTTCATTAAAGGATGCTTCAGGGTAATTTCATAGAAGGGATGTTATGTAAGCTCAGTCTGAGGTAGAAGAAATTCAAGAGCTAGGTAAAGGATGAAGAACACTACATTTGGAATTAACACTATAAGAAAAGCATAGAGGTAGGAAACTTACTAGCTATGTTTAATAAGCATCAGGTACTCCATTTCATCTAAAGTTTAAGGTATGCTTGAGGACATAGTGAGAAATGAGGCTGAAGAGTAGACTGTGGCTAGGTTATAGACAGCAGCCTGGAATACTAAGCCAAAGGATTTGGGCTTTATTCAGCCATCTTTGGGAGCTACTCAAGGTATGATAGGATCATAGCCGTATTTTTGAAGCTTAATCTAGACACAATAAAAGTAAGTTAGGTGAAAAAAGATCGGAAGTGGGAGATAAATTTAGATGTCATTAAAAATGCCAGTATAGAACTTAATAAACATCTTCAAGAAGGAGGTGACTGCTATAATGTTCTGATATTTGCCATGGTCTACTCAGGCTGATGTAACAAAATACCATAAACTGAGTGGTTTACAAACAACATAAATGTATTTCTCACAGGTCTGAAGGCTGAGATGTTCAAAATCAAGGTGCTGTCAGATTTGGTGTCTAGTGAGGCCTGCCTTCTTGTTCATAGATAGTGCCTTCTCACTGTGTCTTCACATGACGGAAGGAACAAGGCAGCTCTCTAGAACCTCTTTTATGAGGGCACTAATCTTGTTCATTAGGACAGAGTCTAATCATTCCCCAGTTAGGCCAACCTTGTACTACCATCACCTTGGGGGTTAATATTTCAACATAGAAATGTTGAGGGGACATGAATACCCAGACCACAGCAATAATATTAAATGTGACAAATACTGCTGTCTTGTATAGTCAATGTAGGAATGAGCCATGAAAGATTAGAAGGGAGGCCGGTATGAATTGGGACTGAGGTGAGGAATGACACCTGAAGGAATTTAGTGTCAGGTATGAACAAACACCATAGGAGCAAGATGCTTGCAATCTTAAGTCATACATAGGGTCTCATGACAGAATTAGGAAGGAGAGAGATGAGACACGATGGCAAAACAGAAGCCTTCAGCAATCATCCCTCCTATGGAAACACAAAATTGAATAACTGTTCACACAAGAAAGCACCTTCATAAGAACCAAAAATCAGGCGAGTGATCATGGTACCTGATTTTAACATCAAAGCAAGGAGACACTGAAGAGAGTAGGCAAGAGTCTTGAATTGCTGACACCACCCCTCCCCTATTCTCCTACAGCAGATGTGTGGCACAGATTGAGAATCTATGTGCTTGCAGGAGGGAGAGTGCAGTGATTGTTGTACTTTGCATTGGAACTCAGTGCTGTCCTGTCACAGAAAGCAACATTGGGCAGAATACAACCAGCACTCATGAAGAATGCATTTAGACCAACCTTAGCCAGAGGGGAATCACCCATCCCAGCAGTGGGAACCTGATTTCTGGCAAGTCCCACCAGTGAGGGCTAAAGTGTGCTGGGGTTTTAAATAGACTTAAAAGGCTGCCTAGGCCACAAGTACTGCAATTCCTGGGCAAGTCCTTGTGCTGTGCTGAGCTTAGAACCAGTGGACTTAGGATGCATGCAGTTCTACTGAGACACCAGCCAAGATGGCTAAGAGTTTTCTTGCATCACCCCTTCCCAACACCGGGCAGAACAGCTTGCAGCTCCAGGAGGAGCTCCTTCCCTCTGCTTAAAGAGAGGAGAGAGGAGAGTAAAGAAGACTTTGCTTTGCAACCTGGATACCACCTCAGCCACACTAGAACATCCAGCAAAGTCTTGAGGCCTCCATTCTAGGCCCTAGCTCCTGGTTGACATCGTTAGACACACCAAGGGCCAAAAGGGAGCCTGTTGCCTTGAAGGGAAGGACCTAGTCCTGGCTGGCTTCATCATCAACACTCCACTTTCAGCAATGGACAAATCATCCAGACAGAAAATCAACAAAGATACACCAGACTTAATCTGCACTATAGACAAAATGGACCTAGTAGATATTTATAGAACATTTCATATTATGACTACAGAATACCTATTCTCCTCAGCACATGGATTATTCTCAAGGATAGATAATATGTTAGTCCACAAAACAACTCTTAAAATTTTTTTTTAAAATTGAAATAATATCAAGTACTTTCTCTGACCACAATAGAATAAAACTAGAAATCAATAACAAGAGGAACTTTGGAAACCATAGAAACACATAGAAATTAAACAATATACTTCTCAGTGGCCAGTAGGTTAATGAAAAAATTAAGAAAGAAATTTTTTAAATTCTTGAAACAAATGAAAATGGAAACACAACATAACAAAATGTATGGGATACAGCGAAAGCAATAATAAGAGGAAAGTTTATAGCAATAAACACATATATCAAAATAGCAGAAAAACTTCAAATAAATAACCTAATGATGCATTGTGAAGAACTTGAAAAGCAAGAGCTAACCAAACTAAAAATTGGGAGAAGAAAAGAAATAATAAAATCAAAGCAGAAATATGTGAAATTGAAATAAAAGCAATACAAAAGATCAATGACACAAAAAGTCATTCTTTTTAAGTCAACATTAACAAACCTTTAGCCAGACTAAGAAAAAAAAGAGAGAAAATTCAAGTAAACAAAATCAGAATTCAAGTAGTGAAAAAGGAGACATTACAACTGACACCACAGAAATCCAAAGGACCATTAGAGACCACTATGAGCAATATATGCCAATAAATTGGAAAACCTAGAAGAGATGGATGAATTCCTAGATACATACAACCTACCAAAATTGAACTGGGAAGAAATTTAAAACCTGAACAGAACAATAACAAGTAACAAGATAGAAGCAGTAATAAAACATCTCCCAGTAAAGAGAAGTTCAGGACCCACTGCTGATTTATGCCAAACATTTAAAGAAGAACTAATACCAATCTTACTCAAACTGTTCCAAAAATTACAGGAGGAGGGAATACTTCCAAACTCATTCTACAAGACCAATATTACCCTGATACGAAAATGTAGAAAAAGACACACCAAAACAAATAAACAAACAACACTATAGGCCATGATCCCTGATGAACATTGATGCAAAAATCATCAACAAAATACTAGCAAACTGAATTCAGCAACACATTAAAATATCATTCATCATGACCAAGTGGGATTTATCCCTGACATGCAAGGATAGTTCAACATATGCAAATCAATCAATGTGTTATATCGTATTGACAGAATGAAGGAAAAACATATCATTTCAATTGATACTGAAAAAACATTTGATAAAATTCAATATCCCTTCGTAATAAAAATTCTCAAAAAATTGGGTATACAAGGAACATACCCCAATAAAATAAAAGCCATATATGACAGACCCATAGCTAGTATCATACTGAATGGAGAAAAATGAAAAGCCTTTTCTCTAAGATCTGGAATGCTACAAAGATGCCCATTGTCACCACTGTTATTCAACATAGTACTTGAAATTCTCACAACAGCTATCAGACAAGAGAAGAAAATAAAGGGCATCCAAATTAAAAAGAAAGAAGTCAAATTATTCTTGTTTGCAGATGATATAATCTTATATTTGGAAACACTTTACTCCACAATAAATCTATTAATATTAGAACTGATAAATTCAGTAAAGTTGCAGAATACAGTATCAACATATGAAAATTGATAGCGTTTCTACATGCCAAACAGTGAACAATCTGAAAAAGAAATCAAGAATGTAATCCCATTTACAATAGCTAAAAATGAGATACCTAGGAGTAAACTTAACCAAAGAAGTGAAAAATCTTTACAATGAAAAGTATGAAACATTGATGCAGGAAGTTGACAAGGGCACAAAAAATTGAAAGATATTTGATGTTCATGGACTAGAAGAATAAATATTGTTAAATTGTTCATTCTACCTAAAGCAGTCTATAGATTCCATGTAATCTCTATCAAAATACCAATGACATTCTTCACAGAAATAGAAAACACAATTCTGAATTTTACACAGGACCATGAAAGACTCAGAACAGCCAAAGCCATCCTGAGCAAAAATAAACAAACTGGATAAATTACGTTACCTGACTTCATATTATACTACAGAGCTACAGTAATCAAAAAAGCATGGTACTGGCATAAAAACAGACACACAGACCAATGGAAAATAATAAAAAACCCAGAAATAATTCATACATCTACAGTGAATTTTCAATAAAGATGCCAAATACAAACAATGGCGAAAGAGCAGGCTCTTCAACAAATTAAGCTGGGAAAACTGGATATCCACATGCAGAAGAATGAACTTGATCCCTATCTCTCACCATCTACAAAAGTAAAATCAAAAATGGATTAAAGACTTAAACCTAAGACCTGAAACTATAAAACTACTACAAGAAATCACTGAGGAAGCTCTTCAGGACATTGATCTGGGGAAAAATTTTCTTGAGTAATATCTCCAAAGTACAGGCAATAAAAGCATAAATGGGTAAATAGGATCACATCAAGTTAAAAAGTTTCTTCAGAGCAAGGGTATAATCAACAAAGTGAAGAGACAACCTACAGAATGGGAGAAAATATTTATAAACTACTCATCTGACAAGGAATTAATAACTAGAATATGTAAAGACCTCAAACAACTCAATAGGAAAAAATGTAACAATGCAATCAAAAAATGAGCAAAACATCTGAATAGACTTTTTGAAAAGAAAACATACAAATGGCAAACAGGTATATGAAAAGGTGCTCAACATCACTGATCGTCAGAGAAATACAAATCAAAACTATGATGAGATATTATTTCACTCAAGTTAAAATGGTTTTTATCCAAAAGACAAGCAATAACAAATACTGGCAAGTATCTGAAGAAAGGGGAACCCTCATACACCAATGGTGGGAATCTAACTTAATAAAACCCCTATGGAGAACAGTGTGGAGGTTCCTTAAAAATAGAACTACCATGTGACCCAGCAATTTCACTACTATTTATGCAAAAGACATGAAATCAGTAAGTCAGAGAGACATCTGTCATCGCATATTTATTGCAGCACTACTCACAATAGCCAAGATTTGGAAGCAATTTAAATGTCCACCAACAGATGAATGGGTAAAGAAAATGTGATATATATATACATACGCGCACACACACACACACACACACACAAAGGAATACTATTCAGCCATTCAAAAGAATGAGATCCTGTCATTTACAACAATATGGATGGAAATGGAGGACATTTTGTTAAGTGAAAAAAGCCAGGTACAGAAAGACAAAATGTGCATGTTCTCACTGATTTGTGGGATCTAAAAATTAAAACGATTGAACTGATGGAGATAAAGAGTATAAGGATGGTTACCAGTCACTGGGAATGGTAGTTAGGGGGTGATATGGTTTGGCTGTGTCCTCATCAAAATCTCATCTTGAATTGTAGTTCCCATAATCCCCATATGTGGTGGGAGGGACCCACTGAGAAGTAAATGAATCATGGGGTCAGTTACCTCCATGCTTTTCTTGTGTTAGTGAGAGAGTTCTCATGAGATCTGACAGTTTTACAAGGGGCTTTTCCCCTTTTGCTTGGCATTTCTCCTTGCTGCCACAATGTGAAGAAGGAGGTGTTTGCTTTCCCATCTGCCATGATTGTAAGTTTCCTGAGGCCTCCCAGCCCTGTGGAACTGTGGGTCAATTAAACCTCTTTCCTCATTAAATTATGCAGTGTCAGGTATTTCTTTATAGCAGCATGAGAATGGACTAATACAGTAAATTGGTACCAGGTAATGGGGTGCTGCTCTAAAGATACCCAAAAATGTGGAAGCAACTTTGGAACTGGCTAATGAGCAGAGGTTGAAACAATTTGTAGGGCTCAGAAGAAGACAGCAAAATGTGGGAAAGTTTAAAACTTCTTAGAGACTTGGAGGGCTCAGAAGACAGGAAGATGTGGAAAAGTTTGGACATTCCTAGGGACTTTTTGAATGGCTTTGACCAAAATGCTGATAGTAATATGGACAAGGAAGTGCAGGCTGAGGTGGTCTCAGATGGAGATGAGGGACTTCTTGGGAACTGGAGTAAAGGTCACACTTGTTACACAAAGAGTGTGTCAGGATTTTGTCCCTGCCCTAGAGATCTGTGGAACTTTGAACTTGAGAGAGATGATTTAGGGTATCTGATGGAAGAAATTTCTAAGCGGCAAAGCATTCAAGAGGAAGCACAGCATAAAAGTTTGAAAAATTTGCAGGCTGACAATGCAGTTGAAAAGAAAACCCCATTTTTCTGGGAAGAAATTGAAGCTGGCAGCAGAAATTTACATAAGTAATGAAAAGCCAAATGCTAATGCCAAGACAATGGGAAAAAATGCCTTCAGGGCATGTCAGAGACCTTGGCAGCAGCCCCTTCCATCATAGGCCTGAAGGCCTAGGAGGGAAAAATGATTTCCTGGGCTGGCTCCAGGGCCCCCCTGCTATATGCAGCCTGGGGACATGGTGCCCTTCATCCTGGGCACTCCAGCCATGCCTAAAAGGGGCCAAGGTACAGCTCAGGCCATGTTCTCAGAGGGTACAAGCCCCAAGCCTTGACAGCGTGAGAAGAGACTAATATAGGGGGTCAGTGGAATAGAGAAGGTTAGTGGCTACAAAAATATAGTTAGATAGAATGAATAAGATCTAATATTTAACAGCACAAAAGGGTGACTACAGTCAACAATAATTATTGTACATTTTAAAATAACTAAAAGAGTAAAATTGAGTATAATTGGACTGTAAAATGAAGAGATGATAAGTGCTTAAGGTGATAAGATATCTCATTTACCCTGATGTAATCACTACACATTGTATGCCTGTATTATACACTTAAGCACATTGTATCTTATATTAGAAGGTAATAAGTTATATTTAATAGATAAAATAGGACAGTCAGAGGGACCACATAGATGGAGTTGGGTTTGAGGCAATTTACCATTTTAAAAAGGAGATCAGAGTAGGCCTGATTGAAAAGGTGTAATTTGAGCAAAGGCTTGAGAAGGAGGACTAGTTATCCTTGCGAGTATTTGAGAAACAAATGCCTCAGATGAAAATGCTAGTCCAAAGGCCTTAAGGTAGAATGTTCTTGCTGTATTGTAGGAAAAAAATGAGACCAATATGGCTAATGAAGTAAATGAGGGAGATAATATTAGAAGATGAGATGAAAGAGTGGGATCATGAAGGGTCTTTTGGCCATTGTAAAGACTGACTTTTTCATTGAGTAGTATGTGAAGTGAGTGGAGGATTCCAGCTCAAAAAGTAACATGATCTGACTTGTATTTTAAGAGCATCACTCTGGTTGCTAAATATGAAATCACAGAGATCATTTTGGAGTCAAGTGTAGTAATCCAAGTGAGGGAAGATAATGTCTTGGCACAAATTAGTAGTAACAGAGTTAGTGAGAAGTGATCTGATTCCAAATCAATTCTGATCCTAGAGCCAACAGGATTTCATGGTGAATAAGACATGGAATGAAAGAAGAGAAGAGTCAAGGATGACTCAATATTGTTAGTCTAAGCAACCGGAATGATAGAGCTGCCAAAAATTTAGGTGGAGATTACAAATGGGGCAGGTTTGGGGAAGGTGATTAGGAGTTCAATTTTATACATATTATGAGCATATGGAAATAATACATAGACATTTGAAATTTAAGAGAGAAAGCTAGTGAGATAAATTTTGGAGTCTAGTATACTCATAATAGTAAAAGTATGAGACTGGATAAGTTCACCAAGGGAATGAATGTGGATAGAGAAGAGAATCCAGATTGTTGCAATATTAATAGTTCTGGAAAAAGAGGAGGAACCAGCAAAAGAGACTGAGTGTAACCAGGAAGGCAAAAGGAGGATCAACTGAGTATGCTGTTCTGGAAGCCAAGGGAGCAGGGGGTATTGAGGAAGAAGGATAATCAACTGTATCAAATGGTGTTGCTATAGCAAATAAAATGGGCACTGAGAATGACCGTTGGATTTATCAGCAAGGTCATCAGTGACTTTGGCCACTGAAGTAGTTTTCACGGAGTCATGAAAGCAAAAAGCTGAATGGAGTAAAATTATGACAGAATGAGAGGGAAAATACTAGAGACAGCAAGCATATACAACTCTTTGGAGAAGTTGTTTTCGTAAAGAGGAGCAGGAAATTATGTGGTAGTAGGAGCGAAAAGTCGAGTAAAAAGTGAATTTTAGAATTTTTTTTGTTGCTTTGTATTATGGACTGAACCGTGTTCCCCAAAATTCATAGGAGGTACATATGGCAACCTAGTACCTAGGAATATGACTGTATTCAGAGATATGGCCTTTAAAGGAGAAATTAAAATGAGGTTGTCAGGGTGGGCATAATTCAATCTGACTGGTATCCTTATTAGAAGAGGAGATTAGGGCATACAGAGATGCACACACAGAGAAGAAAGACTAAAACACAGTGAGAAGACAGCCATCTACAAGCCAAGGAGACAGACCTCAGGGGAAACCGAGCCTGTCAACTCTTTGATCTTGGACTTCTAGCCTTCAGAACTGTAAGTAATGAATTTTTGTTGTTTAAGCCACCCAGTCTCTGACATTTTGCTTTGGCAGTCCAAGCAAACTCACATAGTCTTTTCCTTTTCTTATTTTTTTTTTCAGATAGAAGAAATAAAAGCAAGTGTGTGTGTTTAGGAAAAAAACAGAGGGAAAAAAATATAATTTAGAGGAGAAAGGAGAGAACTAACGGAAAAAATGTTTGTTGAGAAGGAGAAAATGGCTGGGATCTGTCTCTACTATTCATTTTTTTAGAGCTCCTCTTAGCCTGAGGCCTCAGTCAAACTCTAAAATAAATCTTTCCAGATTTTTTAAAACAGATATTGTAGTAGAATCAGTAAACTTAATAATGAAGAAGAAGAGATTCTACCAAATCTAGATTTCTAGAAGACTTGTAGATCCTTTAAGATGAATGGATCAGAAAAGAGAAATTGCTTTTAAGTAAAGGAGAAAGAATCAAGCAGACAGGAAAAAAGAAATGAGATGAATTTCACTTTCTGAATGAGTAGTCTCAATTTGGTAAGACACCTAGAGAGAGATGTTCTTGTGGCTGTTGAAACTGTTGAGAAAATTTAGCAAAATGCAAAGACAGAGATGAAGTAAGTCTACAAGCGAGTTGTTTCTTAAAGATTATATTTTCATAAACAGTTTGCTTACTATGAATAGTTCCTGCTGGCACCACCATCACTGACTTTTCCTAAGAACATGCAGTAGTTATCAAAATAAAGTCATTAAGCTGAAAACAGTGGTTTAATAAATGGAAAGGTGGTCAAGAAGAATTTCCAGGAAAAGGGATGGGGAGACAAAATGGCTATTCAGTCTCAGCATCTTCAAGATGTTTAACTACGGACTTAGGATGGCATATGAGATAAAGGTATCAACACTGGGATTAAAGAGCTGGGGTGAAGAAACACAAATCATCTTACTATCAAATCGCATAGTATTCCTGGAAATTAGAAAATCTACGAAAACTAGTCCCATTGTGTGATGGCAGGAGAATCTTGGCATAATGAAGCTAAGAGACTGGAGTCACAATAAATGTATTTTGAATTGGTTCAGCCTGTCGCAATGAGTTAATACCAAAAGAAGGACTGGCATCCAGGACTCCTGGCTCCTAGCCAGGAATCTACCCACAAAACTATATTTCCCATGTTTTATTTTTTATCTTGAGTTTATTCTCAATGTCTCTTGCGTGCGCCCTCTCCCTCTTTTCTCCTCCCCTCCTGTTTTCTCTCACATTCCATAGATGACCCTTGTCCATGTCCTCCATAAATCACTCTATAATGGTGCCCCTTTGCTGGTCTCTTCTTTAAGTACTCAAAGAAAGAATATGGCAGAGAACCAGGTCTAAACGTTAAGGGAGATAATTGAAGGTCATTCAGCTGAAAATAAATCATATTTATCCATGGCTTTCCTTACCAGAGCATCTGGATTCCGTTAGCCAGCATGGTGTCCTCTGGTTCTGACTGTGGTGGCCGACAGTAACCACATTTCTTGCTAAAAAAGAAAAAAAGTGCCTTTACATCTGTTCCCGAGATGTTTTAAACTCTTCCGTGTACAAAACTGTGCTCTGAAGTTACATCAACACAGACTAAAATTTTACCGTGTTAGGTACTGGTGACTTTGAGTGTGATCCTGGGCATCCTGTCTGTTACTTTCTTTTCTATCAAAATCAATCATAGAATTAGATTAGGAAAGCTAAAGTCAACTAGTTTATCTTACTAACTCCTGCCAGAACTTCACACTTCTAAGCGGGTTTGGATTTATTCTATTGTAAATGTATTTTCTGTTCTTATCTCTATGGATGGATTAAGCTATCAGAGATAGGCAGGTAATCTTTTTTATTTTATTTGTGTGTGTGTGTGTGTGTGTGTGTGTGTGTGTGTTACATTAGCAATAGGAACTCAATATCTAGGTAATCCATAATCTCTCTCAGCCTGCCTGTTAATAAATGCTCCTCTATTATTACCTATTAGCCATCTTTCAAGAAAAGTATTGATTAAAAGGACAAGACAAGAAAAGAAAAAAAATGAGAAATAAACATTTCTTACCACAGACTAATTTATGAAAACTCAAAGTGCATAAATGTTGGGAAAACAGAATTCTGAAGTAATCAGAATCAACAGTAGATTAATTTTGACCTTATCTTAAGATGAATGATATTGCAACTATTTTATTTATTTATTGTATACTTTAAGTTCATATGCACAACGTGCAGGTTTGTTACATATGTATACATGTGCCATGTTGGTGTGCTGCACCCATTAACTCGTCATTTACATTAGGTATCTCTCCTAATGCTATCCCTCCCCGCTTCCCCACCCCAAGACAGGCCCCAGCATGTGATGTTCCCCATCCTGTGTCCAGGTGTTCTCATTGTTCAATTCCTACCACGCGGTGTTTGGTTTTCTGTCCTTGTGATAATTTGCTCAGAATGATGGTTTCCAGCTTCATCCATGTCCCTACAAAGGACATGAACTCATCCTTTTTTATGGCTGCATAGTATTCCATGCTGTATATGTGCCACATTTTCTTAATCCAGTCTATCATTGATGGACATTTGGGTTGGTTCCAAGTCTTTGCTATTGTGAATAGTGCCACAATAAACATATGTGTGCATGTATCTTTATAGCAGCATGATTTATATTCCTTTGGGTGTATACCCAGTAATGGGATGGCTGGGTCAAATGGTATTTCTAGTTCTAGATCCTTGAGCAATCGCCACACTGTCTTCCACAGTGTTTGAACTAGTTTACAGTCCCACCAACGGTGTAAAAGTGTTCCTATTTCTCCACATCCTT
>NW_016804458.1:673331-679430 GCF_001698545.2 Rhinopithecus bieti
CAAGCAAACTCACATAGTCTTTTCCTTTTCTTATTTTTTTTTTCAGATAGAAGAAATAAAAGCAAGTGTGTGTGTTTAGGAAAAAAACAGAGGGAAAAAAATATAATTTAGAGGAGAAAGGAGAGAACTAACGGAAAAAATGTTTGTTGAGAAGGAGAAAATGGCTGGGATCTGTCTCTACTATTCATTTTTTTAGAGCTCCTCTTAGCCTGAGGCCTCAGTCAAACTCTAAAATAAATCTTTCCAGATTTTTTAAAACAGATATTGTAGTAGAATCAGTAAACTTAATAATGAAGAAGAAGAGATTCTACCAAATCTAGATTTCTAGAAGACTTGTAGATCCTTTAAGATGAATGGATCAGAAAAAGAGAAATTGCTTTTAAGTAAAGGAGAAAGAATCAAGCAGACAGGAAAAAAGAAATGAGATGAATTTCACTTTCTGAATGAGTAGTCTCAATTTGGTAAGACACCTAGAGAGAGATGTTCTTGTGGCTGTTGAAACTGTTGAGAAAAATTTAGCAAAATGCAAAGACAGAGATGAAGTAAGTCTACAAGCGAGTTGTTTCTTAAAGATTATATTTTTCATAAACAGTTTGCTTACTATGAATAGTTCCTGCTGGCACCACCATCACTGACTTTTCCTAAGAACATGCAGTAGTTATCAAAATAAAGTCATTAAGCTGAAAAACAGTGGTTTAATAAATGGAAAGGTGGTCAAGAAGAATTTCCAGGAAAAGGGATGGGGAGACAAAAATGGCTATTCAGTCTCAGCATCTTCAAGATGTTTAACTACGGACTTAGGATGGCATATGAGATAAAGGTATCAACACTGGGATTAAAGAGCTGGGGTGAAGAAACACAAATCATCTTACTATCAAATCGCATAGTATTCCTGGAAATTAGAAAATCTACGAAAACTAGTCCCATTGTGTGATGGCAGGAGAATCTTGGCATAATGAAGCTAAGAGACTGGAGTCACAATAAATGTATTTTGAATTGGTTCAGCCTGTCGCAATGAGTTAATACCAAAAGAAGGACTGGCATCCAGGACTCCTGGCTCCTAGCCAGGAATCTACCCACAAAACTATATTTCCCATGTTTTTATTTTTTATCTTGAGTTTATTCTCAATGTCTCTTGCGTGCGCCCTCTCCCTCTTTTCTCCTCCCCCTCCTGTTTTCTCTCACATTCCATAGATGACCCTTGTCCATGTCCTCCATAAATCACTCTATAATGGTGCCCCTTTGCTGGTCTCTTCTTTAAGTACTCAAAGAAAGAATATGGCAGAGAACCAGGTCTAAACGTTAAGGGAGATAATTGAAGGTCATTCAGCTGAAAATAAATCATATTTATCCATGGCTTTCCTTACCAGAGCATCTGGATTCCGTTAGCCAGCATGGTGTCCTCTGGTTCTGACTGTGGTGGCCGACAGTAACCACATTTCTTGCTAAAAAAGAAAAAAAGTGCCTTTACATCTGTTCCCGAGATGTTTTAAACTCTTCCGTGTACAAAACTGTGCTCTGAAGTTACATCAACACAGACTAAAATTTTACCGTGTTAGGTACTGGTGACTTTGAGTGTGATCCTGGGCATCCTGTCTGTTACTTTCTTTTTCTATCAAAATCAATCATAGAATTAGATTAGGAAAGCTAAAGTCAACTAGTTTATCTTACTAACTCCTGCCAGAACTTCACACTTCTAAGCGGGTTTGGATTTATTCTATTGTAAATGTATTTTCTGTTCTTATCTCTATGGATGGATTAAGCTATCAGAGATAGGCAGGTAATCTTTTTTATTTTTATTTGTGTGTGTGTGTGTGTGTGTGTGTGTGTGTGTGTTACATTAGCAATAGGAACTCAATATCTAGGTAATCCATAATCTCTCTCAGCCTGCCTGTTAATAAATGCTCCTCTATTATTACCTATTAGCCATCTTTCAAGAAAAGTATTGATTAAAAGGACAAGACAAGAAAAAGAAAAAAAATGAGAAATAAACATTTCTTACCACAGACTAATTTATGAAAAACTCAAAGTGCATAAATGTTGGGAAAACAGAATTCTGAAGTAATCAGAATCAACAGTAGATTAATTTTGACCTTATCTTAAGATGAATGATATTGCAACTATTTTATTTATTTATTGTATACTTTAAGTTCATATGCACAACGTGCAGGTTTGTTACATATGTATACATGTGCCATGTTGGTGTGCTGCACCCATTAACTCGTCATTTACATTAGGTATCTCTCCTAATGCTATCCCTCCCCGCTTCCCCCACCCCAAGACAGGCCCCAGCATGTGATGTTCCCCATCCTGTGTCCAGGTGTTCTCATTGTTCAATTCCTACCACGCGGTGTTTGGTTTTCTGTCCTTGTGATAATTTGCTCAGAATGATGGTTTCCAGCTTCATCCATGTCCCTACAAAGGACATGAACTCATCCTTTTTTATGGCTGCATAGTATTCCATGCTGTATATGTGCCACATTTTCTTAATCCAGTCTATCATTGATGGACATTTGGGTTGGTTCCAAGTCTTTGCTATTGTGAATAGTGCCACAATAAACATATGTGTGCATGTATCTTTATAGCAGCATGATTTATATTCCTTTGGGTGTATACCCAGTAATGGGATGGCTGGGTCAAATGGTATTTCTAGTTCTAGATCCTTGAGCAATCGCCACACTGTCTTCCACAGTGTTTGAACTAGTTTACAGTCCCACCAACGGTGTAAAAGTGTTCCTATTTCTCCACATCCTCTACAGCACCTGTGGTTTCCTGACTTTTTAATGATCGCCATTCTAACTGGTATGAGATGGTATCTCATTGCTGTTTTGATTTGCATTTCTCTGATGGCCACAGTGATGTTGAGCATTTTTTCATGTGTCTGTTGGCTGCATAAATGTCTTCTTTTGAGAAGTGCCTGTTCATATCCTTTGCCCACTTTTTGATGGGGTTGATTTTTTCTTGTAAAGCTTAAGTTGTTTGTAGATTCTGGATATTAGCTCTTTGTCAGATGGGTAGATTGTCATGGGCAAGTACTTCATGACTAAAACACCAAAAGCAATGGCAACAAAAGCCAAAATTGACAAATGGGATCTAATTGAGCTAAAGAGCTTCTGCACAGCAAAAGAAACTACCATCAGAGTGAACAGGCAACCTATAGAATGGGAGAAAATTGATGTTGCAACTATTAATAGTAATAGCTGAAATGTATCGAGTGCTTTCTATGTACTATGCCTAACGCTTTAGGTCCATTATCCCATTTATTCTTCACAACAAATCTATGAGGTAAATAATATTCTTATGCCCATTTTATAGAAAATAAAATTGAGGCTTATAATGATATATTTGTGGGGTTCCAATAGGAAATAGATGGCTTCCTAAAAGTAGGTTAATTAAAGGAAAGTTTATTAAAATGACTATTTACTAAAATGTAGGCAGGGTGTAACTAAATCATAAGGAATAGTGCAGTACCTTTTTATAAGCACTGTTCATTCTATAGCCTGCTGTCAACAAATATATGATAGTACCAATGCTTATAAAAGGGTGCTTCATTATGCCTTCTTATTTTGTTGAGGCCATTGTCATCCCCAAACCTGGAAGTAGGAAAGGAATAATTACTGGGAGCCAGAAAGAGAGCTAAGTCAGGAGGGCACCTTGGCAGGATCCCTCTTTGTAGATGGATGCAGGCAGCCTACAGAAAATGGAAGGAAAGAGTGGAGAAATAAGCATCTCCATTTTCATTCTCTTCCCATGCTCCAATTTCCTACTGAGGCTTCCTATTAGCTAAAATCTACCAGAAGTCCCAGATCAAGGCAGCATGTGGATAAAATGCACAGAGGTCAGACTACTGGGACAGAGAGCAAGGTGGAGAGAGTGGAGAATGGATCTAGATGGTTACAATCACTTTGCAAGGTCACAGTGATGGATTGGGTCACTAACTGGATCAAAGTCGCTAAGTAATGGGGCAAAAGTTCAAATTCATGGTTGTCTGACTTTAGAGCCTAGGCTTTTAATCACTATGCCCTACTGCTAGGGCCTTCAAATGGCAAAAAGAAGGGAGATCATTCCAGGGAGCATAAAGATTATGAGAGGTAGAGAGGCAGGAGTGTGCAAGGCAATGACATTTACTAGATGTGCAACTTTCAACAAAGACTTCTCTGAATCTATTTTCTCATCTATACAATGCGTCTGCATCACAAGATGTGGTCTTTTTCTCTCAATGAAGCTAATATAGTCAATTTCATTATAACTATTCTGACACAGCCTTGAATAGAAATGAGCTACCCAACCTCATGCTCAGAGACAGGATCTCTGCTCTGTCAAAGCTTAGTACATATAGTGAAAAACTGTGTACTCTGTAAGCTACACATTATTAACCCAGGGTCAGAAAGAAAGTGGCCATGAAAATTTCCAGTATTTTCTCTTACTCTTTTTACTTCACATAATAGAGGTACCCACTCATTTCTCCAAACACTACTTAAGAAAATCTGTTTCCATAGCAATAGAAAAATTAAGAAACCTGATTTGATTACTAAAGTTTCTTCATTCTGTAAAAGGAGTCACTTTAACATAAAGATCAATAGCAGTAACTTTACAGAGGATTATTTCTGCTGACAACAAATGTGTATGATAGTAGCAGTGCTTATAAAAGTACATATGGTTCCAAGTCCCTGTTGGATCTAAAGAGATGTCTTATAGCAGCTTACAAAATTTTCAGGAATTTCCTGTGCCAAAACAAAGGTGATAAAAGGACTGCAAATTGAAGAGAAAGCCAAGAGAGCAGGGGTCAAATAGAAAATGCAGATCAGGAGAAGTTTGGATAGAAGTCCAAGGTTGTAGCAGGGAGCTTTGGTTTCATTGACATATGATGCGACAGAGCATCAGACTGAGTGAAAAACCAAATTGCCAACGTTTCAATACAAGGACAGGAAGATATCATCTAGTTTGTTTCCTGGAAATTGGAATAAAAAGAAAGAGAAATGGAAAACATGGAAAAATAAGAGATTTAAAAGATCTATTCAGAAGATCCAACATCCAACAAATAATAGATTTGGGAAGAGAGAATAGAATAAACAGAAAAATAATCAGACCGATAAAACAATAGTTTGCCCATACCAAAGAACAAATACAAAATGGATGGTTCTATAAATGCAAAGTAATATAAATGAACAAAGACCCAAACTTAGGAAAATCATTATAAAATTTAAAACATAAAAAATAAAAGCTGATCATAAAAGTCTCCAGAGAGAAATGCAGACATCTTGTCAGTAAAACTATATAGTACTAGAGAACAAGCTCTTTGAGTTCAAGGATCAAATTTTTAAATCTAGAATCTCATAGCTAGCCAAATTATTTATCTGTATGAGGAGCAGAATAAATATATTTTAAGAAACGAAAAGACTCCAAAATTAGATCTCACATTCACCCTTTCCTAGACCATCACTTACTGGAATAAACCAAGAAAGAGGAAGACATGGGATCCAACCACTTGTGTATCCAATGCAGGAAGACATAACACCTACCCTTGTGAGAGAGCAATGTAACTAGTCCAGCCAATTAGGCAAGAATTCCCTGGGGAAGGTCTCTGGTCAAAGAGGGGGATGGTGGGTAGTAAGAAGCATTGATTGACAGCTGTTTTTGTTTGTTTGTTTGTTTGTTTGTTTTTTAAAAGGGGTGAGGAAAATTAAATAGAATAAATATTAAAATGTAAGTCTCAGAAAACTAAGACTATGAACTAGGACTAAGACTACGAACAATATAAAACACATACATACAAAGCAAATAAGAAACTTCAAAATAAATGTTAAATGAGAACTATATAAGAAAGGCATAATCCAAATAGAAATGCAACCAAGGCCGGGGGCAGTGGCTCATGCCTGTAATCCCAGCACTTTGGGAGGTCAAGGGGGGCGGATCACGAGGTCAGGAGATTGAGACCACCGTGGCTAGTGTGGTGAAACCCCGTCTCTACTCCACATACAAAAAATTAGCCAGGTGTGGTGGCAGGCACTTGGAGTCCCAGCTCTTCAGGAGGCTGAGGCAGGAGAATGGCGTGAACCCGGGAGGCAGAGCTTGCAGTGAGCCAAGATCGCGCCACTG
>NW_016804458.1:679729-700000 GCF_001698545.2 Rhinopithecus bieti
GGAGGCTGAGGCAGGAGAATGGCGTAAACCTGGGAGGCGGAGCTTGCAGTGAGCTGGAATCCGGTCACTGCACTCCAGCCTGGGCAACAGAGCGAGAGACTCCGTCTCAAAAAAAAAAAAAGAAAGAAAAGAAAAGAAAAAAAAAGAAATGCAACCAAATAGAGGCATGATTTTTACCTGGAGGTATGGATCAGGGAAGATCTGGAGACGGGAGGCCAGTTATGAAGCTGTATCAGTTATCCAAGCGAGAGGTAATGGTGGTCTGATCCAAGGTCATGGCAGTGGGATAGAGATAAGTGGGCAGATTTTAGAAATGTTTAGATAAATTGGGAGGTTGATATCAGAGAAGGAAGTGTTAAGAAGTCACCATGGTTTTGATTCAGAAATCTGAGCATAAAATAGTACCATTCACTTGAGATTGGGAACACTAAAGGAGAGAAAGGGTTGGAAAGTACAATGCTAAGAACATGTGAGTCTGAAATCCTGAAGGAACATCCACAAGAAAAATGACCCATTAATAGCTGGGTATATCCTCTGGGGCTCTGGAGAACAATCTGATGTAACATGTGATATCCTAACCAACGGGAAAGGTTGGGTTAATAGTTAATGGCTGAAGGTTCTCTGAGCCAGACAAGCAACATATCAATTTTAAAACTTCTAGGGCAAGTAATTTAGAATAGTAAGCAATAAAACATATGCAGAACCTTCCTAGAGCTATGTTCCATGTAGTTTTGATCCATACAGGTGCTGAATTTAAAAGAACGCATTTCATCCAACCACAATAATTTCAGAATAACAAGTATTTTACTTGTGTTTTCAAAAATTCCATCAAGTTGACACATATTCCTTTAAGAATAGTTACTTATTTCTGGACCCAATTCATATTTCTCACAGACTACAGCTAATCTCCTTAACCATCCCTAAAAAACTCATCCAGTTTTTATCTTGTACCTCTTGTTTCTCCCCACACCACCTCCCCACTGCCCCCCACCTACCACTTTTTTCTCAACCCTCCATCACAAAATCCCAAAAATTATTCAAGCAAATCAGGACTATAGTTGTAGAGTGGGGAAAAGAAATAGCCAGAAGTCAGCCAAGCTTGAGTCCTTTTTAGTGTTAGGGACAAAAATCTCATTCTGTATGCATTATTTCTAAATAATGTCCCAGCACCATTAAGCATTCAATGTGGTTCATAGAATGCTTTCCAAAAGAGATCCAGCTTCCTGTCCACCAACAGGCCTCACAGGTGATACAATTCTAAATTTGGCCTTTACCTTGTCAATGTATCTCCATCGTCATCTGTCCTGAGAAGTCTGTCTCAAACTCACAGGAGATTGAAGTTTAACAATTCAGTTAGACTGCTTCTCCTCCCACCCATCTTGAGAGATATTCCTTCCAGAGTATAGAATAATGATGTTTCCCCATTCAGGGTACCACCTTCTCATTAGCAGAACAGTTCATAATAAAAATGCTACTGACTGGCCGGGCGCAGTGGCTCATGCCTATAATCCCAGCACACTGGTAGGCCAAAGAGAGAGGATTGCTTGAGGCCTGGAGTTTGAGACCAGCCTGGACAACATAGCAAAATTCTGTCTCTACAAAAAAATTTTAAAATAAATAAGCCAGGTATGGTGGAATGTAACTGTAGTCCTAGGTATTCGGGTGGCTGAGGTGGAAGGATTGCCTGACCCGGGCGTTTGAGGCTGCAGTGAGCTATGATCATGCTGCTGTACTCCAGCCCAGGTGACAGAGTGAGACCTTTTTTAAAAAATTGCTATTTGGCGGCCAGGCGTGGTGGCTCACGCCTGTAATCCCAGTTCTTTGGGAGATCGAGGAGGGTGGATCACGAGGTCAGGAGATCGAGACCATCCAAGCTAACACGGTGAAACCCCGTCTCTACTAAAAATACAAAAAATTAGCTGGGCGTGGTGGCAGGAGCCTGTGTCCCAGCTACTCGGGAGACTGAGGCAGGAAAATGGCGTGAACCCGGGAGGCGGAGCTTGCAGTGAGCCGAGATCGCGCCACTGCACTCCAGTCTGGGCGACAGAGTAAGACTCCGCCTCAAAAAAAAAAAAAAAAAAAAAAAAAAAAAAGATCAAGACCATCCTGGCCAACATGATGAAACCCCATCTCTACTAAAAATACAAAAAATTAGCTGGGCGTAGTGGCGGGCGCCTGTAGTCCCAGCTACTCGGAAGCTGAGGCAGGAGAATGACGTAAACTCAGGAGGCGGAGCTTGCAATGAGCCGAGATCATGCCACAGCCTGGGCGACAGAGCCAGACTCCGTCTCAAAAAAAAAGAAAGAAAAAACAGAAAAGAAAAAAATGCTATTTGGCAAGCAGAGAATTAAAACAAATGGAAATACATATGATCTTCAGCAAAGTTTCATATTTATGCTACAGGTGGTGCTGTGGGTGAAGGATCACCGCCCCACAATACCCTGAAAGGAGTGGAGTCTGTGTGTGCCCTACTTCCCAGTCTCCAGGCTGCTCAACTGTAGTTCCCTCTTCTATTTATCCAGACTGACCGTCTTCCGTGTCCTCAATTTTTTCTCCATGTAAAGTACAATACAATTGGGTTCCAATTACTAAATTAAAATCACATTCTGGAACTGCCTGCTTGAAATTACACCCAGGTGACCTTAACTGGAGTTTTGTATGTTCCCAAACACTTCAGCCACATATTTACAGTCTCTATACTTACTCCCACAGATGGCGAACTTCCCCCATTTCCAATGTAAGAGGAAGCATCTCACTGCTGTCCCCATTGCATTGCTGCCATTCAACAGAAGAACAAAAATCTATTAATCTCTCAGGCATGTTGAATCAATCTCCCCCTTCTCATTTTGTTTCAAATCTACGCTTCTTGTTACTCCAAAGTCATGGAAATGCAAAGATAAAGAACTTTTCATTTGTATGTATCAGGGTCACCAGTCAAAGCAGATACTAGTTAAAATGTTTGGAGAGGGCCAAAGTCTGATTTGGGTATTAGTTGGAGCTCTCTACTAGATGCTTTCATAGATTTTCCCCTTATTTTGCAAATATTTGATGCAGCACAAATAGAATTCATGTTTCACAATTCACACAGCTGATTGACTTGTTTCATGCTCTATAATAATTCCAGCTGTTATTTTACCTTTTATCCCCTCTCTCACAGTGTTAGCCTATCACTTGAGCATTTTGGAGGAGGGGTGGGACTGTGTTAGAACGCATCTGGCATATAGTCAACCTGATTATTCAATATGGCGGGATAATCATTGGCTTCCTGTGCCCTCTGGCTGGACACTTCCTGCCAGTCTTCTCCAGGTCTCACAGCTCTCCCTCCTTGTCAGTGGCAGAGACACAGATGTGTTTAGAGGCGGAAACACAGAAATAATCATTTAGTTTGATGACACAAAGGCTGAGTGAAAAATAATTCACCTGGACAGATAAGAAATGAGGTAGAAATGGGGAGAAGTTTTTTAAGACTAAGAAGAGAAGAGGAAAGGGGTATATAATGGATTCTTCATTTCATATTCTGGCTCTTTCATGCCTCCCATTTAAGATATCAGCAACAAATTTCACTTAGGCTTCTGGCATCATTTTTGCTTGAAGTCTTGGGTCCTGGATGGAAGTCTGGAAAAGCTATTTAGATGTTAGCTCTTCCTCTAGCACTCCCACATGCACACAGAGAAACCCATATCCAGACATGATGGCACACCCACAGAGAAGCCACATGTGCACCTAAGAACACATGGACAGGCAGACAATACAAATGCCCAATTGCAGCAGAACCACCAAAGCTACAGATGCCTCATTCTGCAGACACATGTGCTTGCATTCTCACACCCACACAGACACAAAGACCCATATACAGATGCTACAGCCACACCCACAACCCTTACTTACTCAGCTATGACTTTCCCCTACATGCCTTATTTGAACACAAAACTGTCTCTAATTAGAATTTCCCAAATCCATCTTTGACTAATTGAACTAATTGACTAAGTGCTGTCTATGCAGCATCATGAAAACTCAATTCCTGAATTGCTCAAAATAACTGAGTGAAAGAGAAATAAGATACTGCTCACTAGACAGCTGGGGAAACTAAACTTTGGGAAGCTAGGTGGAAGGGCTGTCAGGACTAATAAGTGCCCC
The DNA here is from genome assembly GCF_001698545.2 of Rhinopithecus bieti. Classification (NCBI taxonomy): domain Eukaryota; kingdom Metazoa; phylum Chordata; class Mammalia; order Primates; family Cercopithecidae; genus Rhinopithecus; species Rhinopithecus bieti. The sequence continues at coordinate 683,867 of NW_016804458.1, forward strand.
ACTGAGATTTCCAGTAGACGAACATCTGGATGATCTGGAAATAGTGACAATGCAGTAGTTACTAAGGAGATGACCACTGACACTAAACAGAGAAACAAAGTGTGGAAAGAAAATGAACTTTAAAATCAAATAGATTCAGATTCAAATCTAGCAATGCCGTTTACTAACTGTAAACTTGGGCAAGCTATATTTAGTCTCTGAGTATCGATTTACACAATAAAATCTACTTTCCAGTATTCTTGTCAGACTTAAATGTAAAGATATACATAATGTGGCTCTTGCAGTGTTTAGCTTCACAAACATGTTTGCTTTTTGTTATTAAAGCTGTTCACGAACGGGCGCGGTGGCTCACGCCTGTAATCCCAGCACTTTGGGAGGCCGAGGCAGGTGGATCACGAGGTCAGGAGATGGAGACCATCTGGCTAACACGGTGAAACCCATCTCTACTAAAACTACAAAAACTTAGCCGGGCAAGGGTGGTGGGTGCCTGTAGTCCCAGTTACTCAGGAGGCTGAGGCAGGAGAATGGCGTGAACCTGGGAGGCGGACCTTGCAGTGATCCCAGACAGGGGCACTGCACTCCAGCCTGGGCGAAAGAGCGAGACTCCGTCTCAAAAAATAAAAAAAGTTGTTCACAAAATTTCCTATGCACTGTCTAGGCAAAGGCAAGGCTTTACTTTTCAGACTCTCTAAACCAAAATAAGATGATATGCTCACTCTTTCCTCAGAGTCAAGTCCCACTGGTAGGTAATATTTGATAGGGAAATAAATGAATGAATAAATAGCTGAATGTATAGAAGGATAGAACAATGAATGGGTGGATAGATGGATAATGGATGGATGATGGTGACTTTTATTGTATATTGTTCTTCTTAAAATTACCAATATTGAGCACTGGATCTAGATTCAGTGGTCCTAGTGCTTTAAATTTCTCAGTCTAGGAAAGAGGCCTAGACAGAAAAATTCTAATAAAATGAGAGAAGTATTGCAAGGTTTTATTATAGGAGAGAAAAGAAGGTAACTTCTGGGGAGCAAGAGAATGATCCGAGAAATTCTTCAAAGCAGTGATATGTAATATAGGTCCTGAAGAATATGCAAGAGCTTATTGGACAGCAAATGCGGATAAATGCATTATTTATTTATTTGTTTATTTTCGGACAGAGTCTTGCTCTGTCGCCGAGTCTGGAGTGCAGTGGCACAAACTGGGCTCACTGCAAGCTCGGCCTCCCGGGTTCACGCCATTCTCCTGCCTCAGCCTCCCGAGTAGCTGGGACTACAGGCACCCGCCACCATGCCCGGCTAATTTGTTGTATTTTTAGTAGAGACAGGGTTTCACCACATTTGCCAGGATGGTCTCGATCTCTGACTTCATGATCCGTCTGCCTCAGCCTCCCAAAGTGCTGGGATTACAGGCGTGAGTCACCACACCCGGCCGATAAATGCATTTTATGAAGAAAAAGAACACAAGCAAAGCAAAGGTAGAGGAGCCTGGAAGGTACTTACCTGGGACAAAATGAGGAGGGGGCATGGGGTATAAGCAGAGTGACAAAGCTGGACAAGTAGTTTGGGGAACTAGATTATGGAGGGCCTCATATGAAGAGTATCTTTTCATACATTATTATCTTTAACATAGAAGGCGGCAGGCAGGGAAGGAGCACAGCTCAGATGTGCATTTTTAAAAGATCACTCTCACATAAGCATGAGGATGGATTCGAGCAGGAAGAGACTGAAGCCTGGACAGTCGGTTTAATTTCTTATCCTCTTTTATATGCATATCTTAATGGTTTCCAAAAGGTAGGGAAAGAGAGAATATAAGAAAGGGATATAGTCAACATAAAATTATGAGATAGAATTGGTAGGAATTTGAGAATTGAATTTGTGGAGTACGAAGGAAGAGTCACAGATGACTAAGAATACAAACATATGTGACTTGGTAAATGTTTCATTAACCAAAATAGAAGACAGCTCCAGTTATTTATTGCTGCATAATGATTTACCTCAAAACTTAGTGACTTAAAATAACACAATCATTTTATTATCATCTCTTATGGTTTGAAAGTTGATTGTGCTTGGCTACATGCGTCTTGCTTGGAATCTTTCATGTGTTGCAATCACATGGTGGCTGAAGCTGGAGTCATCTCCAGGCTTCCTCACTCATATGCCTGGACGTTCATATTGGCTTTCAACTGGGGCTTTACCTAGAACTGATGACCATTGCACCTACATGTGGCTTCTCCTTGTAGTCTAGGCTTTCTCATAGCATGGTGGCTGGATTTCAATAGCAAGCGTGCCAAGAGACCCAGGTGGAAGTGAATGGAAATTTTATGACCTAAGCTTGGAAGTTACATGAATTCATTTGTGACTCCAGCTACTTTGTGGTCAAGATAGTCACAAAGGTCCACCCAGGTCCATGGAGAGGACACATACCCCTAGCTCTCAGTGGGAGGAGTTACAAGGGCACACTACAAAAAGGATGAGCCATATATTGTGGCAGTCATCATAGGAAAACATCATCTGCCAGAGCATATAGATGGAAAAGCAAGTTTGAGTTCTGTTTTGGATGTGTTATATTTCAAATGCTGGCAGGACACTCAGATAAAGAAGATAAATGGAAAACAATAAATTTGGCTTTGGAGTTTAGGAGATTTGAGAGCTATTGGGGTATCTATGGTAATGGAAGTCATGGAAGTAGATGTTATGGTTATCTAGAGAATAGAGAAGGAAAGAGAAAAGGACTAGAAGGGAAGAGAAGGAAAATCAAGGGAGGGAAGGAGTGGAGAGGGAAGGGGAAGGAATGAGGGGAAGGGAGGAGAGGGCTGTAAGTTTCCTAGTGCTGCTAAAACAAAGTACCACAAACCGGGATTAAAACAACAGAAATATATTGTTTCACAGTTCTGGAGCCTAGAAGTCTGAAAACAAGGTGTTGTTAGGGCCGTGGTCCCTCCAAAGCCTCTAGTAGAGAAAATCTCCTTGCCTCTTCCAGCTTCTGGTAGCCCTAGGTGTTCTTTGGTGTGTGGCAGCATAACTCCAGTGTCTGTCTCTGTCTTCACATGGCTGACCTCTCTCTGTATGCATCTACATCTACATTTTCCTTGTCTTTTAAGGACACCAGTCATATCGGATTTAGGGCTCACCTTACTCCAGTATGACCTCACGTTAACTTAGCTAATTACAGCTGCAGTGACCCTATTTCCAAACAGGGTCATATTGTGAGGTACCAGGGATTAGGCCTTCAACATTTTGGGTGGTGGGTGTGGGGAGATAGAGGGACAACACAATCAACCAATAAAAAAAGGGGGAGGATAAGAAAGGGAAGGAGTGGACAGAACCAAAACTCTGGGGATGTCATAATGTAAGGATGAGACAGAGAAAAAGGGACCGCTGGGAAAAAATTAGAAGGAACAATCAGAGAGGGAGACATGCATCAAGGGTTTGCAGATGGAAGAAAAAATGTCAAAAAAATGTTGTAAAACAGTATTCATTTTTAAAAAAGGACTGAACAGCTTCCATTTGAGTCACGAACTGGGAGGTTATTAGAAACTTTTGTGGGAGCAGACTTAGTAGAGTAGTGGGGGAAGAAACCAAGACACTAAGGAGTGAAAAGAAGATGAAGTGGCAATAGTCAGGCTACATAACAAGAGAGTGAGATTTCACAGCAACTCCTTTATGGAGCTTTCCCCAAAGTTAGCACTAGCAATCTGGTTCTCCTGTTAGCCCAATTCCACATACAAAACTAAAAGAAAAACTTGAAAGTAAGAGGGAGAGAAAAATGACATAATTGTGGAGAGCAAGCTGGGACTTCCATTTTTGGAGCTTTCTTGTGGTTTCCCTATAGCTGGAAAAGTGGCTTCCTGGGTATGGTCTGGTCCAGGATAAATGCATAATGGAGAGCTGTTCACAACAGAGAGAATTACAGAGGCAGGGATGGGACACTGCACAGAGAAAACAAGTGATTAATTTAAGGAATAATATCAAAGGTTTGGAGAATGGAAGGAGGCTACAAATGCCAGGAGAAAAAGGATGTGGCCAGAGCTGGGCTTAATTGTTTATTTCCTAGATGCCTAAGGAGCATCCAAGCAGAGAGGCAGTTCTGGGCAGCTTCCTTTAAAACTGTAGTTTCTATGAGAGACTGGTCGAAGCACACTTTTTAATTTTCCAGCACTCTTCGAATACCTGTTCCACCCACCAGACCCAAGCTCCTCAACTTTCTTGTTCATCTCTCAATCTCCTGCTCCTCTTCCACATTTTATTCTCATACTTCTCTGCTTTCTTTCATTAAATACTTCTAACTTTTGCTTTTCTCTATTCCTTTTCTTCACCTCAGAGTTGGCCTAATCATGGCACAAATAAAGGAGTACTCTGTTCCATATCTTTTTTGAAACCTTTGTTCCATTTACAAAATGGAGGTTATTAGTCTTGACTGTTGATTCTTGAGGCAGATAAGAATTTTGGTTTGGGATTTGCTTCAGAGGGAGTTTTGTTCTAATTGTTTGAGTGCATATGGTACTAGTGATCAATCTCCCAATTTGTTAGCTTACTGGGAGGAAGAGGGTAAGGGTGGTTGGTAAGCCCATTTATTCCAACCTGTATGGGATAATAAGCAGAAAGATATCTTCAGATACTCAGATGAAAGAACAAACAGTAAATGTGTTAAGAAATGTAGCTCACCACACATTATACAAGTACTGTAACTCACATGAAATATAATGAGTGATATAACTTGGGAGGCCACAGAGCACAGTGAATGAGAGGGCAGATGCTGGAGTCAGATGCCGTTGGTTCAAATTTTACCTCTCCTGGAGCTTATTATTCAATGTCTCTGTAAATCAGGACCCACAGTCATAAAGTGGAGATGACAGTAATAATAACACCAAACCCATAGAGTTAATAAGACTAAATGACTTAAGGTTTTAGAACAATATCTGGCACACGGCAATACTATGTAAATGTCATTTATTATTATGCAAATTAACTAAGCACCTGAAATTAGTTTTGTTTTAATTGACAGATAAAACTGTATGTACTGTCATGTGTCACTTAACAGGTCTAAGAAATGTGTTTTTAGGCAATTTTGTGATTGTGTCAACATCATAGCGTGTACTTACATAAACCTAAATGGTAGAGCCTACTACACACCTGAGCTATTGGGGGTAGCCTATTGCTCCTAGGCTACAAACCTGAACAGCATGTTACTGAACTGAATACTGTAGGCAATTATAACACATGGTATTTGTGTATCTAAACATATCTAAACATGGAAAAGGTAAAGTATTATAATCTTATGGGACCATCATCTATGTGGTCTGTCATTGGCTGAAACATCATTATGTGGAACATGACTATATTTATCACGTACAACATGACTTTTGAACTATATATACATAGTTGAATGACTAAGTTTAGCTAATTAACATATACATTACCTCAAACAGCTATCATGTTTGTGGTGAGAACATTTTATATCCAGTCTTGTAGCATTTTTCAAGAAAACAACATATTGTTAACTATAGTCACCTTGTTGTACAATATGTCTCTTAAACTTATTCCTCCTACCTAACTGAAATTCTGTATCCTTTAACCAACATTTTCCTACCACCCTCCAACCACCCCTGCCCCTGGTAACTACCATTCTACTTTCTACTTTTATGAGCTCCTTTTTTAGATTCCATATGAGTGAGATTATATGGTATTTATCTTTCTGTGCCTGGCTTATTTCACTTAACACAGCATCCTCCAGGTCCTTCTATCTTGTTGCAAATGATAGGAATTCATTTTTTATGGCTGAGTCATATTCCATTTGTGAATATATAACACATTTTCTTTATCCATTTATCTGTTGATGGACACTCAGATTGATCCTATGTTTTGGCTATTGTGAATAAGCTGATTTCATTTCCTTTAGATGCGTATTCAGTCATGGGATTGCTAGATCATATGGTAGTCCTTTTTTTTTTTTTTTTTTTCGAGGAACCTCTATACCATTTTTCATACATTCCCACCAATGGTATGTGAGTGTTCTCTTTTCTCTACATCCTTGAAAACACTTGTTATCTTTTTTCATTTTGATAGCCATTCTCACAAGTGTGAAGTGATATCTTATTGTGTTTAAATTTGCATTTCCCTGATGATTAGTGATGCTGAGTGTTTGTTCATATATCTGACAGCCATTTGTATGTCTTATTTTGAGAAGTGTCTATTCAGGTCCTTTGCCCATTTTTAAATCAGATTATTCATTTTCTTGCTTAATAAGTAACTTCAGTTCCTTACATATTTTAGTTGTTAACCCCTTATTGGATGTATAGTTTGCAAGTATTTTATTCTATTCTGTAGGCTGTTTCTTCAGTCCGTTGACTGTTTTCATTGCTGTGCAGAAGCTTTTTAGTTTGAGGTAATCTCATTTGTCTATTTTTACTTTTGTTGTCAGTGTTTTGGGGTCATATCCAAAAAAGATAATTGCCCAGACCAATGCCATAGACCTTTTCCCCTATGTTTTCTCCTAATAGTTTCATAGTTTCAGGTCTTACATTTAAGTCTTCAATCTATTTTGAGTTGATTTTTTTATATGGTGAGAGAGAGAGGTGTAATTTCATTCTTCTACATGTGGATATCCAGATTTCCCAGCACCATTTTTTGAAGAGACTGTCCTTTCCCCTATTGTGTGTTCTTGGCACCTTTGTTGAAAATCAGTGGCTATAAATGTGTGATTTTATATCTGGGTCCATCATTCAATTTCATTAGTCTGTGTGTCTGTTTTTATGCCAGAATCTTTCTGTTTTGGTTACTATAGCTTGGTAGTATATTTTGGAATCAGGATATGTGATGCCTCCCGGTTTGTTCTTTTTGCTCAAAACTGCTTTTCTATTCAGGGTCTTTTGTGGTTCAATATAAACTTTTAAAAACTATTTGATTATAGTATTATTTTAGAATTCTGGCTTCTAAGAATATGTTTTATATATCATGTTTTATATAGTACATGACAGAGTAAAATATTTTAATTGAAGTATGTTTTATTTTAAGCCATTTTCTCATATACACTTTAAATTGTAAAAATCTAAAATAAGATTTTTTAACATGGCTTTTTTTATGTTGTTTGTTTTTTACTCAAAGTCCAAAATATGTATAGAATATATTTTGTTTTGCATTTCAAAATGAAAAGCAAATTTCTTTTAAACTTGGCTTTTGATAAATACAAATGCTATTCCTTTCCACAATAAAATATAGTAAGTATGTTGGAGGGACTGGTATCCTGAGCATCAGATTTAATTCATGAAATTCAAAATCCAGATCCTTAACCTCTGTCATGTGTGAAGTGACCTTAAATAAAGTGGCAATTATCCCTGCTTTTACTTGGTAAAAATTTAAGTGACACTGAAGCAGGTAATTTTGGTGCAAGTAATGTATATCTCACTGCCATTATATTTAAATGCTCTACCCACCTACATATGTGTGAGCACACACACATTCAAACAAATAAACACACACCTACATCAATTAGAAATGCTTTCAGTAGCCAGCAATCTAACAGTGCTTAAGTAAACATGGGATGTCTGCAAATAAGTGGCTTCTCCTGGCATTGCTTCAGTGGCTCAAAAATTGCAAAGCTTTCTCTCAAGGTTGCAAGATGACTCCTTGATCACAAACCATTGCTTCCACATTCATGTCAGCAGGAAAGGGATAATAAACAGGATCACCAACTTCTGTCTTAATATCAGAAATACAAAAGCTTCCCCAGAAGTCAGAATAGCTATTATGAAAAAGACAAACAGTCTTGCTGGCAAGGATGGGAAGAAAGGAGAATGCTCATACATTGTTGGTGAGAATGTAAATTAGTATAGCCATTATGGAAAACAGTATGGCAGTTCCTCAAAAAACTAAAAACAGAGCTACCATAGGATCCAGCAATCCCACTACTGGTATTTATCCAAAGGAAAAGAAATGAATACATTAAAGAGATACCTTGTATTTATGGCAGCACTGTTCACAACAGTCAAAGTATGGAATCAACATGCATCCATCAACAGATAAATGGATACAGAAAATGTGGTATATACAAAATGGAATACTATTCAGCCACCAAAAAAAAAAAAAAAAAAAAAAGAAATCCTGTCATTTGTGGCAACATGGATAAACCCAGACATTATGTTAAGTGAAATAAGTCATGTACAGAAAGACATATACTACATGTTCTCACTCATATGTGGGAGCTAAAAACCTTGAGTTCATAGAAGAGTAGAATTGTGGTTACTAAAAGACTGGCAAGGTAGTGGGGAGTGGAGAACAGGAAGAGGACAGTTAATGGATACAAAATTACAGCTAGATGGGAGGAATAAGTTCTAGTGTTCCATAGCCCTGTAGGATAACTATAGTTAACAATATTTATTGTATATTTTCAAATAGCTAGAAGAGAAGATCTTGAATGTTCCCAATACAAAACAAAAATGATAAATGTTTGAGATAATAGATATGCTAATTACCCTGATTTGTTCACTACACATTGTATACATGTATCAAAATATCACTCTGTACTCCTAAATATGTACAATTATTACTAGTCAATTAAAAATAATAATTTTCTGGGTGTGGTGTCTCATGCCTGTACTGTCTCATGCCAACACTGGGAGGCCAAGGAGGGAGGATTGCTTGAGCCCAGGAGTTCAAGACAAGCTGGGCAACATAGTGAGACCCCATCTCTACAAAAAATAGAAAAAGTAGCCAGGCATGGTGGTGCATGCCTATAGTCCCAGCTACTTGGGAGGCTGAGGTGGGAACATCACTTGAGCCAGGAAGATGGAGGCTGCAGTGAACTGTGATCATGCCTCTGCACTACAGATGGGTGACAGAAGAAAATCCAGACTCAAAATAATAATATTAATTTAAAACCATTCAAAATAAATGTAGCTCAAGTGCTAAATTTTATTATTAAAATATTTTGCTTTTAAGAAAAGAAAACTTCTCCAGACGCTCCTCTCCCCTCACTTAGGTGCATGCACACACATGAATGTACACACACACACACACACACACACACAGTGGATTTCCTATTAATTTTGTCATCTGGAATTGGATCACATGACCACCTATGGTTGCAGAGGAAGCAGGGAAAGTGGGAAACCAGGTTGCTTATGATTGTCTTACGTCAAACATGACCCATCATTTGGACTAGATATTACTACTCTGAACAAAATTAAGGCTCCATTGTCAAGAAAAAAGGAAGTATAGCAATTGGGTAGATAATTAATAATGTATATCATAATAACTTATCACTTATTAAGCATCTATTATGTGAAAGGCAATAGGCCTAGTTATTTTACATATTTAAATATTATGTCATTAAATCTTCACAACACTGTGAATTAATCATTTGTAAATGCTGTTTGCTCTCTATTCTTATAAATAAGAAAAATGAGCCACACTAAAGTTGTAAGTACCTTACGCAAGGTCACACAGCTAGTAAAAGTGGCAGATTAGGATTTGAGCTCAGACCTGATTTGAAGCTCACACTTTTTCTACAATATCATACCACCCATAATCTTACCACCTGTCCCTTTGCTATCCCTAATTCTATCTAGCTATCCCTGACTTCATACAGTCTTGATCACAAGCCCATCCCCCTGAATAGTCTAAGTCATATGGAATTCAATTTAGAAGACTGAACATTGTCTTTACATATATCAAATGCCTATCACAGTGTCTAAAACATAATAAGCATTCAAAAATACTAATTGAATTCCCCATTTCCCAAATCCCTGACCCTACTTGTCTATAAAATGAGGTTCTATGAGACTCTACTCAAAAGGGTTTAAAAACAAAGGTTTTCATTATAATTTTGTTTCACCTACACGTAATTCCACAACTCAAACCCAAGAACTACAGAGATTACTGTAAGCATATACTTCTTTTGAGAGACACCAAAATATTCTTGATCACTGCAGAGACAGCCAAGGGAGCTGAACATTTATTTATTTGTTGAGCCCTTACTGTATGTTAGGCACTGTTCAAAATCCTGGCAATTTAACAGTGAAAAGGCCAGACAAGTTTCTTGATCTTTGAGTTTCCATTCTAGTGGAAAAGAAGGGCATTAAACATATAAACAAAGATAATTTCAGGAAGTGAGAGTGCTATGAGGAAAATAAAACAAGATTATGTGATAAATGAATAATACACAGGTTGATTTTGATAAGATGCCTAGAAAGAATGGAAAGAGCTTAAATGAGCCCTGCTGGCTAAGAGAGAGCTTGGTCGCATATGGGAAAAAGAGAACTGCAGGTCGTAGACCTACGGCCTTGAGGCAGGAATATTTTATAGGAACAGAAAGAAGGTCAGTGAGGCTGGAACATAATGATTGACAAAGACATGATAAGAAATGAGATCCGAGAGGAATCTGTATTTTATTCAAAGTGCAATGCAATGGACATTTTGACAAATTTTAGATAAGCAGGGGTAGCATAATCCCGTGTTATTTTTGTAATCACTCTGGCAGCTGTGTAGAGAGTGGCTTGGCAGGGTGCACAAGTGGAAGTGGAGATTTCAGCAAGGTGCCTTGGCCAGAGCAGCACTGGTAGAAATGGGATAAAGATGGGTGAATTCAAGATAAATAAACATTGTGATACAACTTAACTGTGGGGAAATTTGTTTTCTCATTCACTCCATTTTATCTTGAGTTTGCAACACCACAGTGTTTTGTCACATTCGTACGCATGTTTTCTGAAGAACTGTGGCCATTATTTTCTTCTTAAATCTTAAAAATCATTTCTAATAAATGTCTTAACGTGCTGACAAAATTCAGTCAGATATTTATTGTCTTTTATTTGAATGGACTATATCTACAAGGCAGTGCTGAAGCAGTCAGTTCATTCAAACAGCCTTTGAATTCAGAGTGCCTCTTTCCTTCCAGAAAAGAAAAAATAAAGTCAGTCTCATATCTTTTTATAGATACAGCTTGTCAGAGGTTTAGCTTTGCATAATTGGCCATAATTAATTATAAGCTTCTTCTGTTTTCTCTAAGTTCATGAAATTAGTCAGGATAATAGAAGATTCTCCCAGAAACTGTGTTCTGGGGTTAATCAGCGTTGTTTCTAATTACAATTCTGAGTAGAATAATCCAGGAGAAACACATGCCACTTTTGGAAGCTGATCCTATAAATTTACTATGTCTGAATGTTCACTCCTTCTGGAAAACGCATCTTAATGTAACTGCAGTGGGAGTTGATAATAGTGCTGGTGTTCCTTGGAGTAAAATTTAGATGAGGACTATTACGTGGCCCTGTCCTATTCTGCTATTTTGTTATCCAAACCCTTCGACTATGACTAGTTAGTCATCCTCAGAATGCAATTTGCATATCATGGTCAAGCTTCTAAAACTGTGATGGAAAGGAGAGTTGTAGTACCAGAATGAATTTCTGCATAAACAATTTTCATTTTCATTTTCATTTTTATCAATTTGGGTAAACATGACTTTAGCCACAAGGCATGAGAGAAAAACCAGGATCTGGTTAATTGTTATCTGGGTAACTGAACAATGGGAAGAGTGAAACTGGATGACTGAAGCCAAAAGTACTTCAGGAAGGGATTCTTGGGCTCATGGATCTTTACAGGCTTAAAAATGCTGCTTTAAGGATATTTAAGAAGAAGGCTTACATTTAGGAAACTTCAAAGGGTTGAAAGTTGATCACTCCATAGGTGATCAATGCAGAGTGAATGTCTTCAGTTGCAATATCCAGTTGAAACACTCTTGTACAATTGAAGAAAAAGGAAGAAATCAGAAGATAGTTAATGCCTTTTAAATCCAGATAAGTTTAACTATAATAAAAGCACATACCAATGCCTTGCCTTCCTGGCCTAATAAGTTCTAGGTATAGTTGTGAAGACTGTTCTTCAGTGCAGTAGCAATTAACTGGAAAGCCTTGGTGTAATTGAAAGGTTTCTGCGGGTTCCATATTCTGAGTTTGTCCCAGCAGCCAAAACAATGATTTATAAAATGTTGGGGATTTCTAAATAAATATTAAACATCTCCTGGTTTTTAAGATTGCTCAAAAGTATTTACTTTATCTACATTTCCTCCTGTTAACCAAGCAAGTATAAAAAAAGGAGTTGCTATTAATTATCATGCTGTATTTTCAAAAACAACACACTATATTAACTTTATTAACTTTGGCTTATCACAGACTGCCCTAATGTAAGTCTGATTGTATGGCTTTTAGATCATCTTTTAGTTTGATAAATACATCAGAACCTCCAATAACTGTTAAGATTATAGTTCCACCCCACCTAACTATTGCTCATCTCATTCTTACTCATGCAATTCCTCCTCCCTCCCCACCCACACACAGCAATGCTGCTTTGCAGTTTGTCAACCTGAAGGCAATAACAGTTGTCAAACTGACCGTGCAACTTTTTGGCAACCCCCAATCACTGTATCTCTGTACTTCTCTCTCCTTTTGTCAATGATTTGGGAGTAATCATCCTGGTTGCCTGCTTTGTTCTCATACGTGGTCAGGGTTTATGGTGCTTTGATTAAATGAGGTGACACAAATATTTCAAATTGTTCCTTTGTTTGACATCCCAGAGATTATTACATCGCAAGACAATGCATAGCTCCAACAGGGATGACAAAGTGAATGGGAAGGAAAGGGCTATGAAGAGTTCATGGGAGGCACCTAGGCAGACTACTTTTAGGAAAGAGTGGATGTGGAAGCTAAGTATCTGGAAATTGATTTCCTTAGAACGGTTTGTGTTTGCATGTCTTCTGAAAGGTTTTATGTGCTCCCAGGAGTAAGTATACCTGTTTGAAGAAGCTGCTTAATATAGTTCTTAAAATAGTCTAGAAACATTTTACCCCAGCATAGTAAGAAATAAGAGTACAGCCAGAAATGAGAGTGGGAATAATTAGAGAGACCTCTTTGAGGCCTTGGTAGTGGGTAGGAGCACAGTGGGAGGGGCTCTTTTTAGATGTACTTTAATCATCAGGAATTCTGATACAATTATATTTTGACTATGATATATAAACTTCATTTGATTACTGTTGCCAAATATTTTTTGCTCTTCACAAAGTAAATGTCTTTTTAAAACTTTTTAACTGGCAAATAATAATTGCATCTATTTAGGGGGTACATTGTGATGTTTTGATACATGTTTACATTGTGGAATAATTTAATCAATCTACTTAAATTTAGTGAAAATAACTTAAGCTATTAATCTCAGCTTTGGTGGCCTCTCCTAATTTATGCTTACACAGGAGGCCGTATTCATTGTGAAATGTCACAGACTCTCACAAACAAGAGAAGAAAATATGGAGAAGCCCCTCAAACAAAAGGCACTAGGTTAATTCATACTGACAAATGTGACACACTTAAAATTGTTCCTAACATCAGTTCATGATTTACTTCAAAAGTTCTTAATATTTGAAAATGCTCAATAATTTAAATTATTTCAATGTATGTAGCAAATAAATCCTGCCATTAAAACAAAAGAATCAGGACTGTCAAAATTCTTATATTGATAGACCACAAACTGGGAGCAGTACAAAAAACAGCAAATATGTCTCTGTAGTAAGCCATAGTTATGGTCATCTAAACTATGAGTAATAAAAGTAAATTTCAATCGACTGTGCTAAAGGAAAGACTAAGATATCTTTATATACTCTCTGTATAAAATATTACAGACTCTTATTAGTAAGAAAGTCTCATCAAAGAGTATGTAGTCAAAAATGTAAAAAGAATGCATAGTAGCAAGTTAGGGAGTTAATCAATTTAAAATATTATGTATTTTTCTTGATTTTGTAATGTTTATAAAATTGGCGAACTGTTTTAGTTGTTAATTCTTGGGATTTATTTTTTTTATAAATAAATTCTCAGTTTTTTGCTCAATTTATAAAATTATAGAAGCCTCATGCCTCACTAAACTCCAATTACTCTGCTCCCTAAGTCCCTGCCTCATCAATAGACAGAAATGACTCCGCCACTTCCTGTCTCCTGTTCAAGGTGATATGAGCTTTGCCTCCTAGGTATGAGGAGCAATTGAGGAATTGCTTTAGTAATAGGTAAGAATTATGAACATGCATTTCTTTTTCTTCAAGAGTTAAACAATGGCTCACTCTGGATTTCCAGACGCACTTAAGATGAAATAATAATGCTGAGCCAGTCTTGCCCTGCTTTAAATTAATCACTCCAGGAAGAGACATTAAACCTTTCAGACCACCAGTGTGCATAAATGCTTTAGTGCCCTAGACCATACACCCTCTCTTGGTTATTTAGGACACAAGGAAATGTAGGCTCAGTAAATGAGGCTGTTTTATGATCCATTTAAATAATCTGAAAAGGAAATTAATACTTTTATTACTTTCAATAAGTGAAAACTTCCTTAAAAATCTGTAAGAGTTCTTTATATTATGGTGGGTAGGACTGACTGCCCTAGCCAAAACATGGATCCAGAGAAATAATGGAAGGTTACAGAAAGCATGCGTGGCCACATAAATCATAATGGAATAAACAAAGAAAGGCTGGAAATTAATTTGGAGCTGAAGAAATTCACTTCTAATCATGCCAAAAAAAATTCACTTGATTAGAAATCAGGCTATGACTTAAAATAAAGTATTCCTTAGTCTTTTGAACAACATGAATTTTTGCTGGGCCTATTACAAGGATGGGAAAGGAATCTAGAGAAATGTAGAAACAAGGTGTGAATCCTACCCCATGTCAGAACCATCAGGATTTATCACAGGAGGAACAGGAGGAATATTCTATTAGTCACTTTATAAACACTGCCCTCAAACTTTAAGACCTCAAAACAATCCAGTAGAGAAAGGAAAATTAGGTGAATTTGCTAGAAAAGGAAAGTAAGGTTACTTCTCTGATCTCATCTTTGACCCATTTCTGCCTCAGTCAGCTCCAGCCACCATTCTGGCTTCTGCTCTGTTCCTGAGACACACCAAGCACACCCTAGTCTCACAGCTTTTGAACTGGTGGCTTCCTCTGCCTAAGACACTCTTCCCCTAAATTTCCACAGCTCCCTCCCTTATTCTATTTAGATCTCTGTTCACATGTCACCTTATCTCAGGGCCCCTCCCCTATAATGCTTTGTCCTCTTGCCCTGCCTTATATTTTCTCTTAGAATATTACAGATTTTTTTGTTCCCACTGAAATGTAAGCACCCTGAAAGCAGGGAGTTTGTCATTCACTGCTGTTTTCTCAGTGCCTAGCACAGGGCCTGATACAACTAGATACTCAATAATTATATGTTAAATGATGAATTGTACTGGTAAATACATGATTTGACTATTGTAAACCTTCCTTTCATTAAATCAGTAGATACCAAACCTGAATCGGAACCCAGATCTCTCTGTACCAAACTGTTTTTATACAGATTGCCCGCAGGCAAGAGGACCTATTATAAAGACAATTCCCTTGTAAAGAAGAAACTAGTTTCTAACATTCCTTTCAACATGAATTAAAAAAAAAAAAAAAAAAAAAAGTTTTGCATGTGTCAAGACTAAGGGAAGCTATGTATTTAGTTGGCTATACTGACATGTGCTTATGTATCCACAGGAGCATAAAGTATTGCAAAGATGCTTCTGCCAATTTTCTCCCTGGAGTTGACTGACTAGCCTTCTGGCCTCATGATCCCTTAGTGTCCAAAAAGGAGACCAAGGTAAATAAACAACTTGACCTCGTTCTCTTCCCTCTTTCCAATCTCCTGCCAAGGATTCCCTTTGGCCCAACCCAACTGGAAATCAGATGGCAAGGAATCCCCCCTCCATGTGGTCCATACAAATGAATGCTTTGGAAACATTTCTGACTTTTTTTTTTTTTTTTTTTTTGAGATGGAGTCTTGCTCTTGTTGCCCAGGCTGGAGTGCAGTGTTGCGATCTTGGTTCACTGCAACCTCCACCTCCTGGGTCCACGCAATTCTCTTCCTCAGCCTCCAGGTAGCTGGGATTACAGGTTCGCTGCCAAGACCGACTAACATTTCTAACTTTTAATGTAATCTTACTGTTTCTAGTTTTGACCTCTTGACCTTTCAAGAGGATTTTAGGTGAAGGATTGACTTACATTAGCTTTGATGATTCTGGTTTTATTTTTCTTTTGTTAATGGAAAGAAAATTCAAGGTTTAAGAAGAATACCTAGATGATGAAGAAGA
>NW_016804458.1:700135-767788 GCF_001698545.2 Rhinopithecus bieti
GGAAACATTTTTGTCTTTTTTTTTTTTTTTTTTTTGAGATGGAGTCTTGCTCTTGTTGCCCAGGCTGGAGTGCAGTGTTGCGATCTTGGTTCACTGCAACCTCCACCTCCTGGGTCCACGCAATTCTCTTCCTCAGCCTCCAGGTAGCTGGGATTACAGGTTCGCTGCCAAGACCGACTAACATTTCTAACTTTTAATGTAATCTTACTGTTTCTAGTTTTGACCTCTTGACCTTTCAAGAGGATTTTAGGTGAAGGATTGACTTACATTAGCTTTGATGATTCTGGTTTTATTTTCTTTTGTTAATGGAAAGAAAATTCAAGGTTTAAGAAGAATACCTAGATGATGAAGAAGAGGTTTGTCTCCTCACCTGCAGTGGCATGATCAGCCTATCTGCCAATAGGAAGAATCCTGCCTGGGGTCCTGGTTACAAGGTGGTTGAAATCAGCAAGTTTATCAAGCATATTTCCACTTGTGTAAAATGAGGAAGAATGAAGATAAGGCCGGGAAATTAGTAATATTGTGTGTGATGTTACTTCTCCCATAACCTCTCAGATCTTCAGTAAAACCACTAAACTAATGACGTATTTGGGGAAAGTAGAATTTGTGTCTGGATGATGCAGGATGAAGCTAAGACAAAGAAAACTTGAAGAAGGACACCACTGAGAATTCACAGAAATCGTAGAAGTAGCTCTAAACTTGTATTGGTACCAAATTGAAATTTTAAACCAAATTGACCTAAGTCTCCAAGGGATAGCAGGACCCCAGCTGATGTCTGGGATGTGCTTAAAAGTCTCTCAGGATTTTCATACTTTAAAAACTTCCATTCCATTTTTCCCATAATCTCTATAGTTAGGAACGTTATATCTGAATTTAAATTCCTATTGCTGCAATTTCAGCTTAGCCTAGTAGTTAAAGTAATAACCATAATAGCTCCCAGGTATGAGCAATGGAGTCAGACTCTCAGGCTGAGTTTGAACCTCAGCCAAACTCCTTACAAACTTGGACAAGTTACTTAAACTCTCTAAACAACAGTTTCTTCAACAATAAAATGGGATTAAGATGATTCCATCCACCATAAGCTTGTTATCAGCATCAGATGAATTAATGTATACAAAAAATTGAACAGAGTAACTAGCACATACTAAGTGCTCAATAATCGTTGTTATTAACATCATTCCTATATACTAAGCATTGTGCTGTTTTACATAGATCATCACATCTAATGCTCACAATAACTCTCAGGATTAGCAGTTATAATCTCCATTTTACAGATAAGAAAATTAAGATGAAGATAATTTAAATAATAAAGAGTAGCTATTTTCTTTTTACATCTTTGCGTCGCATTTATTATGGCACCAATGTGACCATGGAGAAATAAATGTCTGAATGAATAAACAAATAAATGATTTTTCTCCTTCTCATCTCTCCTAAAATCCAGAGAAAGAAGAGAAATAATTTCATCTCTCAATTCTGCCCATTCTTTAGCGTTCACTAACATTCTCAAACTAAGGACTTACATGCCAATTTCATTAATGTTCCAATTTATTTTTCTTTCAGAGAAGCAATGAAAATATTTATAAGAAAGAGATGTAAAACATATTGCTTCCTAAACTCTAACACCTTGGCTTCTTCCTTTCTTGGTTCTTCTACAAGCAGTCTTTGCAATATATTTTAATCTCTGCCAAGTGGAATTAATGCTCAAAACAAATTAAAAATATAATTTTGCAATTTCTGAACCACATACTCCATAAAAACTCTAATAAATAACATCTACTCCACTTTTTTCTCACTAGCATTATAAACTATTATCCAAAAAAAGAATCTGATACAATTTTTAATGCAGAAACCCATACTTCTAGTTCATGATTTCCCTCCCCTCTAGGTGTTTCCAATTTTTTTTTCTCAGAATGTACTCTGTTATTCCTCAAAACTGATACCAGATTATATAAAGGGTACTGCTTAAAACATTTTCTTTTCTGTTTTGGAGTTGGTCTCTAATTTGAAGTTAGCATTTAATCCCATCATAATAGCTTTACTTAAGCCAATCCTTTCTGTAGATACAGAATGTTCTGCTGAGATAGTCATTTGAACATAATGGTCATCAAGTATTCATACTTCCCATTTGTCATTTACTACTTATTCTAGTCTTCTGCCATTTTTTCTAATTCTTTATTACCAAGTAGTTTGAATGCTTCCTTTTATTTCATTCAAGGATGTCGTGGGAAGTAAGCCTATGATGGTGTGTACATCAATCTGCTGGATCTTGACGTACTCTTAGCCAATTACTGGACCATTCTGCCCCTGTTCAGTAAACAGCCCCATTCATGTCAGTAAGAAGTGTGTAATATAGTCTAAAGGGAGTGGGAACTAAAAGACGCATCAGAAGTATAGATCTGACACTGTGAAAGGAAAATAAATCTCAAGACCCCAAAGTCACTAAGCCAGGGGAAAAGTCAAGCTAGGAAATATGTCAGGCAAACCTGCCTTCCTTTTTATTTCTAAGAAGATAGCTACAAAGATAAAAAGCTACATATCTCCCTCGCAATTTGCCAGCAAGGAAATTCCTTGTGGACAAAGGTCAGAAAGAAATCAAAGTCATCCCTCTGAGGCTCACCTGAGACAAATACATATCTGATTACTTCCTCTGCCCTATTGTTTATGTAAAAATGCAGATTCATACAGCCAGACTCAACTGTGTATTCGGTGGAAGGCTGATTAAGGACTCAAAAGAATGCTACCTTTGTCTCTTGTCTATTTATGACCTGGAAGCCCCCGCCTGAAGTTGTCCTGCCTTACCCAACCGAACCAATCTTACACATATTGACTGATGTCTCATGTCTCTCTAAAATGTATAAAAGCAAGCTGTGCCCCAACCATCCTGGGCATATGTTGTCAGGACCTCCTGAAATCGTGTCACGGGTGCATCCTTAACCTTGGCAAAATAAACTTTCTAAATTGAATGAGACCTCTCAGATATTTTGGGTTCACGACACTTACCTTCTATTACTGTGTAATGTTTGGTGAAATTAACTTCTTCAATATTTCATTTATTCAACCTTAAGTGACAGTGCTGTCTTCCTGTTTTCTAGAGATAATAATGCTTTTACTTTTTGATTATTTATTTGAAATTCGACAAAAGATCAGATTTTAAGTGTCCTTATTATGCACACCACACACACACACACACACATATACAAATGGTAACTCTGGGTGATGATGGATGTTCTCTTTGATTGTGGTAATCATTACACAATGTTTATGTATAACACATTATCATGTTATACATCTTGAATATATACAAATTTTTTCAAATACTGCTTTAGAAAATACTGACTTAGAGAGTTTAGATCTCTCCTAAATGATCTGGAGGAATTTCACAGCATTTGAAAAGTAAAAAAGCAAGATATAGAGAAATATATGTATAAAATTTCCCAATTTATAAAAATGAAAACATAAAAGCCTATTTCTGTATATATACGTAGATTACGTTTTTTGAAACAGGGTCTCCCTCTGTCACCCAGGCTGCAGTGCAGTGGTGTGATCACGGCTCACTACAGCTTTGATCTCCCAGACTCAGGTGATTCTCCCACCTCAGCCCCACTAATAGCTGGGAATACAGGCATGCTCCAGCACCCCCAGCTAATTTTTTTGTATTTCTTGTAGAGACAGGGTTTTACCATGTTTTCTAGGCTGGTCTCAAGCTCCTGGGCCCAAACAGTCTTCCTGCTTCAGCCTCCCAAAGTGTTGCGATTATAGGTGTGAGCCACTGTGCGCAGCCTGTATATATATTTTTTTAAGTTGCAAGGTGAAGTAACAATACAGGAACTATTCTAGTCTCCATAGCCTGACCACTGAAATTCCCAAGCTGCAGGGCCTTTTGCTCAACCCTTCTGTAGCATGTTTTTGCCTACCTGTGGTATTCAATGCTGGTAGCCATCAGCTCTTCCTGAGATGCTCTCTGGCTTTGATTTCTCTGATTTCCTGCCTTGATTTGCTCCCATGGTTTTCCACCTATCTTTTGGATTTCTCCTTCTCTTCCCCTTTCCTCATTTTCCATACCACCTAAGGTTTATGCTTTTTTTCCTACACATGACAATCAGGCACAGAGGTGAGGATACAGAGGTGAGTGGCACCATCCTTGGCCTTAAATGGCTTTTAGGCTGGTAAATAGAGATGAACAAAATATTAGATAAGTGAATAGAGGTGTTATCAGTGACTCTGAGTTCCCTGAAGTATAGAGTTATTTATTCTTTTTTCCCCAATAACATTTGGGGAAAAAACCTGTTGTGTATCCTTGGTGACACTATCTCACAGCAATATTTCATCTTCCCATCTGCTCCCATTGGGTTAGTTCCACAAAATCAGAGATTTCAAAGCCAGTCCTCCTTTTATCATTAAATGAACTGAACCTACAGAGATAAAGCAACTTGCCCATGACCACATGGCTTGTAAGTGGCAAAGCCAGACCAGAATGAGACCTCCAGGTTCCTATTGCTCCTATTGTCAGACCTTGTAGCAGCTTTATGGTCTGAGTTTTTCCATGTTAATCCGTAAGTAACTCTATATTTAATGAAGTAATGATTTGGTATTTCCCTACTGTTCCACAGAGGGTGACAGCATGCCCTAGAGGTCTGAAGGCAAAAATCCATACCTCTCTTGACAGAGCAAATTCTTCAGGTTCCAACCAGTTTGTGGAAGATTCTCTGAAAGCAAGTGACCTCAGGGAAGAGAAGTGGTTCTGAGCCCATTAAAATTCATGCTCAGAGCCTGATGGATCACATGGGAACTGCTGTAACAGAAATCATTCCTGAAATCACATGGTGTGTTAACTCCTTATTCCTCATCACAGTATGGCTCAAACCATCATGGGCTCAATGAATCCTCAGCTGGAGAAAAATATCTGGGAAAGGGACCTCAAGGTGTCTAATGTACAAAACAAGGAAGAGGAGCAAATATTGACAGAAATCTGGTAATACTGCCTTTATAGCAGTATATACAACATTCAGATGTTCTGTGGTCAAGTAGGGAATTGGAGGGTAATAAAAGAGGGAGGAAGGGAAGAAGGAACAGAGGGAAGGAGAGAGGAAGGGATGGAAGGGAGAGAGGAAGGGAGGGGAAGGAGAGAAGGAAGGAAGGAGAGAAGGAAGGAAAGGAGGAGAGAGAGGGAGAGGAGGAGGGGGAGGAGGGGGAGGAGAAGGAGGAGGGAGGGAGGAGGGGAAAAGGCAAGAAAGAAAACGGCACCAAACTGATACCTGTCAGATAAAAGACATTGGGGCTATAAATTTCTCCCGGCGTTTCTAATGGGATTTTAATACAGCATTTGGCCATCATCTTTTTTTCATTCCTGTAATGACATACATGCCCAAAGTGTAGCCATGGAGCCTCTGAACTCTGTATATTTCAGTAATACACAAAGAAAACAGCTGTCACATCCATTTTAAGGAACTTTAAAATACATTACAGTGAGGTCTACAGGCCCCGAATCCAAAGGGAAAGGCACAAAGCCTGTCTGTACATCATCTGTGACGGGCCTGAAATCCAGCCAAGGCAGATTTTTTTTTTAAATAATAAAATAAAATGCTGTGTTTTTTTAAAGGAACATTATATTTTTAAACTGGAAATAATTGTATTTTGTGTCTTATATGGCATCTGAAAGTGATTTAGTAGAACAATGTGGTTTCTGATTGGTATTTGAATTGGTTCCAGAACATTTTTCATAATAACCATCTTAAAGATCCCAATTATCTGATCCTCTTTCCCCCGCTTCACATGGTTTCATAGGAGCTTTCCAGAGAGAAAGAGAAACCTGCAGAGGCAGGCAAGCCAACTCACATCTAGCCAACAGTGTGCCTGCAAGGCCCAAAGGAAAAGGCCTGCTTGTTATTTTGAGTTGTCCAGGATGCATTTATGACTCAATAAAGGAGGCCTTGGCATTACCAGAATAATTACTTACTGAAACAAGCCTATAAAACCAAAGGGTTGCCTCAACTAAAAGGCAAACAGAGAACATTCTTTTTCTTTTAATGTTAACATGTAAACCTAGTAAAGTATATTTAGATTTCTATAAAATCATCTCTGGGTGCAAAAGGGATGGTTGATTTACCAGGTGGACAGCATCACCAATGCCCCAGGGTTACAAACGGGCTAAGGGGAAGTGGTCTTGTCAAATATGAAACGATGCTCATCCATAATGGACCCGACCTTGCTTGTCACAGACAGAAATTATGGCTTGGTGGTGAAGAAGCAGACTCCAGAGTCTGACAGTGGGATCTGAGGCTGCACCACCGTGAGCGGTGTGACGTCGGCAGTGACCCAAACTCTTTGTGTCTCATCTGCACGGTGGAGACAATGTCATATCTATTTTATGGGATCATTGAAAAAAAATGAATAAAATAATACATGTGAAGGGCTTCTTAGAACAACACATGGTATATAATATGGCACACAATGGTAGCTCCTATGTTTACAAATAATGGAATCTAGTATTGCAACAAAAGTAACTTTCATTTTAACATATTTTAACAATAAGTATAAAAGTTTTAAATACTGTTAATTCTTTTATTCTTTCATTTGAAATGTTTTATTTCATTTCATTTTAATTGACAACTGTATATAAATATGAGGTACAATGTAATGCTTTCATATATAAATGCATTGTAGAGTGACTAAATCTACCTATTTAGCACATCCATTACCACATGTACTTATCATTTTTGTGTGGTAAGAACATTTAAAATCTACTCTTTTTGCAGGTTTGCAATATGCAAACTATAGTCACTGTGCTGTACAATAGGTTACTAAAACTTATTCCTTCTGTCTAATTCAAACTTTATAGCCTTTGACCCACATCTCCCCTTTCTCCATCACCCCTCCCGTCCCCACCAGCCTCTGGTAACCACCATTCTACTCTCTTTCTTTGAGTTTGACTTTTTTGTGACAACATGGATGAACCTGGAGGACATTATGCTAAGTGAAATAAGCCAGACACAGAAAAACAAATACTACATGAGCTCACTTACATGTGGAATCTAAAAAGGAATAAATATTTTTGGAACACTAAGTGTCAGCACATAGTGTCTGACACTATGCTAAGCATTTCAAATAGTGTATCTTCCTTAATCCTCTCAAGGTAAAATTCCTATCCAAACTCTGGTAAGTGGAGAACAAGAAATAAGGTTGCCAGATTTAGCAAATAAAAATACAGGATAGCTAGTTAAATATGTATTTCAAACAATAAATATTTCTTTAGAATAAGCATGTCTGAATTGTTGCAAGGGATAGAGTTACATATCTTATAACCCTAACTAGAGACCAAGATCCCAGATCTATTTCATCCAAAGCCCATGCTCTTTCTACCCTCACTACACTAAACTACAGCCAGAATACAACTTATTCTTTGTATATTTTTTTCTTTAGTGATATGGTTTGGCTGTGTCTCCACCCAAGTCTCATTTTGAATAATATCTTCCATAATTCCCATGTGTTGTGGAAAGAACCTGATGGACGATAATTGAATCATGGGGATGGTTTCCCCCATACTGTTCTGGTGGTAGTGAATAAGTCTCACAAGATGTAATGGTTTTATAAGGGGTTTCCCCTTTTTCTTGGCTCTCATTCTCTCTTGCCTGCTGCCATGTAAGATGTGCCTTTTGCCTTCCACCATGATTGTGAGACCTCTGCAGCCACATGGAACTGTGAGTCCATTAAACCTCTTTTCTTTATAAATTACCCAGTCTTGGGTATGTCTTTATCAGCAGTGTGAAAATGGACTAATATACCTAGTAAATTTTCCCAAACAAGACGTTTCTTCAGGAAGAAATATATTGTTCATAAATTGCATTTGGTTATCAACTATCAGGGAAAGTAACATGCTGAGGGCAAGTAAGCTAAACCATTGAGGCTGGCTAAAAGGCTGCCACATCAAGAGCTGTCACCTCAAATCTCTTTGTTTTCCTGAAATTATGATCTTAGGACATGTCAGCAATTATTAAAAGTCTTTAAACACAAAGCATCCAAATAATATTATATGTTGAGAAAAAAAAACATTTTTGGATCACAACTTACAGCTATAAATTTTACTTTAAAATATTTTTAAAATTTTTTTCTCAGTGATAAAAATCAATCTGACTCACTCATTCAACAAATATTACTGATTGTCTATATGTCAAGGCACTATATAGATGCTAAATAAGCCAAACAAACAGTGTCCTTGCCTTCATGGATTTACACCCTAGTGGAGGAGCATAAGATAATTAAACAAGCACAAACACAAATGCAGAGTCACAACCATCACAAGATCCATGGAAAAGCACATGAAGAGATGAGCCTAACTAATAGTGGGACTTGAGTTCAGAGAGGGCTTCCAGAAAGTGGTTATACCTGAGCTGAGACCTGAAAGATGAGGAGGATTTAACCAGAAAGTATAATGGAAAGGTTAATAGCATATGCTAAGATCCCCTGGGATAAAAGAGCATGGCAAGGATGAGGAACTGAAAGATGTATTCAGCTGATGTGGAGAAATGAGGCATGGGCAGTATTGTGGATAGATTAGACAGAAGATATGACATATTAATTATGGTAGACTTGCTTGCAGAAACAAATATACCCCATAATAGGTTATAATAAACATGTATTTCTTTCTCATACAGCCTTCCAAGAAATCACAGATCAAGGATGGTAATGAAAGATCCTTGGGGATCTACTTCAGAGATTCATGCTGATACTACTCTTTATCTTCAAGATGTGGCTTTCAAAGTCATCATGAGTATTGCCATCGAAGTCACCTGGCAAGATCATGAGTAATGCACACTGAAGGTATTTATGGGCTAGGTCCTAACAGTAAGGGAATCTGGAAACTGTAAACCATCTGTCACAGGAACAAGAGGAATAGGCATTACTGAACAGCTTGCAATCTCTACCATAAGCAGGTGGAGTCAGATGACGCAGCGTCTTATAGCCCCCAGTGAGGAATTTTGCTTTTATTCAAGACCAAAAGAAATCCACTGAAGAGATTTAAATAAAGAAGAGTGGCACGATCAGATTTGTATTTTGAAAAGGTAACTCTGGCAACAAATTGGAGAAAATATTAGAAGTATGTCAGAGTGGTTTTAGGGAGATCAGTTGGGAAGATATCATGGCAATTCAGGCAAGACATCATGGTAGCATGGAACAGAGTAGTTGGTGGTGCTAGAAATAGAGAGAAGTAGATATATAGACAGATATAGTAACATCACACAACAAAGCTTTGGCTAAGTAGCAACAGGCAAATAGATAATACCATCTGTTTTCTTTGTTGCACTATTTTCTACTTCTTGTTATCCCCTACCTCTCCTTAGTTTCTTTTGGTCACCATCAGTAACAATGAAGATATAAAATTACGATAAAATTTCTCAAATTTGGAAAAGTTATCAAAAGGGCACTGAGGGCCTCTAGATAGAATCTCTAGGGTATGAATTGATTCAGCACAGCCCAACTTTTAAAAAAATATTATACACATAAAACAAAGTTAAAAATTTTTAAAAGAACAATGGAATGCGCATCAGACAGGGAGTCAGAAAATAGAACTTGTATGTTAATTTTTTATTGTTTTCTTATACTGAAAATGAGGGGCAATAAACCTACATATGCTACCTCTTGGGATTTGGTGGTTGTGAAGAGCAAATGCCATAGAGATCATGTATACCGAGGTCCACAGTGGTTCATGTTAATAGTGTTTGAAACTCCCAAGTGTTTGAAGTTTCTATAATTGCTTCTCAAACTATTTAGGGAGACATTCATCAAAGTATTTGCACATAAAATAAAGAATTGTATGTTCAAAAGTCTGTTTATTCTTTTCTTGCTTTACTGTAACCTAATATAAAAGTAAGTGAAAGTTATTTGCCTAGTATAAAGGACTAAACAAACACAAGGTATATAAGCTTGTTATTCAGTGTGCAGTTTAATTGGAGAGTTGAGAGTTTGGTTGTTTTTACTGGTGTAAAAGAGGGAGACTACTCAACCCTCTGGTTGCAAATGATCTTTCTCAAGGCTCCTGAATTTGGTTTTCCCCTTCGTCATCTAACAAGCTAAAAATAGTAAGAGGTAACACATCAAATAGTAAGCATTATCCCAAGTAACATATGTGTGTACACATATATATACATATTCACACACACACACACAGACACATACCCTTCACCACAATCCTATCTGGGGGGTACTATTATCACCATCTCTATTTTACAGATGAAAAAACTGAGGCACTGAGAGGCTAACAAACTTGTCCAGAGTCACAAAGCTAGTAAGTAGCTGAGCCAGAATTCAAAGTCAGGCCTTCGGACTCCAGACTCCATGCTCTTTAACCCCACTATGCTACCTCTTTGTAACGTACTAAATGCTGAATAATGTGCTACACTCCGCTCCTAACCAGACTGCCCCATTCCAGTTATTGCATTGTTTTCCCCAGAAGAATGTTCACTGACAACACTCTGACTAAATTACTCCAAGAATTACCACTCACTTGGCCCACAGTTATTAAAGCAAGGCTAGTAAGATAATCCCAGATGGGTGGGAGAACTGGAAAATTCCACAACAAACTGCGCAGTTAGCTAGAGCCTTGCCCAAAAGGAGCAGGTTGCTGCCACATAGTTGCTCTGTCAGGATGATGAATTCCAGAGCTCTTCAAAGTGCAAAGGTGAGGAAGTAAGGATTCTGGCCTTCCTTTTCTAGTGGCCGATGTCTTGTTGGGTGATTACAGAGAAGGCAGGGCTTGAGCTGCATCTTGGAAGTTAAATAGATGCTTATTGAACTAACAACAGGGAAATGAGTCCAATGAGAACAAAGGAATAGAAATATAGTAATGAGGAAAGTAAGGAACTGCAAGGGTGTGCAGAATGGAGGCCAAGTATACAAGGAGGCTAGCCTGAGCCAGGTCATGGGAGGTTTTGTGGAATTTAGAAACTTCATTCTTTATAGATCCCGGGAGTCACTGGAGAGAGCTGAGTAGATGGTTAGTAAATTTAGAATACCAGAGAAGGTATCAGGTGTATGGGGAAAGATTATAGTTTCAGCTTTGGACTTCATGAGTTTGAGATACTTGTGGCACACTGACTACAGGTGTTCTGTGGACACATGGAAATAAATGCTATCATTCAGAAGAGACACGTGAACTGGAAACAGATTTGGGAGACAACCCCAGTTAGCTAGTACTTAAAGATCTGAGCATAAGTAAATTTCCTAGGTGAATATGTAAGAGACAGAAAGAAGATAGAAATTGTAACCCTGAGGAATAGCCCACCTCTGAGAATGGAGGACAGATGAAAGATGAGCCTGGTGAGAGGCAACAAGTCAGGAGAATCACATGAACAGGGCATTAGAGATGCCAAGGGAGGAAAGAACATTATTCAAAAGGGCGTGGGCAAAAAGGTCAGCTATCTCAGAGGGGTCAAATGAGGTGAGGGCTGAAACACCCTCCCTATTTCAATGGAGTGGCAGGGCCAGCTCCTAACTACAGGAGGTAAAAAGTGAACATAAAGTTAGGAAGTAAAATGAAAGCAAGTAGAGAGGACTCTTCAGTGGAATGAAAGACAGAGGTAGTAATGTGGCAACCGGTCTATGTTCTGTTCCTCAGTGTTTCTCCAAGAGCCTGGGAGGTGGCACTAAATCATGTAGCCCTTGCTTCTCTGACAGCCTTTTAGAACAGATCAGGGTTACAGACAACCCCCAGCCCCCAGTTGTTGAAGTCTCATTTGGGAGTCTAGTAATCAATTTTTTAGGTTCTTTTCCAAATCTCTAAACTGAGTAACTTGATACACTAGAGCCTCTTTGGGGACTCATTTATCTAATATATAACAAGAACATATGAATGTTCCAAAATGCAGGTTTTATGAGTATTGGGGGCACAGAGCCACTAATTGAACTGAGTCTTTTCCACTGTCATAAAATCCAGGTGATTTCACAGGTTGAAGGGGATTTTCATTTATTATTTTTATTTTCCTCTTGGGTTTGTTAGTGTGCTTTTTCATAATAATCGTGCAATCTTCGGAGCATTATTTAAGATGAGACTGTTCAAAAGACCTCAACTCTGTACAGATTTCCCCCACTTGCCTTTCACCATGTTTAAAACTCCACTGTTTGTTATCCTGATCTCTCCCTTTACATTTTGTGTGATCTTGGATGTGTACCTTAAATTCTCAGGCCTCAGTGGCCTCATCTGTCCGGAAAGGGTACTGGACAAGATGCTCAATAAAACCACGTATTATTCTATATCAGGGGTTGACAAACATCCTATAAAAAGCCAGATAATAAACACTTTTAGCTGTGCGAGCTATACTTACATATGGTCTCTAATGCAACTACTCAACTCCATCATGATAACCCTGAAGCAGTCACAGACAATATGTAAACAAAGGATCATGACTTTGTTCCAAAAAAACTTTATTTACGAAAACAGATGGTAGGCTGGATTTGGCCTGTGGGCTATAGTTTGCCAACAACTTTTCTAAACCTTAAAATTAAGTCCTTCAGTATACAAAGTTGGACCCCTCAGAATGACCTATTAAAATATTCATATCCTAGGAAAGGCTAACTATTCAGCTACAGCTAGTCATCATGTGGTGTGAGTCACTAAATGAGAAGAGCAAATGAAAAGACCAAAAAATGTAAGGTTTAGTATTTTATCAGTAAACAATCTGGTTTCTCAAAAGGTAGGTGAGACAAAAATTACCAAAAATGTAGTTAAACTTAGGAATTCCGTTTGATCCATAACATAAACAGTCTATTTTAAAAGTGTTTAACATCATTTTGTTAAAAAAAAAATTCTAATTTCTTTGAAAGCCTTCCAGCCCTGGGTTAAAGGCAGGGATACACGAATGAATGAGGAAGAGGAGTATGACTGGTGGGACCTCAAAGTCCATAAAGGAAGAGTCAGGGTTCTCAGAAGCAACGTCCCTCCCTCTGCCTCTGGGGTACCATCCTTGTCAACACAGGTGTTGCTTGCCTCACTGGCATCCAACAGTTGAGGTCTGTGGTCAGTTTAACTTTCCATCTAGTAGGTCTTAGCTTGGGTTTGGCGGGCTCAGCAGTGACTCTTGGCTGACTCTGCCTCACCTCAACTCTTATTGGTGTTAGAGACCCTTATGAGGTTTGGCTGTGACTATCATTGGGCCCTAGTTCGAGGGGTCTGCCTTGCAACTCCTGCTACAGAACCGTTTCACCCTCCCCAATACAGTGACACCTGCTTTGCCAAGTTTCCTAACCAGATTTCCAGTTCTTTCTGGAATTTGTCTGTGCACAAGGGAACCAAGCATGCCTCAGGAAAGGATGACCTCAGAGTTTCTTCTGCCTGAGCTCACTACAGTCTCTGGTTGGTTTGACTATGACCCAGCTTAGTTTAAGGCAGCCTGTAAGGTGGCCACCTCCCAATCCTAACCTGCTTCTTGGAGCTTACTATTTACCTTATAGTAAATGGGGAGAGAGATGTTTGATTGCTTCACTGATTTACTCTCCCACTCCCTTTATTCACAATCCCTAGAGCCAAAAGAGGGGCGGGCTTTTCTTTTACTACCCTTCTGCTGCCATGGAGCTCACCTGGGGATTGTAGCAGAAGAGTCATCTTCTCTAGGCTAGAGGGGTGTTCTCAGAGAATAAGCACTTCAAGCTAAGTTGTTCATATGCCAAAGGAGCAAAGAAGTTATTTGGAACAAACTTTCTCAACAATGCCTGGCTGCCTCTCAAGCCTATTGTTTTGTTCAAAATCTATCTTGTATGTTAGAATCTGACTAATTCATATCTACCTGGTTGAATTCCTTATAAAACAAATTATAGTTTTCTCCCAGGCTAATGGATAGATGGATGAATTTGAAGCACTGGGATGAAGATTGTATATTCCAAGAGATAGAATGAGGAGCACATTTTTCCAAAATACATCATTACCAATTAATTGGCAATTCATTCTAAATTCATTCAGTAGTTCTTCCCATAAAGACAGCTGAATAAAGGGAGTCTCATAAGAGAACTAAGCTCAGGATGGGTGGTATTAATGCAGATAGGCAGAACAGCACACAGAAGCAGTTTGGTGATAGGCCAGGGGAGACATGCTGGATCTCCAGAAAGAAGAGGAGGAAAGCTGTAGAATGCATTTTGCAATGTGTCTAGGACCCACATAGCCAAATATTACAGTGGGAGAAAAGGAGCTGAAGCATGAATCAGTCTGCAATCCAGCAAAAGATTTTGAGGAGAGGATTGAAGTAATGAGCTAGGGCAGCGATTTTGCATTTTATAAGGACTAGAACTTAAAGTCAGTTGTTTTGGTTAATGGTGTCAGAGGACATAGAACCTTGTTCAGAAATAGGTCAAAGGTATTCAGTTGATTGTCCATGTGTGATTCTTTGGACTATAGGACCAGGCTCAAAATTCAGGAAATGATGACAGTGGGGGGTCCAATAGAATGCTCCAAGAAGAATTAAAAAGAATACCTCAAGAAAAAGTGACTTTAAAATATTTAGTAACTAGATAGTTTATATTTGATTAAAAGATGGATAATTGCTTATGATCAGAAATGTATACCTACAGTTTAAATGCCATTTTGCTACCTACAAAGCCATGGAAAATTAATAGGCAATTTACTCTTGACTTGGAAGAGTATTATATAATTTTAAAAGTGTACTTTTTTCTTAATTGTGATATCCCATTGCTGATATCAGCATTTCTTGAGCATCACTGACTAGAAAAGAGATGGAAGTTAGTAAAACAAGCCAACCTAGCATTAAATTGCTCCTCTGAGAGTAGAATATGTTCTTCATTTATTGACTATGCATAGGATTTACAAAATAATCCCAGGCACTTGGGGATACAGAATAAATACTACTGACTCCCGCCTGAGCCCAGGAGGGTAAGGCTGCAGTGAGCTGAGATCCTGATGCTGCACTCCAGCCCAGAGTAATAGAGTGAGACCCTGGGCCAAAAAAAAAAAAAAAAAGTACTGATAAGTACTGATTCCTATCCCCAATGAGATTATGGTCTAATGAGAAAAATAAAATATACAAAATCAACACAAATACACACAAATGTACACAGCAATTACAGGAAGGAGGTAGTTGTATGAAATCAACAATTAGGCTGATTAGTTGGGGAATGGTTAGGTAAACCTCAAAAGATGTGTAAAGGAAATAGAGATATAGTATGAAGGTTGTTATCAATGTACTTTTAGAGAACATTTTAGTTTTATGACACTCCTTAATGCCTAAACCTGTAGCATGTAATCTCCAGCATCTAAGAAAGTTTATTTCTAAGACTTACCACCTAATACCCCAAATAACCACAAAGTTTAAAGATGTGTTACTAACCTTGTGAACTATTTCTCTAATTTAAAAAATCTAAATTACATATCATAGAGCTTGCTATGGTATATTAGTAGATATATGTATGAAGACATACATATACCAACTCAGACTTGTAAGGTATCCACAGTTATAGTATGGATAGTATAGGATTTCCCTCTGCATCCCATCAATACTTCCTTTTGTCCTGCCTCCCTTCACTATTACAAAAAACATTCCAATGAGCATGTTTATGCACTGGGACAGCTGCAGAAAATCATATACTGCAACCTATTTAGAAGCCTGATGTGAACAGGGTTTTAACTGTCTTCTGCCTTGGATCTTCTTTTGTTTCTCCAGGCCAGAGGAATTGGGAGAAGGATCATCCATCCATGACGTGGCTTGTTTTACTAACTTCCATCTCTTTACTAGCCACTGATGTTTAAGAGATGCTGATATCAGGAATGGGATGACACAATTAGGAAAAACAATACATTTCTAATGTATTTCTGATCATAATTATGTCCTCAAGACAAAATTTCCATAAAGGAAGAAATTGAGAGCAGAGACAGTGAGAAATCATATCCTTTGTCCAAGAGGGGAGGCAGAAGACATATCCCATTAGGAAAACAATGAACCAGAAATAAAAAAGCATTAATACAAAAGAGTCTAGAAAAAGCTTGGAAGGGCTCTGGAATTCTACAGGCTGTGGCAGTCATTTGCCTTGCCAAAAACCCGCCCAGCTGCTCTTTAAAAAAGAAAAAAAAAGCCCATAGGGACCAAAAACATTGACTAATAATTTTTGAATCCATCTCCAAAATGTATTCATCTCTGCCAAGGTCAGGTTTGGTCACCTCATGACTGGAGGTCTGGGCATGCTATTCCCAGTTTTATTTTTACAGTAGTTATGGAGCCCTTTATATTTTCAAGGCCCCTCCTGTCACTTATTACCCACCCATCCAGACCACCCACTCACACTCCCACACACAATATGTCCAGACACACCCACAAATACCCAGATTCTTTCAACCTTATGGTGGTTCAGGCTATCAGAATACTGTTTGCTCCAAATGACTTTGCTTTACATACTTGGAATTTCCCAAAATAAATCTGTTTCCTTCTCTGGGGACCAATATGTGGATGTTACCAGTAGGCAAACATTTATGGAGCACCTACTGTGTGTAAGGCACAGATGAATGTGGGGGCTAAAAGAAACTCACCAGGAGTCAGAGAAGTCCAAGAGTTCCACTCTGCTGAGGAGGCGTGTGTATGTGTGTGTGTGTGTGTGTATGTGTGTGTGTGAGAGAGTGTGTTGTGAGAGTGTGTGTGTTAGAAACAGTGTGTGTGTGTGCGCGTGCGCACGCTTGGGGGTGTATATCTGAATCAAGAAAACTTTTCTTCCTGTCACCCACGTTTCCCCTTCCCACCTTCCTTTCTCTTCTCGATTCATTTTTTTCTCTCTAGTTCTTCATCTTGTGTAAGTATATGTCTCTATTGTCTCCATCCCTCCCCTGTCTTTTTTTCTGCTAAGACAAATCCACCCTAGAATTTCTGTCCAACGTGGAAGCTATCACTGTGCTTTTCTCACTTCCTTAAAACCTTCATGAAGGTAGTTGCTGTGGCCATACAAATCCTACAAGCATAAAAGGAGGGAAAATGCTTGTCCCAATTCATAAAAACTGGCTCTGAGGACACTACATTCCTCCACATCCTACACATTGGTGCCTGCCTATCGGAAAGACCAGGAAGGAGGCGCTCCCGCTGCTGCCGTGCAGCGCAGAACGTTGACTGCAGTGTGGACTCGCAGCCTTCCCAAACCTCCCTGAGCCCTGACCCCTTAAGATAATTTATGAGGTGTCAGGATATTCTGACCACAAGATCGGAATAGAATGGTTTTTACACTTCAGCTGCCATGAAAGAGAAACAATTTAATTCTGTTTCACTCTGGCACTGTCTGTTTTCAGAATGAACAGGGGGATTTGGGTCGCCTTGAGATTATTTGTCTAAGCACAGACCAAGACTGCTGCTGAGACTTGAGATGTCTGATTTCCACTCTGGCTTCCTTCTCCTTTCTTCCCAGATAGAGAGGGAGACACTTGCCTTTCCTATTGTACCAAAATGGGACCAGAGTCCATTTCACCCAAGCAACTGCTATGTGCTGGTAAATAAAACAGATTTCTTATGTCACCTCCATCCTCTTTTAGTGGGAAAGAGTGGTTTGAGTAAGGAAGGGGTATGAGTCCTCTCCTAAATTCAGCAGGCCCTGTGGTCTCTGCCAAATCGTGGTCTTGAGTCTGAAGCAGTGTTTCCCTTGGCTTGGAAGCTCAGCTTCCTGGCTCCTCTTGAAGCTACAGAACCATAGACATTCCGCTGAGTAGCCTGAAGCTCTGCCTGCCAGGAAAACCCAATGTCTCCTCAGAGAAATCTCAGAGTAGGAGTGCAGCTTCACCCAGCAGCCAAGAAGACAATCTTAAGGCAAGTCGGCTTTCCCAGGACCTCCCCCGACAACCCTCTCCTCTTAAGCCAGACTGGGAAGGTTGTCTGAGAATCACAATTTGACATATGATTTCACTATAAAACACTCACCCAGGAAGTTTACATAATAGGAAGGGGTCCCTGGATTCCTGAGCCTCGAAGCAACAGGCCTTTCGGGATGGTTCCTGTGGTCTTCTTAGAGAAACTCATCTTCTGGGATCTGGCCACACATGAGGCACTAGAAAGAGATAAAACAGAATACATTTTATCAATATTGTAAAATGTAAATGGAATGAAGTAAATCTCTACACAGATAGGCAATCATCTTTAAGAAATATTAAGTGAAAAAGAAAGGGTACGACACAGAATAATATGGTGCCGTGTGTATAAAAAGAGGCAGCTATATAGTAACATATACTTAATTAGACATAGCTTAGGAAAACAGAAAAAGCTTGTTTGAGAGTCTGTCGTTAGAAAAGAGAACTAGAAGCCTGGCGGGGATAGGAATTCAAATGATTTTCTTCTCACTACATTTTGGGGGGTGTTTTTTGAACTTTTTTTTAACCAAAAGCTCATGCTACCTATAGAAAGCACTTTTCAAGTTAATTAATAAAGTAAAATCCCAGATAAGGTCAAGGGAAAGGAGGAGTAAGATGGAAAGCAAATGATTTAAGCTTAATGCCGGGCCAGCCAATTCTCAAAAAACCACTCCCCTCAATTAAAGCAACAAATTCTTGGTGGGAAGGGTAAATGAGCTATTTTGGAAATGACCTCTTTGAGTTCCCTTAATAGTAGTACTTAAATGCTTATGGAAGAATTCCTTACTTTCATGTGGGTGAGAAGATTACTCCCCCCACAAAAAAAACAATTCAGTCAATGGGATAGAGGCTCCTATAATTTAACATCCAATAAGCCTCAGTTTCAAACAAACTGCTGAGTCAAACTGGTTTGCTTGCCCTTCTGCTCTAGTCAGAGTTTCTAAAGTTTCTTCTCTCTACTATTGTCCCAGTTATAATTATCTTTCCCATTTCCAGACAATGTTATTTATCCAAGCCAGGGAGGTGTATAGGAAAGAGCATTGACTACTAAGTAAAAGAACATACGGTCCAGTACCAGCTGTCTCTGTATTAACATGGAAAATCATTTCATCTCTCTGGGCTTCAGTTTCCTCATCTGTAAAGAGAGAGATTTGAATGAGATACATTACCTTAAAATACCTTAAATATTATAAGTATCTAATTCTGTGAAAATACAGTTATCAGGCTGCGTGCAGATGGAGAATGGAACATTCTGTGAGCTTGTCATGGAGTTCCACAGTTCCATCTGACCTTTAGGCAGATGCATATATGAAACTACCTTCTGACTTACTTCTTCAATAATTATGAATAATTGGGCTGCTGTCCCAAAGATAAGACTTCACCACTAGACCACAAAAACAAGATTATGAAAGTCCACTCTGCCTTGCCATATGACAAACAGAAGAAACTACTACATTATAAACTAAGCCTCAGAGGTATCCTGATATTGCCCCAAGACCTTGGAATGGATGATCCACTGCCCCATTCATTATCTGAGAGGCAGAGCTTGCCACTGAGTGACACATCCCTGCTTAGACAAGAAATGCCACCAAAATGAAGGCCCCTCTTCCCATTCTCCATCCCATTGCAGGTGTCTGGAATATCAGAAGGTATTTCTTCTATGTCAGTGAAAGACAATGTACTCTGGTAGAGCAGCCTAGTAGTGCTATTATGGTCCAGGTGCACCAGAAAGGCCAGTGACATGGTGAGAAAGAGAAAAAAAGAACTGCCAGGACAGCAGTGTCCATCAACCCACGCTACTCTCAGAGGCGATGACCTAAGAACTCAGTTGGTTATTAGCCAACCTGAAACATGTCTGATTATTACTTTGCAAATTTCTTCTCCTCCAACATGTTTCCATTCAAAATATAACTGATTCTCATTTCTTTCCCCAAACATTGCAATTTATCATTGCCACATGTGTCCTTTTCTCCTCAACCTTATAACACAGTCTTGATTGGTCTTCTTTATTAGCTGTATTTTTACCATTTATAACCTTGCCATGGCTTCAGTACTCTAAGACAGTAGGTAAAATATGGACACTAGAGAGATAATATAGTCCAGGGGTTAAGAACATGAACTGTGGGGCCAGAATATCTGGGTTGAATTCCAGTTCTGGCCTTGACAATATGGCAGCTAGAGTAGATCATTGGTGGCCAGTAGCTTTGAACCTGCTGCTCATGAGCCTGTATGTCCCCACCCAGGAGCTGTTGCACCAGGCCCTGCTCTATCACAAGAAGGTTGTTGATCATTTAGAGAATTCAAACAATGAAAGGCTCCTTGATAAAATATCCAAAAACGAACTAAATTGGTGAAGGCTCTAGCTGGTAGTAATTTAATGAAATTAAGTTTCAAGTGAATGAAAAGGAAAAACTTATGGCTGCCAGGTTTTAAATGTTTGGCTGGGGTTCTGAAATTGATCCAAGATTATTAGCCATTGGATAAGTTAAGGAAAAGTGGTTGAAGAAGCCATGATCACCAAAAGCAGAGATATTGACAAGGAACTATGCCTTTCTCCCATGGAGCTGCACTGCTCCATGCTAACTGAAGATGCAATCACAATGGCCCTAATAGACTGCAAACTGAAAAAGAATTCTAAGAAAGAAGAGGCACAGAAGAAATAAGCCAATAGATAAACTTCCATTGGATCAAGTCAGTTGTTTACCTACTCTCAGTGTAATCACCTTAAATGTTAAAATGTTCCTTATGCTATAATTAAAGAGCTATGGATATGCACAATACTTTGCTGTTCAAATTGTTGCTCTAATATAACTTAAATACATACATTACTTGTTCAGAGTTCTTTGGTTTTTTCAACTTCCTTATACAGCCTTAATTAATATTTATTGTGAATTATGTAACTGTTGCTAAGATGGCTTCTTGATGAATTGCTAACAATTTCCAAACAGTGCTTATGTTTAAGAGTGAAGTATATGAATACTGAAATTTTCCCGGATCAATTTGTAATGAAAGAGACGTTATTAAAATTTTCAATATGATTATTTGCAAGGGCCAACCATTGTGCATTAATAGCATTATTGGGAGAATGTAAGAAACCAACAACAAAAAAAAAATCATAGATCTGCCATTTACTAGCTGTGTTAAGCTTGGGGAAGTTCTTCACCTGTCTGTGCTAGTTTCCTCATGAAAAAAATGGGATGATAACAGACCCTACTTTGTAGTGCGGTCACAACAGTTAAATGACCATGGAGAAAGTCCTAAGAACATTATATATTAACATCATCATCATCATCATCATCATCATCAATTAGCAATCTGGAATATTAGACTATTCTTATGGCCATTGACACACTGTGCTGTGTTCTTAAAAAGGGTGATAAAGTTACTTTTGAATCTTTCAGACCTTTCCAGAGTCCCTGTCTCACCCCTTTGTCATGACTGCAGTGAACTCTATTTCTCCCTGCGCTGTGCCACATGTAATGTTCCATCTATCTTCAGTGACATATTTACTTATTTACATGCCTATCCCCCACTTGTCTATATCTCCTCTCAAAAAAATAAAGCTTGTCTTGTTCTTTAATTTTCAGTCATTCTCCTCTACTTTTCTGCTCACAATTCTCCTAGTATTTAGATTAGAATACTAACAGAATATATGAAAGTTTGAAAGAAAGAGGGAAACCAACTGTGACATTCCACAGGTTGCTGTCTTCTTCCCCATCTTTGCTTCCTCAAGGCAAAATATTCCATACAGGTTTGCTCTCGGTTGAGGGAAATTAAGGAAGATATTTTTTCCCTGTGAAATGGATAAGGTGGTATAGCAGACAGTGTTCATTGTTTATGCAACATCCATTTTGCCCTCTTACTTGCTAATTAAACTCCAAACATATTCAGGTAGCGAGCAGACATCTTATATTTTTGAAGAAGCTTAGCTCCTTCTCTGGCCCCACTTGCCATTCCATTTCCTCTGCCAGCGATCAGAAGTGGGTATGTAACCCAGACCTGGCTAATGACACATAAGAGAAAGTGTGCTAGGGAGTCGAGTGGAAGCAGTTTCTGGAAACTATTTCCTTTCTTCAAAAAAAAAAAAAAAAAATCCTCAAAAGAAGAAAACTTTTCCCTCTGTCTCTAAATGTAAAATGTAATTAGGTGAGATATGATCCTAGGAGCTATAACAGATCTCTTAGCATAATGAGGTACAAGTCTAAGGAACAAAAGCCAACATACTCAAAATGGTAGTATAAAAAGAAACAAAGAATGGAGGACCTGGAAGACATCAATGAGCCACTGTGACTGCCTTGGAAGAGTCCATCTCCAGACTTCTTTTTGTCAAGTGTAAAGCTATGGTAATTTGGTCTCTGTTACTTAATAGTTGATTCTAACAAATACAAATGTGCATTTTCCAAGGACTGTTGAGTCCTTTGTAATAACACATGCATTCATCCTTGAGCATCCCCTGTGAGTTTTAATAAATACATTTAATAAATAATTATTTAATATAAAGACCTTTCTATATTTCAAAGTACTATCACATTCCTATTTCATTTCTTCTTTATAGATTATACTATTAAAAACTACTGGCCAAGTGCAGTGGCTCATGCCTGTAATCCCAGCACTTTAGGAGGCCAAGGTGGGCAAATTACTTGAGGTCAGGAGTTCAAGACCAGCCTGGCCAACATGGTGAAACCTCATCTCTACTAAAAGAAAAATACAAAAATTAGCCAGGTATGGTGGCACACATTTAGAGTCCCAGCTACTTGGGAGGCTGAGGCAGAATTGCTTGAACCCAGGAGATGGAGGTTGCAGTGAGCCAATCACACCACTATACTCCAGCCTGGCAACAGAGCAAGACACTGTCTCAAAAAAAAAATTTAATATATGTGTTTGTCTGCTTTGATGCTGCTATAAAGACATGCCCAAGACTGGGTAATTTATAAAGGAAAGAGGTTTAATTGACTCACAGTTCAGCATGTCTGGGGAGGCCTTGGGAAATTTACCATCATGGCAGAAGGGGAAGTGAGAATCCTTTTTCACAGGATGGCAGGAAGGAGAAGAATGAGAATCAAGTGAAAGGGGAAGCCGCTTATAAAACCATCAGATCTTGTGAGAACTTCCTCACTATCACAAGAACAGCATGAGGGAAACCACTCCCATAATTCAATTAACTCCCACGGGGTCCCTCCCACTACATGTGGGGATTATGGGAACTATAATTCAAGATGAGATTTGCATGGGGACACAGCCAAACCATATAATTCCACCCTGGACCCTCCCAAATTTCATGTCTTCACATTTCAAAACACAATCATGGCTTTCTAACAGTCCCCCAAAATCTTAGCTCATTCTAGCATTAACCCAAAAGTCCAAGTCCAATGTCTCATCTGGGACAAGGCAAGTCCCTTCTGCCTATGAGCCTGTAAAATCAAAAGCAAGTTAGTTGCTTCTTAGATACAACGGGGGTACAGGCATTGAGTAAATACACCCATTCCAAGTGGGAGAAATTGGCCAAAACAAAGGGTTTATAGGCCCTATGCAAGTCCAAAATCCAACGAGGCAGTCATTATACCTTAAAGTTCCAAAACGATCTCCTTTGAAACCATGTCTCGAATCCAGGTCACACTGATGCAAGAGGTGGGTTCCCACAGCCTTGGGCAGCTCCACCTCTGTAGCTTTGCAGGGTATAGCCTTCCTCCTGGCTGCTTTCATGGGCTGACATTGAGTGCCAGCAGCTTTTCCAGGTGCATGGTACGAGCTGTCAGTGGATCTACCATTTTGGGGTCTGGAGGATGGTGGACTTCTTCTCACAGCTCCACTAGGCAGTGCCCCAGTGGGGACTCTGTGTGGGGGATCTGACCTAACAGTTTCCTTCCACACTGCTCTAGCAGAGGTTCTTTACAAGAGCTCCACCCCTGCAGCAAACTCCTGCATGGACATCCAGGCATTTCCAAACATCCTCTGAAATATAGACAGAGGCTCCCAAACCTCAGTTCTTGATTTCTATGCACCTGCAGGCCAACACCACATGTAAACTGCCAAGGCTTGGGGCTTACACCCTCTGAAGCAATGGACTGAGCTGTAGGTTGGCCCCTTTTAGCCACAGCTGGAGCTGAAGCAGCTGGAACACTGGGCACCAAGTCCTAAGGCTGCATAGAGCAGGTGGGCCCTGGGCCCAGCCCACAAAACCATTTTTTCCTCCTAGACCTCTGGGCCTGTGACGGGAAGAGCTGCCATGAAGGTCTCTGACATGCCCTGGAGACATTTTCCCCATTGTCTTGGTAATTAACATTTGGCTCCTCATAACTTATGCAAATTTCTGGAGCCAGCTTCAATTTCTCCCTAGAAAATGAGGTTTCCTTTTCTATTGCATTGCGAGGCTGCAAATTTCCCAAACTTTAATGGTCTGCTTCCTCTTGAATGCCTTGCCACTTAGAAATTTCTTCCACCAGATACCCTAAATCATCTCTCTGAAGTTCAAAGCCCACCAATCTTTAAGTAGGAGCAAAATACTGCCAGTCTCTTTGCACAGCAAGAGTGGACTTTACTCTAGTTCCCAACAGGCTCCTCATCTCCATCTGAGACCACCTCAGCCTGGACTTCATTGTCTATATCACTATTAGCATTTTTGTCAAAGCCATTCAACAAGTCTCTAGGACGTTCCAAACTTTCCCACATCTTCCTGTCTTCTGAGACCTCCAAGTCTCTAGGAAGTTTCAAACTTTCCCACATTTTCCTGTCTTATTCTGAGCCCTCCAAACATTCCAACCTCTGCCTGTTACCCAGTTCCAAAATTGCTTCTACATTTTCAGGTATTTTTATAGCAGTACCCCACTCTGTGCAGTACCAACTTACTGTATTAGTCCATTCTCATGCTGCTATAAGGAGATACCTGAGACTGGGTAATTTATTATATAAAGGAAAGATGTTTAATTGACTCACAGTTCAGCATGGCTGAGGAGGCCTCAGAAAACTTACAAACGTGGCAGAAGGGGAAGCAAAGACATCCTTCTTCACTAGGTGGCAGGAAGGAGAAGAATGAGAATTCAGCGAAGGGGGAAGCCCCTTATAAAACCATCAGATCTTGTGAGAACTTCCTTACTATCACAAGGATAGCATGGGAGAAACTACCCCCTTGATTCAATTATCTCCCACCAGGTCCCTCCCACCACATGTGGGGATTATGGGAACCACAATTCAAGATGAGATTTGGATGGGGACGCAGCAAAACCATATTATCACATAAGCATTTTAATTACCTTATTTCAATTAACTTCCAAATTTTCACAAGTCTAAAGTTATGTTTTATACTCTTAAATTATAAATTTAAAGTTTAATTACAACTTTGATTATTTCAGTCTTTCTCCCCCAATATTTTTCATGTCTCCTAGAGAAGTTTTGGCTAAAAGCATGGATTTGGAGTTAGAGATACCCAAAGTCATATTTACTAGCCATGTAAATAAATAAATTAATTATTCCTTTCTGATACTTCTTTTGCCTTTCTTAAAATAATATTTAGGCCCATTACCAAGATATGATGAGATGACATAAGTAAGAGGCTTCACTAAACCTTGACACAGAGTGAAAAGTCAAAAATATATAGAGAAAATGGAAAGAAGGAAGTGAGGGAGGGGAAGAAAAAAGTGAAAGAGAAAAAAAGAAAACATGAAGAGAAGGAGAAGGATAGGGAAAAGAAATGCAAGAAGAGACAAGAAAAAGAAGAAAGAGGAGAAGGAGGTGGGGACAGAAACAAAGGACAGGGCAGAATAGGGAAAAAGAAGAGGAAGAAGAACAAGAAGGTAAGATGAAGAGAAAAGTGATGATGATGCTGATGACGATGACAATGACAATCATGATGAGGAGGAGGATGTTTATTTGAATACAGAGATGAACACTGAGAAACAGAAAGGTTGAAGTATGTTTTAAAACCCAGACAAATCCCTAATCATCTGCAACTTAATGCAATGTGATTTTTCCCCATAAAGCTTTGGTATTATACATGGTGACTCTCTCTTATGCAGTTTGAATCTAGCCATTCCAAATATTACTACAAAAAATTACTCTTTAAAGGATTATAAAACTTGGGTAATAATCCTCATATTTCAAAGAAATGGATGACTCATTAAGAGCCCAGTGCAATCAAAGAACCTGGAGAAATCCCTGGAGTTAGTTTTAGTCAAATATGAGACATAGCTAAATTAAATGAGCAAAAAATAAAATAAGTGATTCATTGAGTTTCTTATATAATGACCAGATGCTCTCTTTCTTCAATAATGGCAGAACAAGAGGAAAGAGCCCTTTTTTTTTTTTTCAACATAAGAGAGAGGTCTTCTTGACAGTGAGGGCTGATAAAAGCCCCTTAGTTACTATCTCAC
The DNA here is from genome assembly GCF_001698545.2 of Rhinopithecus bieti. NCBI lineage: Eukaryota > Metazoa > Chordata > Mammalia > Primates > Cercopithecidae > Rhinopithecus > Rhinopithecus bieti. The sequence goes on from NW_016804458.1 coordinate 726,314, forward strand.
TGGTTACAAGTCACTTCCTACAGAAAATTTAAAGCACAGTCAAGCGAGGGTAAAAGGCAGTGCAAATGAAGATAGGTGGAGAACTAGAAAGAGCTCTCAGAGGACCTTCTAGGCCAACACTTTTGTACCGCAGTCAATTCTCATTTGCTTTCCATAATAGGCTATTGGCGGAGGGGGAAGTTAAAACCTTTTACTTCTTTAGGTTTGCTTGTGAACATCAGCCTCTCTTTGTCTTCTAATCTCTCTGATGCTGACATGGGTCCTACATCTGTAGCATTCTCCTTCTTGCTATGAAAAACACATGCAGCCTTCCCTTCTCTCTGTCCTTCCTGCTCCACTGTACTTATGGTTCCAGCTTTCATTAACATGCATTGAGGCCTGAGCCTTTCTGAATTTTCCAAGTGCTGTAATTCTCCTAGCCTCCCCAACATTTTAGGTTGCGCTATCATTAGCAACCATTTCTCAGACACATCCATGGATATTGTTGTTAGTTCTCATCTTCCTTCTACAAAGTTAGAGTTTAATCTAATGCTATCCTTTATAATCATCACTATAACCTTCACCCTCTGGATCAGATGCCATTACCTTTGCATTTAAGATTTCACTTTGGAATCTTACCTTGCATCACAATTCCAGTAGAATGACTTAACCCAAAAGGGAAAAAAAAAAAAAAAAAAACAAAGGAAACTCTTGCATTGACCTGAATTAATAATGGAGAAAGGGGAGAAGTCTAATCTTTCCAGTGCAGAAGATGTGTGCATTGTTTGTCACGAGTAGCCCTTGGGGAGGGAGAGATTTCAAGTTCAGCATTTATGTGGCACATTTTTCAATTAGACAATATACTGTATGGTATTTCCCTTCCTCCCCCAACCCCGTCTCTTTTATTACCACATGACTTCATCTCCCCATGTGACTGACAGAGTCCATTGGGCTCAACACTGATAAAAAACATCTGTGGGAGAAAAATTGCAATTTAGAAAACAATTAAGTACATCATTTTCTATTCATTTAGTTGGCTAGAGAAAGAAAAGTTCTTTCAAAGAGGTAACTTGATCTACAATGGTCATGGATTAAAGGACACGCAGATCTGTTTTCTCCAGGCTGTAGTGTGGAGGAATGCATCCTAACTCAGAGGGCTACATATAGACAGACACCTCTATGTTGCAAGTTTTAACAAAGAATAAACTACTGAGAGTTTCCCTATGTTTCTGATGTCTTCTGATTTTTAAGACATTCTTCTATTCTTATTGAATTTGCGAGAACTTAAGAGCTTCCTTAAAGGATATGTATTTCCCGCTGTCAAACGCTCACCATATGCTCATTTGTTATGGGAACTCTGTAAGTGAACCTTGGTTTACTGTTAAAGACCCTATCTGAAAGACTGAGGGGTGGGTTGTGTGTGCACGTGTGTGTGTGTGTGTGTGCGCGTGTGTGTATGCTGACTTTCCCTTTCATTTTTTCCTCACTAGCTCTGTGAGAACCCATGAGTCCATTACTCTGAGCTCAGAATCTTTATGAACCATGGCCTTACTTTTCATTTGCAAAACCTTAAAGAAAAAATTTTAATACCAACAGAATTGATTCTGGGTGTCTCCTCCCCGGCCAGAAGCATATTTCTAGGTTATAACCACTGCTCTCACTTACTGAGTATCTACTGTAGAACAGTCACTGTAATTCACACCTTGATTAAAATATCTCAGTTATTTGTCACATCAATCCTATTAAGTAGGCACTGTCACTCCCATATTTTACAGATGAGAAATTGATAATCCTATTTTAAAGCACTAAAATGCTTACCCACAGAAAACAAGGATGATTTGAACTCGTATTTCTCAGCTTCTTAAGTTCATGCTCTAAATAACAAATCCAAAAAATTAGCAGCTAGGAAATAAACTCTAAAAAGTCTGATCCATTGATAAGTCTGAAATGAAAGTTTCTTGCCACATTTAAATAAGGAACATACACAAAGTAACTATTTAGTACCTGGGCCAAGGTTGTTCTTTAGTGAAACCATCTCTACCCATTACCCCACTCTTATCTTTTCTCAAACTTCATAGTGCACATAAGATTATCAAGTACACTAGGCTGGGCGCAGTGGCTCACGCCTGTAGTCCCAGCATTTTGGGAGGCGAAGGCAAGTGGATCACCTGAGGTCAGGAGTTCGAGACCAGGCTGGCCAACATGCTGAAACCCCGTCTCTACTAAAAATACAAAAAGCTAGCCAGGAGGGGGTAGTGTGTGCCTGCCTGTAATCCCAGCTACTTGGGAGGCTGAGACAGGAGAATCGCTTGAACCTGGGAGGTGGAGGTTGCAGTGAGCCAAGATCACACCACTGCACTCCAGCCCGGGCAACAGAGCGAGACTCCATCTAAAAAGAAAAAAAAGAGGTTTATCAAGTACACTAGTGAGGCTTTATTACAGTACCCACTTATCATCACCTCTCTGTTCTAAAGACTTAAAAACAAGATCCAGAAGCAAGCATTTCACGCTATTGGTAGAGAAGCAGTGACTATTACGAACCCCCATTCAAAGAAGGGGCCAATCAGTGGAAAAGGTCCTAAGGAGACCTCACTCATTTTCTTTTAAAGTTTGCCTTGTGAACCAGCATAACACATACCTACTTTCATAGCATGTGTTTCATTTTGCCTATATGGTAGTCAGGGAATGTAATTACAATAATATCATGAAGCCACCTGGAAGTGCAGGTTAGGGCATGCTCATTTTACAATGAACCACAGTTGACGGACAGGATCACTCAAAAAATGGAGCACATTGGCACTAGAAAAGCTGGAGGCTGAGAAACATGAACAAAGAGCAGATCTTATGTCAGTGAATGGATGTTAAAGTAGAGAGAAAAGGGAAGTGTGGGTTGCACAGCATTTAAAAGGCAGAGGGAGCTGGCAAAGGGAGCTGACAGTGGAGTCACTGGTGGAGCTGTGGTTGAACCAAGAAGCCTAAAGTCTACTGAAATTCAAGGGTTTTAGTCTCTGGGTAGGAAATCCAGGGATGATCTTGTAGCTCACAAAAGTTAGCAGATTGCTAGAAACAGTCTTATTTCACATAAGAGGCAGGGGGGTGGAAAAAAAATACCTGGATTCCAGTAGTAGAGTGCTTGGGGACCTGAATAATATTTCTGCTATAAGTGAGAGATGGGGAGATAACTGTGGGCTGGAATGTTCAAGATAAATCTGATAAAGGAGGTCTCTTGGTGGAATTTAAGGTGAGATGAGAACAAATCAGGATGGCTTGCTTGTTAGAGGTGAACAATTCAACAACAGGAAGAAGATAAAAGTGAGCATGGTGACATCAATAAAAAGATTTAATGACAACTGTAATGGTTTAAATGTGTCCCCCAAAAGGCATATGTTGGAAACTTAATCCCAAGTGCAACAGCGGTGGGAGGTGGGGCCTAACGGGATGTGTTTAAATCATGAGGACTCCCATGAGGACTCCTGCCCTCATAAATGGATTAATGCCGATTATAAAAGGACTTGAGGCTGTGAATTCAATCTTATGTTAAATGTCATGTTCTCTCACCATGTGATGCCTTCTGCTATGTTGTAATGCAGCAAGAAGGCCCTCACTAGATATAGTCCCTTGATCTTGGACTTCTCAGCCTCCAGAACTGTGAGCCAAATAAACTACTATTGTTTATAAGTTGCTCACTGTGTGATATTCTGTTATAGCAGCAAAAAAAAAAAAAAAAAAAAAAATACTAAGACAATTACTGAACCCCTGCTACCCACCCCACCCCGCCCTTCCCCATCATGAGTCCAAAAAGCAATGAGCAGATTCTTATGTTGGTTTTGATAATAGGGAAAAGAGAGCTACCTTTTTCTGGGTCAAACAGGCTGGCTGAGGAAGGGAAGAGTTGTTCAGGTATGTTGTTTCAGTTTTTATTTTATTTTTTTGTTTGTTTGGGGTTTGGTTTGATTTTAACCTCACTAGGTCAGCTCAGGACAACGAGGCAATTCACATTCAAAGGTATTGCTGAAATTATCCGAACCATTTGTCTTCCTTGACTTTAAAACCAGGCAGAAAATGTTGCAAAATAATATTTCCAATCTCTCTGGCCTCTATTTGTGCCAAGAGTGCCCCAGGACTGCCCTCAGAAAGGCAGGAGCCCTTCAGATCATCAGGAAACCCTGGAGCTTGCTAATAAAAAGAAAATGATTTTCCATACAAAGTAAACAGATCCCTCTTGCACATCTAAAAGGATTTGGCTTCACATGCTGGTGAAGGTTTAGGGTGGAGTTTTAATTTTCAAATTACAGAAGCTTATTCTGAGCTTGAATTTTCATATTATTCTTCAAAGCACAACAGAACCCCCTGTCAGGAGATAGCCAGCAACTGCATTCTTGAAGCAGCTGTCAACTAGCCTACATTTCGTTTTCCGCCCTGAACGTGAGGTTTCGTTCAGGGACCCAGCAGAAGTCCTGTAGGAACCAAGAAGTGATTAGAGGATCTACTGTCACTTAGAAAAGTTGCTTCTGTAGAATGTAGTCTGCCCTAGTTTTTCACAAAACTGAAACAGTCTTATTTCACGTAAGAGGCAAGGGAGTAGAATCATTTTTCCTGGGTTGAAATTGCTTTGTCATTGCACAGATTAGCAGAAGATTTATATAATAAAATTCTCTATGTGAATTAAAAGACAGACGTACAGAGGCAGAGACAAAGAGAAAGAGGGCGGAAGAACCCTTCTCCCTAACATCATCTTTTTATTTATAAAACACTGCTAAGCTTATTGGCAGAAAGACACCATCTCATGTAACATTCGGGGTGGTCCATTTAAGAGAGTCCCCTTTAACACAGGACAGCTTTAAGTGTGGCCTGTTTTAAGTAGGTCACCAGATGTATTCTTTGCCCACTGAAGCTAAGTAAGTTAACTTTTAGATGGAAGACTAGGCAAGTATTACAATGTCCTATCCCAGCCAGTGATCATTTCCATATTATCCCTCATTTCAGAGCCTGCACAATTCTACTGCTGACATTAGTGTGGAAACTTGGCCATATCAATAGGGTTACTTAAGTTAAACCAAAATAAACCAAAATAAACTATTATGGACAAAATAAAGGAAAATACATTTTATTCATTGTTCTCTATTTCAAACTCTCCATACTTCTTCTCCTTCCTCCTCATTCTGCCATTACCTGACTTATTGGTCTCTCCAGAGTTGAAAAGGTTTCTTCTCATTTTCTTTATTTCTTGATAAAAATATTTAAGTGACAAATAGATTGTATATATTCAAAATGTAGAACATGACTTGATATTTGTAAACATTGTGTATCACCACAACCAAATTCATGAATACATCCCTCACCACCCCTGCAGTATATTAGAAGCCCAGAACTTGTTCATCTCATAACTGAAAGTCTGTTGGAGGGCAGTGAAGAGCAGACACAGCATTTCTCTGCCATCCTGGCATGAAGGCCTAGATGATAGTCACTGAGGCTGCAATGAAAAGCTTTACTGGCAGGAACCTGTTGCCTCCTCCTGACCTGTAAGTCTCAATATGAGATAATTCCTTTTCCTTCCAACTGGTCTTTGACTTCGCTATCTTTTTCTGTCTGGTATTGTTCACAAGCTTTTCACATATTCTGTAGGTCATCTCCCAAACTGGGAGTCTCCTACTTTCAGCTCTGCCCTGAACAACTTAAACAAAAACAGGTAAGTATAAGAATGTCAGCTTTTAAGTTATTCATATATTCAATTAACATTAATGAATACCTACTACATGCTAGCCATTGTGTCTAGGTGCTGGGAATGAAACTGGGAATAACACATATCTGGCTAATGTATGGTGTGAGAGAATGTACAGACCAGAAAGGAAATTTATTCTGCTTCCAAATTCACTTATAGCCTCTGATTTCTATGGAGATCCCATCAGAGAATCTTACTGCAGTCCTCATTTCATAAACCTTCCGGCCGGGCGCGGTGGCTCAAGCCTTTAATCCCAGCACTTTGGGAGGCCGAGACGGGCGGATCACGAGGTCAGGAGATCGAGACCATCCTGGCTAACACAGTGAAACCCCGTCTCTACTAAAAAATACAAAAAACGAGCCGGGCGAGGTGGCGGGCGCCTGTAGTCCCAGCTACTCGGGAGGCTGAGGCAGGAGAATGGCGTAAACCCGGGAGGCGGGGCTTGCAGTGAGCTGAGATCTGGCCACTGCATTCCAGCCTGGGCGACAGAGCTAGACTCCGTCTCAAAAAAAAAAAAAAAAAAAAACATAAACCTTCCGTAAGTGGGATCCCCAAAGAATTCAAGATTTACTAACTAAGGAGAAAGATCTTCCTAGAGCCTCAAACATAAATTAGATGCTCCTACTCCCATTATTATCTTTCTTGGCATTTAACACAATTAAAATTATACATTTATGGGCCGGGTGCAGTGGCTCACCCCTGTAATCCCAGCACTTTGGGAGGCCGAGGCAGGCGAATCACAAGGTCAGGAGTCTGAGATCAGCCTGGCCAATATGATGAAAGCCCATCTCTACTAAAAATACAAAAATTAGCCAGGCATGGTGGCATGTGCTTGTAGTCCCAGCTACTCGGGAGGCTGAGGCAGAAGAATCACTTGAACCTGGGAGTCAGAGGTTGCAATGAGCTGAGACTGTGCCACTGCACTCCAGCCTGGGCAACAGAGAGAGATTCCATCTCAAAATAAATAAATTTAAATAAATAAATACATAAATACATAAAATTATACATTTATTTGAGTGCATGTTTATTTTATGTCCACCCTTCACCAAATTTTCAAGTTACTTAAATCACGTTGTCACTTGTGTCCCCAGTGCCTAGCATAATGCCTGGCATATATCAGGTACCAAAAAAATACTTGTCGGTTTAGTGGTTGAATGAACAATTGAACAAATGAATCAAGTCATTCCTATTATCAGCTTGAAGGAGGACACCAAAAATTGAAATTAATCTTCTTACACGCTTCTCTGAAGGAGGGGCCATGATCATCATGCTTTAGATTTTAAATAATCCTAATGTCTCAGGGAAACATAACATTTAAAGATGCCTGTTTGTACACTGAGTCACCTTCTTGCTGATCATCACAGGGTCGAACTTACAAGGTAAGAATATGATCTGAGCATTGCACACCAAGCCCAGACCAGGGCCTGTGTTCAGGGTGTTCATCTTTCTTTAGCCAAGGGTCTAATATCCTACGTTAGACAATTTGGGCTTCTGGCTTCTTAAACCAGTTTTTCTGGAGCCATGCTCTGCAGTCACAGGCTCTGCCCACATTCCAGAGAGGGTTAGGGTTTCTCATTAATCTCTGTCTGGATCGTGTCCTCAGATTAGCGACCACTGAAATCTAATGCCTGTCATGGGGAATGAAAAACCTGACCCATACGAAGTTGAGCTGAAGAACTGTTCCCTCTCTGAGACCAGCTGTCTCTGGCTTCTCACCTCTCTCAGGCATAGCACGATGACTCAGGGAAGCCATTATTACACTGTCACTACCAAGCAGCCATCCACCACTCCAAAAGGTTTATACAGGAGTCCTTTGTACATAACTTAGTATTTTTTGCCCATATTTGGAAGAGTCACCAGGCTGTTAAAAGAAAAACAAACAAACAGAAAACAACAACACCCCACAAAAACCCTATCCAAAGGTCAGCAACCTCAAAGATCGAAGGTAGATAAGCCCAACAAGATAAGAAAGAATCAACACAAAAATGTTGAAAACTCAAAAAGCCAGAGTGCCCATTTTCCTACAAACGATTGCAATACCTCTCTAGCAAGGGCTGAGGCTGAGATGGCTAAAATGACATAAGTAGGCTTCGGAAGGTGGGTAATAAGGAACTTTGCTGAGCTAAAGGAACATGTTGTAACACAATGCAAAGAAGCTAAGAATCATGATAAAACAACACAGGAGCTGACAGCCAAAACATTCAGTTTAAAGAGGAACATAACCAACCTGTAAGAGCTGAAAAACACACTAAAAGAACTTCACAATGCAATCATAAGTATTAATAGCAGAATAGACCAAGTGCAGGAAAAAAATCAGAACTTGAAGGCTATCATTCTGAAATAAGATACACAGACAAGAATAGAGAAATAGAATGAAAAGGAATGAACAAAACCTCTGAGAAATATAGGATTATGTAAAGAGACCAAATCTATGACTGATTGGGGTACCTGAAAGAGACAGAAAGAATGGACCCAAGTGGGAAAACATACTCAAGGATATCATCCAGGAGAACTTCCCCAACCTAGCAAGACAGGCCAACATTAAAATTCAGGAAATGCAAAGAACAACAGTAAGATATCTCATGAGAATATTATGCCCAAGAGACAGAATCGTCAGATTCTCCAAGGTTGAAATGAAAGAAAAAATGTTAAGGGCAGCCAAAGAGAAAGCCCACATCACCTACAAAGGGAAGCCTATCAGATTAACAGTGGACCTCCCCACAGAAATCCTACCAGCTAGAAGAGATGGGGGGTCAATTCTTTAAGAATTCAACATTCTTGAAGAAAAGAATTTCCAACCCAGAATTTCATATCCAGCCAAACTGAGCTTCATAAGCACAGGGGAAATAAGATTATTTTCAAACAAGCAAATGTGGAGAGAATTTGTTAACAATAGAGCTGCCTTGCAAGAGCTCCTGAAGGAAGCAGTAAATATGGAAAGGAAAAATCATTATGAGCCAATACAAAGACACACTGAAGTACACAGATCAGTGACACTATGAAGCAACAACATAAACAAGCCTGCAAAATAACCAGCTAGCAACATGATGAAGGATCAAATCCACACATAACAACACTAACCTTAAATGTAAATGGGCTAAAGGCCTCAGATAAGAGACACAGAGTGGTAAGTTGGATGAAGAACAAAGACTATCAGTATGCTGTCATCAAGAGACCCATCTCACATGTAATGACACTCACAGGCTCAAAATGAAGGGATGGAGAAAAATTTACCAAGCAAATGGAAAACAGAAAAAAGCAGAGGTTGCAATCCTAGTTTCTGGCAGAACAGACTTTAAACCAACAAAGATCAAAAACAAAGGATACTACGTAATGGTAAAGGGTTCAATTCAACAAGAAGAGCCAATTATCCTAAATATATATGAACCCAATACAGGAGTACCCAGATTTGTAAAGCAAGTCCTTAGAGATTTTCAAAGTAACTTAGACGCCCACCACAGTAATAGTAGGAGACTTTAACATCCCACATCCCAATGACAATATTAGACAGATCATTGAGAAAGAAAATTAGCAAAGACATTCAGGACTTGAACTCAGCTCTGGATCAAGCGGACCTGACAGATATATATAGAACTTGCCATTGAAAAACAACAAAATATACCTTCTTCTCATTGCCACACAGCACTTACTCTAAAACTGATCACATACTCGGAAGTAAAATACCTCTCAGCAAGTGCAAAAACATGAAAATCATAATAAACAGTCTCTTAGACCACAGTACAATCAAATTAGAATTCAAAATTAAGAAATTCACTCAAAACCACACAACTACATGGAAACTGAACAACCTGCTCCTGAATGACTCTTCGGTAAATAATGAAATCAAGGCAAATATCTAGAAGTTCCCAGAAACCAATGAGGACAAAAAATACAATGTCCAGAATCTCCGGGATACAGCTAAAGCAGTGTTAAGAGGGAAATTTATAGCACTAAATGCCCATATCAAAAAGCTAGAATGATATCAAGTTAACAACCTAACCATACAACTAAAAGAACTAGAGTACTAAGAACAAATAAACCCCAAAGCTAGCAGAAGACAAGAAATAACCAATATCAGAGCTGAACTGAAGGATACAGAAACACACACAAAAAAAACCTTCAAAAAATCAATAAATCCAGGAATTGATTTTTTGAAAAGTATAATAAAATGGATATACTGCTAGCTAGACTAATAAAGAAAAAAAGAGAAGATTCAAATAAACACAATCAGAAATGATAAAAGGGACATCACTACTGACACCACAGAAATACAACTACAAGAGAATACTATAAACACCTCTATGCACATAAACTAGAAAATCTAGAAGAAATGGATAAATTCCTGGACACATACACCCTCCCAAAACTGAGCCAGGAAGAAACTGATTACCTAAAGGACAAATAATGAGTTCTGAAATTGAGGCAGTAATAGCTACCGACCAAAGAAAGCACTTCAGCAAAGTCTCAGGATAAAAATCAATGTGCAGAAATCACAAGAATTCCTATATACCAACAACAGGCAAGCAGAGCGCCAAATCACGAATGAACTCCCATTCACAATTGCCACAAAAAGAATAAGACACCTAGGAATAACAATAATAAGGGAAGTGAAGGATTTCTTCAAGGAGAACTACAAACCACTGCTCAAAGAAATCAGAGATGACGCAAACAAATGGAAAAAGATTCCATGCTCATGGTTCAGAAGAATCAATATTGTGAAAATAGCCATACTGCCCAAAGCAATTTATGAATTCAATGTATTCCTGTTAAACTACTATTGACATTCTTCACAGAATTAGGAAAAAGTATTTTAAAATTCATATGGAACCAAAAAAGAGCTCAAATAGCCAAGACAATCCTAGGCAAAAACATCAAAGCTGGAGGCATCACGCTACCCGGCTTCAAACTATACTACAAGACTACAGTAACCAAAACAGCATGGTACTGCTATAAGAACAGACACATAGACCATTGGAACAAAATAGAGAACACAAAAATAAGACTGCCCAGCTGCAACCATCTGATCTTTAACAAACCTGACAAAAGCAATGGGGAAAGGATTTCCTATTTAATAAATGGTGCTGAGAGAACTGGCTAGCCATATGCAGAAAATTAAAACAGGACCCCTTCCTTATATCATATACAAAAATCAACTCAAGATGGATGAAAGACTTAAAGGTAAAACCCAAAACTATAAAAATCCTAGAAGAAAATCTAGGCAATGCCATTTAGGACACAGGTACAGTAAAAGATTTCATGATGAAAATGCCAAAAACAATTGCAACAAAAGCAAAAATTGACAAATGGAATCTAATTAAACTAAAGAGATTCTGCACAGCAAAATAAACTATCATCAGGGTGAACAGACAACCTACAGAATGGAAGAAAATTTTTGCAGTCTATCCATCTGACAAAGGTCTAATATCCAGCATCTACAAGGAACTTAAACAAATGTATGAGAAAATAACAAACAACCCCACTAAAAAGTGGGCAAAGGACATGGACAAACACTTCTCAAAAGAAGACATACATGGGGTCAACAAACACACAAAAAAAGCTCAACATCACTGATCATTAGAGAAATGCAAATCAAAACCAAAATGAGATACCATCTCATTCCAGTCATAAAGGCTATTATCAAAAAGTCAAGGCTGGGTGCAGTGTCTCACACCTATAGTCCCAGCACTTTGGGAGGCTGAGGTGGGCAGAATGCTTGAGCTCAGGAGTTCAAGACCAGCCTGGGCAACATGATGAAACCCTGTCTCTACAAAAAATACAAAAATTAGTCAGAGATGGTGGCACATGTCTGTGGTCCCAGCTACTCGGGAGGCTGAGGCAGGAGGATCACTTGAGATCAGGGGGCAGAGGTTGCAGTGAGCCGAGACCATGCCACTGCACCCCAGCCTGAGTGACAGAGTGAGACCCTGTCTCAAAAAAAAAAAAAAAAAAAAAAAGTCAAAAAGCAACAGATGCTGGTGGTGAGGTTACAGAAAAAAGGGAATAATTATACATTGTTGGTGGGAGTGTAAACTAGTTCAACCATTATAGAAGACAGTGCGATGATGCCTCAATGACCTACAGGCAGAGATGCTATTTAACCCATCAATCCCATTACTGGCAATATACCCAAAGGAATATAAATCATTCTACTATAAAGATACATGCACATGTATGTTCATTGCATACCATATGTAGAAAATCAAAACAGGACCCCTTCCTTACATCACTATTCACAATAGCAAAGATATGGAATCAATCTAAGTGTCCATGAATAATAGACTAGATAAAGAAAATGTGGTACATGTACACCATGGAACACTATACAACCATAAAAATAAAAAGATCATGTCCTTTGCAGGGACGTGGATGGAGCTAGAGGCCATTATTCCCAGTAAACTAACTCAGGAACAGAAAACCAAATACTGCATGTTCTCACTTATAAGTGGGAGCTGAATGATGAGAACGCATGGACACAGGGCGGGGAACAACACACACTAGGGCCTGTCAGTGGGTGAGAAGCCAGGAGGGAGGGCAGCAAGAAGAATAACTAATGGATGCTGGACTTAATACCTAGGTGATGGGACACCACCTAGGTGCAGCAAACCATCATGGCACATGTTTACCTAGGTAACAAACCTGCACATCCTGCACACGTACCTCTGAACTAAAAAAAAAAAAAATCTAAAAATACAAATACCATAAGATCTAGCACTCCAGCTGCTACATATTTATCCAAAGGAAAGAAAAGCAATATATCAAAGAGATATCTGTACCCCTATGTTTTTTGCAGCATTATTAACAATAGCCAAGATATGTAATCAACCTAATAGTCCATCAGTGAATATATAGTTAAAGAAAATGTGGTATATATACAATGGAATACTATTTATCCATATAAAAGAATGAAATCCTGTAATCTGCAGCAACATGTATGGAACTGGAGGTCATTATGTTAAGTGACATAAGTCAAGTACAGAAAGACATACATTGCACATTCTCACCTGTATATGGAGGAAAAAAAAAAAAGTTCATCTCATAGGGTAGAGAGTGGAATGAGAGTTTCCAGAGGCTGGGAAAACAGTGGGGGTGATGAAGGGAGATTGGTTAATGAGTACAAACATAAAGTTAGATGGAAGGAATAAATTCTAGTGTTCAATAGCACAGCAGTGACTATAGTTAATAGACAATATATTGTATATTTCAAAATAACTAGAGTGAAAGATTTAAAATGTTCCCAACATAAAGAAATGATAAATGATAGAGGTAATGGATATCCTAAATACCATTATTTGATCATTATACATTGTATACATGTAACAAAATATCACATGTACCCCATAAACATGTACAAATATTATGTATTAATAAACGATAATCAAAATTTAAGAAAAGAAAAAATAATCTGAAGAATCTTCTGACATTATACATGAGTGGGACAGGAATCTTGTTGGGAGTGAAAGGGGAAAGCCATTATCCTCACTCATCTGAGGGTAATGGAAAATTACCCTCAGGTAATTACTCAAGAAAATTACTATATCAAGTTTATGAAGCTCTACTTGCTAATCTACTTCCAAGTTTTTCTCATATACAATCAGATGTTTGAATCCATTTCTTCTAATAACAGAGTCATATAAATAAATTATTATAATCTTTTCATGTTTCGCAGACATCATCATATTGGTGGTGTTTATTTTGAGAGTACAGACTTTTATATCAGCAGCACTGGGATCCAATTTGTGATTGGTCCTTTAACCAGTCACATGACCTTGGGCTATTTTCTTAAACTCTCTAAGGCTCAATTTCTATACTTATAAAGTGCAAACACCTATCTCACAGGGCTGTTGAAAGAATTAAGCAAAATCATAGATATAAAGAACTTAGCATTCACTGAGTGCTTATTATTAGTATTTTCCCACCACTTGAAATTCCAAAGGGCTGAAGTGAGGAAGAGACAGAAAAGTTCTTCTCATGTACTTTCTGATCCAAGGAAAGGCCAAACAGTTCACATCTCAGAGATAAACTTACATTTCCTTTCAAGAAACGGATATGTTAATTTGCTCACCCATTGTAATAATTTCAGCACGTATACCAAAATAGCATGATGTACACCTTAACTCATACGATTTTTAAAAAGAAATGGTGGCTAGACTCAGCAATACTCAGAAAGGCCTAATGAATAGGACTCAAAACGTCACTAGGTATTTCATTGTTTGATGGGCCCGATTCTCATAATGTAATTTATGTTTTAACAATACATATTGTCAAAGAACATCTGGTAGACACAGAGGGCCTGTCTGCCACATTACTTTTTCCTTCTTGACAAATATTCCTAGAGGGGGTGAGAATCAGACATTCTTCCAGGACATCCTTTTGTTCTTGAAATAACCCAAATCATTTCTGTACATGTATTTAATCCAACTGTGCAGGAAAATTGCAGCCTTCTTATTCTTGCTAAGGTTCCAAATGCAGGTGTGAGCTGACTTCCCAAGAAACTCTTTTAAAGAATTCCTGTCAAGAGACTGCTTAATTATATCTCTAGGGCATAGCATGGACATATTACATGAATTTAAATTTTCTTACTGTTTTCTGATCTTAGTCACTGAAGACAACGAAGACCCTGAAGACACTCAGGCACTGAAGACAATTTTGGAGTACCTTCCCAGCTTGCCTCCTCCTTTAACTGTGCTCCTTACCTATAGCCCATAGTTGTGTTACCAGAAAGGGGTCTCAATCCAGACCCAAACAGAGGGTTCTTGGATCTCACACACACAAAAAAAGAATTCGAGCAGAGTCCATAGAGTAAATTGAAAACAAGTGTATTTAAAAAGCAAAGGAATAAAGCATGGCTATTCCATAGGCAGAGCAGCCCCCAAGGGCTGCTGGTTGCCCATTTTTATGATTATTTCTTGATTATATGCTAAATAAGGGGTAGATTTTTAATGCTACCCCATTTTAGACCACAGAGGGTGACTTCTTGACACTGCTATGGCATTTGTAAACTGTCATGGTGCTGATGGGAGCGCAGCAGTGAGGAAAACCAGAGGTCACTCTCATTGCCATCTTGGTTTATGGTGGGTTTTAGCCAGCTTCCTTACTGCAGCCTGTTTTATCAGCAACGTCTTTATGACCTGTATTTTGTGCTGACCTCCTGTTTCATCCTGTGACTGGGAATGCCTTAACTGCTTGGGAATGCAGCCCAGTAGGTCTCAGCATTATTTTACCCAGCTCCTATTCAAGATGGAGTTGCTTTGGCTCAAAGGCCTCTGAGAGTTGGGGGTGGTCAGAAAGAGAGAGACAAAGTCATACTGCACAATGTGACCTTACTCCCTGGCCACAGTTGATTGATAGGACAAGAAGTGAGACTCTGCCAGAACAATTGGTGACCATTCTCAGTGAAATGAGAATTGAAAGCAAGGGCAAGGGCTACCAAGACAGAGATAGTCCATCACTCCATCATTTGTTCCATGGCTGAAACCAGAACATGCAAACTGGGAAGCTGAGGTTGCCCCTGTTTTCTGTTATGTGGACTAGGGAGCAGAGAATGCCACCCACAAGGAAAGAGAAAACTCAAGCATATGTTCAGAGCAAAGCAAAGCTTGAATAGAAAGAGTCTATTTCCTGGTTTCTGGCAGCTTTCTCATCTCTGGTCGCATCCCAAGGTCTTGGCTGCATTCTTGCCATTGAGTTTTATATCAACCGTGCATCCATATACTAAACATTCCTCTTTTCACCTAGCTCAACCTGCGATCCAATCATTGATGTAATTGATATACTGAGCTTCAATCATCTTTTCCCAGCACCTTGATTTTTTGTTGTTGTTGTTCTGAACGTATTGCCTGAGTTCTCTGTCTTCTGTTTTCCTTAGAGTGCTCTGGCCCTACATTTTGTACACAGGGAGGTATGTTTTCTTACTTAGAGGCCACATATGACTAGATTACCTTACCTGCACTTATATTGCCAGTTTGTTTACATCTAACATGGACTCTTTCCTCTCTAGGGAAGTGCTTATTACCCCATTCCTCAATTTCCATAGAGAGGCAAAGATTTCCATTCCACTTCCAGGAGAGATCAGTAAGGGAAGAGGGGACATTTCTGTCCCTTTTCTATATCTTACTCATTCCTTCTCACAGTCAAAGTAGTGCTCCTCTCATTAGGATTTGGAAAAGTGATTAGACTCACAAAGCAAGCTGTGGTCTTTTCGCTTGCTCCTGTTTCACTGTGGAAAGAAAGCATAGAGATGTGTCAATCCTTTTCTCCTTTCCTGTAAGGGCTGTCCATTCTCCCTGGATCAAGGGAGATTGTAGATCTCTTTGTATCTGTCTTGGCAAATATTAACCCATCACACTAGACTATTTTGTTTTGGGGAGGGGAATGGGGTGCAGTGGACAGGCAGGGGTAATCATATCCCAAGATCTAGACTTGTGAGTTAGGAAGAGGTAGGACATGGGAAGAAGGTTTGGAATGCAGATCCAAGATGCATTCTCCAACTTTGCTTTATATATAGTAAACTAATATGTGATCCTTGGTCCTCAAGTCTATTTAAAAATTGACTAAATCGTTTAGATAACAGAATATGATTGGTCTCTTGGAATCCTCACCAGTGTTGAAGATACTTTAAGAAATGCTGAGTTGCATTAAATAAATAAACATCTATCCAGAGAATAAGGTGTATGCCTTAGGACTCTGCAATGTTATTGCCTATTAAAAGATATATAATGTGTCAATCGATCTTAGTTGTTCTGCTTTATTCCCTAAACTAGTAAAAGGTAATATATTTTACCCAGTGGCTGTAGTCAAACACCTTTAAATCTTCCTTGATTCCTTTCTTTGCCTCACTAACCACGATCACCAACCGATCACCAGCTCCTATTGATTTTCCCTTCCCAATGTTTCATCTATCCCTTGAACTGCCTAAGTTCAAGCCCTTCTATCTGTAGCTTTCATTATTGCTGTAGATTTCTAGCTGCCTTCTTTGCCTCTAACTCTCTTTCTAAGGTGTAGCAAGATTTATTTTTGTGAAATAATCTGATGAGATGAGTGCCCTGACTAAAAACCTTAGCTAGTCTCTTTGCACAATCTGCCCCAACCTAGCAAGTCTCAGCAACTTCATTTTCTTCCATCTTGTTTTACCATGTCCTGATACCTCTACATCTGTAGCCACCATGCTCCCACTTGATAACTGAGCCATGTGGATATATTCACCATATCTTAAATTACATGTTTTTTCACATGCAATTAAATGCCCAATGATTTCCCTATGCCTGCCCAGACTCTACCTCACTGCCTCAAGAACAACCACTTATCCTTGGAGTCCCATGTAAAAATTTAAATCATATGTGCAGTAGATTCACATTTGCTCCTCATCGCTATTTCCAAACTATTCTCTTTCTTTCTCTCCTCACTAGGTACTCTAGGGGTTAATCTTACATAAATCATATTACCTATAATCCCTTATTGTTTATGTCACCAACCAGCCCCCAGGTAATACCCCTTTATTTCTCACTGATTTTAGTTCTTGGTTCACTTTCACCCTATCCAATACGACTTATGTCTTAATTCTTGGATGACTGCAATACACCCATTAGAGATTCGATCTAACACTCTAGCATCTCAGTTTCTTAAACTCCTCTTTTTCAGTGATCTGACCCTCATACTACCTCAGTCATACAGTTATATGTTCATAACCCTAGACGTTCTGATCACCAATAATCCCTGTATAATCTCAGTTTATCCCATTCTCTGACCATAACTTCCATCTATCACTTTATTCTAATTCCTCAATTCCAACTTCACCAGGATCTGCAATTCATTCCTCTTCCTATCTTTTCACTGTCTGTAACCTCATTAATATCCTCTCTTTCATACTTATTCATCTTAAGGTTAATTAGCATATTCAGTTATTTGTATACACTCTCAATTCCTTGTCCCTGCTATACTCACTTGAAAAAAATCACAACCCTGTTTAAATTTATCATTGTGCCTACAACCATGCAAAAGAATGAGCTGAAGACAAATGCACAAGATTATGAACCTTAAGTTAGCCTGTCTGCTGCTTGATGATCATACTACACTGTTCCAATGCATTCATTCTACTGTATACTTGATGGCTATTTTGTTCTTTCTCCTCTGTTCTCAAACCCACAATACACCACCTCAGTCTTTACTCTCAGATAATGATCTTTTTTTTTTCTACTTCACTTAGAAAATTAAAGCAAATAAAAAGAGATTTCCATAGACTCTCACCACCCCCTCCAGAATCTGCACACATAAACTCCCACCTGCTTCTAGGAAAGATTTATTTATCATGTTCCTATTTAAAATTCAATCTTCCCATTTGCAAACCAGATTCTATCTTGTCTTAACTACTCAATGACATTATGTTAGCAATTCCTCTCTTAAATCATTAATTTTTCCATCTCTATCAAATCTTTCCCATCAATATACATACACACAATAAAATTATTTCTTCCACCTTCAGCTGAAACTATAAGAATCCTAGAAGAAAACCTAGGAATCACCATTCTGGACATTGGCCTTGGAAATAATTTATGACTAAATCCTCAAAAGCATTGCAACAAAAACAGAATTTGACAAATGGGACCTAATTAAACCAAAGAGCTTCTGCACAGCCAAAGAAACCATTAACAAAATAAACAGACAACCTACATAATGAGAGAAAACATTCACAATATGCATACGATAAAGTTCTAATATCCAGGATCTATAAGGAACTTAAACAATTCAGTAAGCAAAAAACAAATAACCTCATTAAAAAGTGGGCAAAAGACATGAACAGACGCTTCTCAAAAGAAAACATCCAAGCAGCCAACAAACATGAAAAAAATGTTCAACATCACTAATTATCAGAGAAATCGCAAGTCAACACCACAATAAGATACCATCTGACACCAGACAGAATGGCTGTTATTAAAAAGTCAAAAAACAGCAGACACTAACGAGGCTGCAGAGAAAAAGGAATGCTTATACCCTGCTGGAAATAACGTAAATTAGTTCAGCCACTGTGGAAAGAAGTTTGGAAATTTCTCAAAGAACTTAAAATGAAACAACTGTTCCACCCAGTAATCCCATTACTGGCTATATACCCAAAGGAAAACAAATCATTCTACCAAAAAGACACATGCATGTGTATGTTCACTGCAGCAATATTCACAATAGCAAAGACATGGAATCAACCTAGGTGTCCATCAATAGTAGATTAGATAAAGAAAATGTGGTACATATACACCATCGAATAATACATGGTCATAAAAAAGAATGAACTTATGTCCTTTGCTGCAACATGGATGCAGCTGGAGACCATTATCCTAAGTGAATTAATTCAGGAACAGAAAAACAAATACCACATGTTCTCACTTGTAAGTGAAAGCTATGCATTGGGTACTCATAGATGTAAAGATGGCAACAGTAGACACTGGGGACTCCTAGAGGGGGAAGGAAGAGAGGTAGGCAAGGGTTGAAAAACTATTGGGTACTATGCTCACTACCTGGGTGACAGAATCAATCATGCCCCAAACGTCAGCATCACACAATATATCCATGTAACAAACCTGCACATATACCCCTGAATCTAAAACAAAAGTTGAAATTATATGAAAAATTATTTCTTCCATCTTATAAACAAGAATCGTTCTCTTAATCCTACTTCCCTTGCCTGACATTGCCTTACTCGCTTGCAAATTCATCTCTCTTTCCAGCAAAAACTCCTTGAAAGAGTTTTCTGTACTCCTTCTCTCTAATTCTTCTCTTTCCAAACTTAATTATATCTATTCCAATCCAATTTTGGGTCCTACCTAGTCTACCAAAATTGCAACAGTCAATTATCAGTTCTCTTCTTATCTGACTTATTAGAAATATTTGATATATTCGATTCCTCTGTCCTCCTGGATAAACTTTCTTCATTTGGCTTCCAGAACACCCTACTCTTGATTTAATTTACTGGTCTACTTTATTGGTCAGTCCTCCTTCGTATCCTTTAATGGTTTTTCCTTTTCTTCCCAAACTTAATGATTATGCATTCTAGGACTCATCCTTTGTTCTTTTCTCTGTTTTTACTCATTCCTTTGCTAATCTCATCCAGAATCATGACCTTAAACAGTATCTCTATGCTGATGGCTCCCAATATTCCATCTCCAGCCTAGTAGTCTCTCCTGAACTTAGATTTGCATATTCAATTGGCTCCTCAACATTTTCACTTGGTGTCATACCAACACTCACCAATGTTGAGTTTGAGCTGCTCTAATTCCTGATCTTCTTTCACAATGAAAACTGTTTTACCACCAACTTTCCCTATCTCAAATGATAGAAACTATGTTCTCCTGGTAGTTCAGGCCAAACATTTGACACTCACCTTTGACTTTTCCTTTATTACACCCTTTCACCCAACCATTCAGCAAATCTAGTTGGTTTTAGTTTTGTGTATATGCAGAACCCAAACGCTTCTCACTACTTTCAGTGCTACACCCTGGTATGAGCCACCATCACTTCTCTCCTGAAATGCAGCAATATTCTAACATAGGGGACAGCAACGTTTTACATAGGGAGTAATATGGTAAGTATTTCTTTGTTTCATGGGCCATACAGTCATTGTGGCAACTACTCACCTCTATTATGGTAATGCAAATGGGCCTGGCTATGTCCCAATAAAAGTTTATTTACAAAAAGCAGTAAGCCAGATTTGGATCATGAACCATAGTTTACCAAGTCCTTGTCTAACTGGTCTCCTTGCTTCCATTCTTACCCCAGTTATCATTTCTTGACACAGAAGCGAGGATCATTTTAAGACATAAGTCATATGCCACTTCTCTGCAATGCTCCACTTCTCACTAAGAATAAAAGTGAAAGTCCTTTCAATGACCTACAAGATCCGACATAATCTTGCCCCAGTCATATTCCTGAACCTCATATATGACTACACTCTCTCCTTCATTCACTGCTGCAGCTGCACTGACCTCTTGCTATCTCTCAAATGAGCCAGGCACGCTCAAGACTTAGGGCATCGCACTAGCTATTCCCTTTTCCCCCAGATATCAACATGGCTTATGCCCTCATCTTTGCATTTCTTTTCTCAAATGCCACCTCTTCAATGAAGCCAATACCGACCACTCTTGGAAGTTACAAACATCCCCCGTGAATTCCAATCCCCCTTTTCTACTTTATTCCCTTCCCCACCACTTTCTAACATAAAAATAATTTACTTATTTATATTTATGACCTCTCCACCTCTCCTAGAATATAAGCTCTATAAGGCCAGGGACCTTGGTTTTATTCCTGGATGTAGCCTGAGATCCTTGAGCAGTGCCTGGCACATAGTACGCATTAAAAAATGTCTTGAGGCCAGGCACAATGGCTCAGGCCTGTAATCCCAGCACTTTGGGAGGCCAAGGCAGGTGCATTACTTAAACTCAGGAGTTCGAGACCAGCCTGGGCAACATGGCAAAACCCCGTCTCTACTAAAAATACAAAAAATTAGCCACACGCCCATAATCCCAGCTACTTGGGAGGCTGGGGCACAAGAATCACTTGCACGTGGGAGGCGGAGGTTGCAGTGAGCCAAGATCATGTCACTGCACTGCAGCCTGGGCGAAAGAGCAAGACTCTGTCTCAAAAGAACAGAACAAAACAAAACCAAAAAATGTGTTCAATGAATGAATCTCTGTAACCTCCCTCAAATCCCAGAGATGGAGTGAGTTATTCTTTTACCTATATTATTTTAACTTTTTGTATATACCACTCATTTAGTCCATTTTATACTGAATTATTACTATCATTTATGTATCTATCTGTACCATTACTGATCCATGATCTTTTAAGACATTTTCTATATGTTTATTTGCTGAAACTAATACAGTGTCTGTCATGCAACAAAAGATCAAATTGTGCCAACTTAATGAATGTACAAAAGTGCCATATATACGTAGTTCTCTGACACCAAATTACTAGCTCTGGAAGTCAGCTATTGTTTTAAAAGTCTCTCCTCCACCCCCACTCTAAATACATGTATACACACACTCCACTAATAGAGATAATTTAAAACTATTTTTCACATATTTGCTTAATTAGCTTGCAGTGACCTCTGCAAAAACACTGGCCTCTGATGATTATAAGAGGTAGTTTTTTGGCATGGACACCAAAGCATCAAAGAGTCAGCTGGAACTAAGGAAAGCAATAACACAACTGGTTTTAATTACTCATGACAGGCAGCTGAAGATATCTGATACAGGCCTTCTCTCCAATACATCACTCAAAACAGGCCACTTACAGGAAATGGTGGAGAGAAAAAAAATCAAGATGGGGCCAAAATGTGTCCATAATACAAAGCAGATCATCTTTCACGTGGATGACCTTATTCACTTTGTTTTATATTTTTATGATGAGCCCAAATCTATAAAACTGCTGATGCTTTAAGACTTTGCATGCTTCTATGCCAGTGCTTAGGACTGGTGGCTCAGGTTCTCAAAAAAGGAAGTAGATGAAGAGTGCACCCATTCATGAATCACTATATAAATCAAGAGGTCCTCCAAAGTTCATCTAGGATTGCAGGCATGTTTGCAATTAGCTCATCTGTGACATCAGGTGAGCACCCTCTAATCAACATTCACAGAAGGATTAACGTCATCTATAACCTAGTTAGTTTCTTCTGACCTCTTGCATAGCAGGAAATGAGTAAGGATTTTGTTATTAATATAACCTACTCACAATTGCAACATATCTATCTCTCTTATCAAGTGTACACACTCACCTAATGAAACTATGGACTTCAGATTGCTCATATCCTCGGATTGTCTCCTCTTAAAAAAAAAAACAAAAAAAAAAAAAAAGGAGGGCTGGGCGCGGTGGCTCAGGCCTGTAATTCTAGCACTTTGGGAGGCCGAGGTGGGCAGATCACCCTAGATTGGGAGTTCAAGATCAGTCTGACCAACATGGATAAACCCCGTCTCTACTAAAAATACAAAATTAGCCAGGCGTGGTGGCACATGCCTGTAATCCCAGCTACTCGGGAAGCTGAGGCAGGAGAAAAGCTTAAACCCAGGAGGCGGAGGTTGCGGAGAGCCGAAATCGCGCCATTGCACTCCAGCCTGGGCAACAAGAGTGAAACTCCGTCTCCAAAAAAAAAAAAAAAGAGAGAGAGAGAGAGAAAGACAGAGAGATTTCCTAACTAGGCAGGATTTTACCTCAGGATCCAGTCTTGCTACAATCTTCTCCCAGATGCTTGCCCGATCCCAGTGTGCACCCAGCTTCTTGTTTCTGTGCACTTCCTGATTCTTGCCACTTGCATTGTTTGATTACTGTTTTGACCAGTTTTGCACACCGTAGTTCTCATGGAACTTAAAAAGCCCGTCGATTTTCCTGATGCTTTGTTCTGATTCCTGTTTGATTCCTTCAGAAATCAAGAATATCCCAAGTCCTTCTACTTGTATTATCACCTTACATTATTTCAGCAAAGCTTTCGAGTTCCTGAAGTGTAGTAGGGACGGTAATAGAGACTGAGACTCTAACCGTGAATACTCCATCAGGGAGCTCAGAATTTAATAGAGGAGATGGCAAGTAAACAGACGATTATGAAGTCACGGAAGTGCTGTGATATGGCAAGCAGAGGGGAACCCAGAATAGGGGTGCTTAGCCCAGCACCAGGGAGTAAGGGAAGCTTTCCTGGAGTCAGCAACATCTAAGTGGTCTGGGCCTAACAGAAATTAAAAATAAAATATATATGCCAAGGAAGTAACATGTAAAAATGCCACAAATTATGGCTCCCTAAGGGACCTACTAGTACTTAAGTATAGGTGCAGGAGTGGAGAGGGAAGCCAGGGCCAAATCACAAAAGGCTTTATATGCCATTGTAAGGAGACAGAAATTAATCCTCTTGGTGGTGGAGAGTCATTGAAAGTTTAGCATCAAGATGATGCTAGCCTCATAGAAGGAGTTGGGAAGGAGTCCTTTCTCCTCAGTTTTTTAGAGTAGTTTCTGTAGGAATGGTACCAGCTCTTCTTTGTAGGTCTAGTAGAATTCAGCTGTGAATTCATCAGGTCCTGGCCTTTTTTTGGTTGGTAGGCTATTTATTACTGATTCAATTTCAGAGCTCATTATTGGTCTATTCAGGGAATCAACTTCTTCCTTGCTCAGTCTTGAGAGTGTGTATGTGTCCAGGAATTTATTCATCTCTTTTAGTTTTTCTAGTCTGTGTGTGTAGATGTGATCATAGTAGTCTCTGATGGTTGTTTTTATATCTGTGAGGTCAGTAGTAACATTTCCTTTATCATTTCTAATTGTGTTTATTTGGGTCTTTTCTCTTTTCTTCTTTATTAGTCTAGGTAGTGGTCTATCAGTTTTCTTTTCTTTTCTTTTTTTTTTTTTCTTTTTTTGAGTCTCGCTCTGTCACCAGGCTGGAGTGCAGTGGCGCCATCTCGGCTCACTGCAAGCTTCGCCTCCCAGATTCACGCCATTCTCCTGCCTTAGCCTCCTGAGTAGCTGGGACTACAGGCGCCTGCCACCATGCCCAGCTAATTTTTTGTATTTTTACTAGAGACGGGGTTTCACCATGTTAGCCAGGATGGTCTGGATCTCCTGACCTCGTGATCCACCCGTCTCAGCCTCCCAAAGTGCTGGGATTACAGGCTTGAGCCACAGTGCCTGGCATTTCTTGTTTTTTTTCCAAAAAAGAACAAAACGAAACAAAACAAAAAACAACTCTTGGATTCATTTATCTTTTGAATGTTTTTTCGTGTTTCAGTTTCCTTCATTTCAGCTCTTTTTTTTGTTATTTCTCATCTTCTGCTACCACTGTGGTTGATTTGTTCTTGCTTCTCCAGTTCTTTCCATTGTGAAGTTAGTTTGTTAATTTTAGGTCTTTCTAACTTTCTGATGTGGGCATTTAGTGCTATGAATTTCTCTCTTAATATTGCCTTAGCTGTGTCCCAGAGATTCTGACATATTGTATCTTTGTTCTCATTATTTTCAAAGAACGTCTTGATTTCTGTCTTAATTTCATTATTTACCCAGTATTCATTCAGAAGCATGTTGTTTAATTTCCATGTAATTGCATGGTTTTGAGCAATTTTCAGTCTTCTATTTTTATTGTGCTGTGGTCTGAGAGTACGTTTGTTATGATTTCAGTTCTTTTACATTTGTTGAGAATTGTTCTATGTCCAATTATGTTGTTGATTTTAGAGTATGTGCCATCTGGCAATCAGAAGAGTGTATATTCTGCTGGTTTGGGGTGGAGAGTTCTGTAAAGGTCTGTCAAACCTATTTGACCTAATATTGAGTTTAGGTCCTGAATATCTTTGTTAATTTTCAGACTTCATGATCTAACATTGTCAGTGGAGTGTTGAAGTCTCCCACTATTATTCTGTGGGAATCTATTTCTCTTTGTGGGTCTCTAAGAACTCGCTTTATGAATCTGGATGCTCCTGTGTTGGGTGCATATATATTTAGGATAGTTAGGTATTTTTGCTGAATTGGACCCTTCACCTTTATGTAATTCCCTTCTTCATCATTTTTTATCATTGTTGGTTTGAAATCTGTTTTGTCTGAAATTAGAATTGCTATGAATTTCCTATATCTAGAAAACCCTATAGTCTCAGCCCAAAAGCTCCTTCAGCTGATAAATAACTTCATCAAAGTTTCAGGATACAGAATCAATGTATAAAAAACATTAGCATTTCTATACACCAACAACAGTCAAACCAAGATCCAAATCAGAAGGCAATCCTACTCAAAATGTAACAAAAGAATAAAATACATAGGAATACAGCTAACAAGTGAGGTAAATGATCTCTACAATGAGAATTACAAAATACTGTTCAAAGAAATCAGAGAAGACACAAATGGAAAACACTCCATGCTCATGGAAAGAAAAAATCAATATCATTAAAATGGTTATACTGCCCAAAATGATGAACAGATTCAATGCTATTTCTATGAAACTACCAAAGACATTCTTCACAGAACTAGAAGAAACTATTTTAAAATTCATATGGAACCAAAAAAGAGTCTGAATTGCCAAGACAATCCTAAGCAAAAAGAACAAAGCTGGAGGTATCATGTTACCCTACTCCAACAAGACTAGAGTAACCAAAACAGCATGTTACCAGTACAAAAACAGGCACATAGACCAATGAAACAGAATAGAGAGCCAAGAAATAAGGCCTCATATCTGCGACCATCTGATCTTCGATAAAGCTAACAAAAAATGAGCAATGGGGAAAAGAATCCCTATTTAATAAATGGTGCTGGGATAACTGGTTAGCCATTTGCAAAAAATTGAAGCTGGACCCCTTTCTTATACCATATACAAAAATGAACTTAAGAGGAATTAAAGACTTAAATGTAAAACCCAAAACTATAAAAACCCTGGAAGACAACTGAGAGAATACTATTCTGGACATAGAAACAAGCAAAGATTTCATGAAAAGCACACCAAAAGCAATCACAACAAAAGCAAAAATTGTCAAGTGGGATCTAATTAAACTTAAGAGCTTCTGCACAGCAAAAGAAACTATCAACAGAGTAAACAGACAACCTACGGAATGGGAGAAAATACTTACAAACAAGGCATCTGACAAACATCTGATATCTGGCATCTGTAAGAAACTTAAATTTGCAAGAGAAAAACAACCCCATTAAAAAATGGGCAAAAGGATATGAACAGACACTTCTCAAAAGAAGACATGTGGCCAAGAACCACATGAAAAAGAGCTCGATATCACTGATTATTAGAGAAATGCAAATCAAAACCACAATGAGATACCATCTCACACCAGTCAGAATGGCATTATTTAAAAGTCAAAAAATAACAGATGCTGGCGAGGTTGCAAAGAAAAAGTAACATTTATATACTGTTAATGGGAGTGTAAATTAATTCAACCATTGTGGAAAGCAGTATGGCGATTCCTCAAAGAGCTAAAAGCAGAACTACCATTCCACCCCTCAGCAATCCCATTACTAGGTACTTACCCAGAGAAATATAAATCACTGTACCATAAAGAAACATGCATGCAAATGTTCATTGCAGCACTATTCACAATAGCAAAGACATGGAATCAACATAAATGCCCCATCAATGACAGATTGGATAAAGAAAATGTGGTACATACACACCATGGAATACTGTGCAGCCATAAAAAAAGAATGAAATCATGTCTTTTCCAGGAACATGGATGGAGCTGGAGGCTATTATCCTTACCAAACTAATTCAGGAACAGAAAACCAAATACTGCATGTTCTCACTTATAAGTGGGAGCTAAATGATAAAAATTTATCAACACAAAGAAGGAAACAACAGTCACTGGGGTCTACTTGAGCAGCGAGGGTGGAAGAGGGAGGGGAGCAGAAAAAGTAACTGTTGGGTACTGGGCTTAATACCTGAGTCAGATGAAACAACATGTACAACAAACCCCTGTGACATGTGTTTACCTATGTAACCTTCACATGTACCCCCAAACCTAAAATAAAACTTTTGGAAAAGGAAGTTTATACATGGCATGATCAGATTCATATTTTAGAAGGACTGGCATCAATGCGGACTATGGATTTCATCATCCAACGATTTCCCTTGAACCTGGTCCATACTTTTGCTTCCCTTGCCTTACCTTTCTGTGGTTCTGAGGAGCTCAGCTCCACACCTCTTTCCCATCAATGTTCTCAAACAAAAATAGTGATCAGAATCAGTGACCAACTTAACAAAACAATATATCATGGAGATCAAGTTTGAGAATCTCTATTTATAAGTCTCCCTCAAGTGATTCTGAGGCAGCTGGACTATGGACCAGTATTTGGGAAATAATATAGGTTGTCATTTGTATCACTAGTTTTCAGATGTGTTGATAAACTTGAGCAGTGTGTTTCGCTTACTCAATTAGATTGAAGAGGACTGGAGTAGGTCTCACGCTAAATGTCTGCTTTCCACAGTTTCTATGACAACTACCAAAGGCAGAAAAATCAGTCCTTTACTTGCATCCTTCAAGAACTTCCACTTGTTCTTTGAATAACATGTCCAAACCTTAACATGACCTGTAGTGTACATGATCTGGCTCCAATTTCCCTCAAGCCACCCTTTACTTTGTACCCGTTATTAACAATATAAAGCCAGGTCAAGGGAGAAGGGGTGTTGATACTATTTACTCCCAATGTCTACTTTCTCAATTAAATTAAGCATAGATACAGAATTGGGAAATTGGACAGAGCAATAAAAATCTGAAAAATTTCTCAGGAGAATAATATGTGATTTAGGATGAAAAAAGGGAATGATGATCAACCTCAATGACCCAACTGAGTTGAAAATCAGGTATCAGTATCGGCAGGAAAATTATGTCATTCCCTCCATAAGCTCAGAAACCCATAGCAGAGAATATTGACAACTGTGTCAATCAGCTTGTGAATATTGGCAAAGCAGAAAGTCAAGGGTTAAGAGAATTAAGGATACTGGTGAAAGAAATAGAAAATTCCCAGGATGAGCCTAAAAAGGAGATTCTGCTAATGTGCTCTAAGAATTACAGAGGCCTAAAACATGAGTACCATTGTTTTGCTGCACTTAGGCTGTTTGGTAATGGTTTACCATTCAATTTAGTTCTGATCCCTGGCTTGCTTGTCATGGAATCAGTGGCATGCTACCCTAGAGCATGGCAAGTAACATACAACAGCTGTAAGATGTCAAGAGCAGAATAGGTGAAATAATTTTCCAGCACAGTAAATGAAACTACCAAGGTAAAGCTACAACAAAGTATCAAATGTTTTATCATAATTGTTTTCCTCTTAAATTACAGCTGTGACCTGAAAATACTATTTTATGATGATAGCATATCCATGTAGTCTATCTTCTTTACTTAAATTATTTTCATTGCATGAAGACTCAATACATATCAAGCACAAATGTGCTTCGATGTGAAGATGTTGAAGTGTTTTAAAGACAACAGCAGTTATATTTAGCATTCTGCTAATAAAAATTGAATTACATTTTTTGACTAATTTTAGATTATTTTTAATTAAACCAATGTCCTGCTAGTTCAGTTTTCAGGTTTATCGTTTCCTTGTCCATTTGTTTTCCTGCTTCTCTTTTCAATATATATTCATATCAATCAAGACCCCAGAAGCAGCTGCAATGAACGAAGCAATGTTGAAAACCAAAGACAAAAATTAGATTATCGATGATATTTACTTATATGTTAAAGGCTGAAATTTCAGGGCACAACATTTTCTCCTGAAAGGAGATACTTCCCATCACTGTAATGCAGACCTCTGTTATCAAATTACATCCATATTACATCACTGGGTAGTAAAACTGACCCAAAATAAAAAGTGAAACCAAATACCTTTTCTGCCAAGAGAAAGGCTAAAGACAAAATTAAATAATGGACTTGTGTTCACAAGATGATTTTGACTAGTGTCTTCTTAATTAGAGGGAGATGTTTGTTCAAGAGAAGTAGTAGTACCAAAGAGGAAGGAAGTATAATTTAACAGGAAGGTTATAATTTAACTAACATGAAGGCTGGGGAAAAGGAAGTTTCTAGATTCCTCCCCAAACCCGGCCAGAAAATATCCCACCAGAATACTCTAATAATAATTATCAGGGAACAAGATAGTTTGGAATATGTGGGCATTGTTTCTTTTCCTTTTTTTTTTTTTTTTTGGTGTGTGTGTGTTTGAGTAAACAAATGCTTTATTTGAACAACCCCCAAAGCTAAATTATTTGTTTTCCTTGACCCACAGAATGCTGCTTTCATCTTGTGATGAAAAAAAAAAAAACACCATTTTGCCAAGGATATTATTAAAGACGATTTTTACAAATATTGATGCAGGCCAGCTGTCTTTTATGCCTTCTGTTTTCATGCACGCTTGTACAGTTTAGACACATACAAACAGATTTAAAGCATGTTTCCTGATATTTCACTTTTTTTTTTCCAGAAAATCCACAGAATTTGTGCACGTCTCATCAGAGTGTGGCATTGTATAACCACTGAAAACAGGTGCATATTATATCATAAATTATTTCCAGACATACATTGTATCCCTTTTCTCACCTTCCCTATCTGCATTACAAGGGGCACCTGGAAGGATAGCAGCCCCGTCCCAAAGCACCACTGCCCAGTCCGGGCGTTCATTCCCGCTGCTTTTTCAGGAGTGTCTGTCGCTGTGCAGTGCGAACATCCACACAGGGATGTACTGCTCTGGGAAGCCGTCCTGCTTCTCCTGGCCCAGCACCACTAGCCCACTCTTCCTTATGAGGCTCCGGAGGATGTCCATGTCCCGAGTCACACTGCTGTCAGAGAGATCGAGGATACAGCCCTCTCGGGCCACATTGTCCTTCAATATGATGACGCCATTTTCTTTCAGGCCATCTCGGCACCGGGAAAGAAATGCAAGAAGGTCCTTATCAGTCAGGTGCCCTACAAGGGGGACCAAGTGGATGGGGGAACAGGATGATATGGTAGGGAGGATGGAAGGTGAGTAGGGAAGAACACGGCTAAGAATCAGGAGATCCTTTGTTCACTCATTCATGAATTATTTAATAGCCTCGTTCAGTTACAGGAGGCTTTGAAAATTTAGATAAGGGGACACATATCCTCTTAGAGAAGGCTCTGTCCCCTGTCTGTAAAATATATTATCCTACCTAGCCTGTCAACCTCATAGGCATGAGATAAATTATTGTCTACCCCCACAAGTCCCTCCCTGTCCCCTGAAGAACCCCTGTATTACTATATCTTTGTGTCACACATACACACACCCCAAAATCGAATTCACTGCTGTCTCATTTCCTGGGGATTTAAATCTAAGAATGTCTAGTTGTGCCAGTAAATGGGGATTAATCTTTTTGACTGCACTTTTGAAATTTTTTCAAGTATTTAGATTTTTTCGAGGATTTAGGTTGGTCCAAAGGCACTTGCTCCATTTAGGTTGGTTCGAGAACCAATGTAAATCCTCAAAGAAATGTAAATTTATTGTACAGAAAATGTCAAGGGAGAAATCTGGAAGATCAGGGTTTTGTGGGAGTTCACATGACACCTAAGGGAGCTAACTGCTCGAAGTACTACAGCTAACTCTTCCCTGGTGCCCTCATTAGCCCCAAGCACTGTCTTCTCTGGCTGAAAAGGGGAGAATAGCAGAGGCAAAGTCATGCAGGACTAACCAGAGACCCACTGAATCCAGATGACATCATATCTCCTGAACGGGGGTGTGAATTCCTGCAGGCTGTAGCAGTGGTAGCTTTCTACTTTGTCACCTTTGACCTGCAGGTAGTTCTGAGCTTCAAGGAGAAAGGATTCCATCATATCCACCAGCTCCACACTGTTGAAAACAGGCAATAAGACGTGTTTGCTGACCCTTCCTATCCCGGAGCCGCAGTCCAAGGCACAGTCTGTTCCAGCTCTCCCAGGCCCCTGCAGAAAGGCACCTTGATATTTCAAGTACAGAGACCCATCCTTGAAAATTGCACGCCCTAGTTACCTCTTTAAATCAACTTTATTAGGTAGTTTTTATGCAATAAAATGTACCATTTCTTGTGTACAATTTGATAATTTTGGACAAATATATATAGCCATGCACCTACCACCACAATCAAGATATACATTCAATTATCTTTTCAAAAAATACCTAAATATTTCTAGTCCTGCTTTCTTTATCCAAATAAAGAATTATAAATGAGATTTTTAAAAAATAGTATCTTAGGTTTACACACTTGGTAATTTTCTCCAAAAAAAAATGAGCCATTGTTAGCCCTATGAAGATTAAACGTTAATGACTAAATTTGAGACAAATCCACAGGTAAATGGTTCTACACTATAGATTATTGCCATGTAAGCAAAAAAGAACCAAACAGTGAGAACCTTCCTGAGTTTTAAAATTAAAGACTCATTCAATGGAAACATTTCAGTTTGGAATAGTTGAATTTTATCTTTTGTAGGCAAATTTTGAAGGCTCTGAATTATCTACTCCTCTTGGATGGATGGTAAGTTTGGGAACCTGAGCTGAACAATGCTAACTTTTCCATTCCTGGCCAGGATTTTATTTCAAATACAGCCCTGATGGCACACAGCAAGTTCACATGGATAAAAGATAGTTTCGGCAAAGTTTCCTCGTGTCTTTTAATGCTAAACGTTGTTTTCTGGGTTTTTTTGGTACCAGAAACTACATGATTTATTTGGCATAAAAATTCTAAAAACGGTTTTTTTAAGTACATCTGTGCATTAAATTAGCTGGGAGTGAGGGGATGGGAAGATGGTGGAGGTAGGGAGAAATCAGCCAATGCAAACTTTCTCAAACTTGCTTCCATAAAACTTAAAAAACGTTTCTGATTTATGAAGATTCAGCTGGTCTAAATTATTTGGTCATAATTGGGATGGCTGCTGAAGCAGTTTTGTGCTAGAAATTACAGTAACAAGATACTTGAAGTTGCCAATCAAGATCTTAAGGGAAAAGCCTACTCTTGATTTCTCAGGAACTAAGAATAAAAAAAAATTGGCTAAGGATCAAAGGTGAAATACAAACAGAGGGAAACATCAGAAAACCAGCTTTCTAGTCCACCCAAATGGCCTTCGTTATGCTAGGAAATCACAATGAAGAACAAAAAGTGAAGGAACTGTAACTTCTTTCAAAATGGAATAATAATAACCATAATTATTATTTATACATAGCAAGCTCTTAGCTATAATAATTATAATAAGAAAACTCCACAATATAGATTATTATCCTCATTTTGGAGATGAGAAAATACCGATTTCTAATATTTCATAACTAATGTCAGAATTAGAATTAGAACAGGAACTGTCTGAATCCAAAGCCAGTTCTACATTAGAGATGTCACCTCAAGTGATAACTCTGATTCTCTTGGTAATATCTGTCTAATGCTATGTTACAAAGAATTATAAGGCTTCATTTAGAGAGTAGAAAAGAGATCTATGATAGATTAGTGATGTCTGCCTCAAGCATGAGAAGGGGAAGTGGTAGTATACTGCCATGTGTTTGCCATTTGTACTTACACTGTGCCACATGTCACATTCAAACATAATTTAGACTAAGCTAATTCAGAAAAAGGCCTAAGTATGAATGCTGTGAAAGAAGCATCTTCTAAGTAAATTCATAACAAAAAGATGGGCAGTAGATGGAAAATTATGTCATTATTAGAAATGACTTTACTAAAATGTGTATGCTCAATAAGAGATTCTCATTTCAAATTTTTCTTATTATTACTTGGCCTTAAAAGCCTCTATTGGTCATGTTGCTCTCATCAGTGTAGAAAGCAGTTTTAGAAGTAGAATCCTGGAACAACAAAGCACCCTGAACTTTATTGGACACCATGGCTGCCTGAAACTGTGATTGTATTGAAATCTGATGCCCTTGAATGAATATGACTAGAACTACATGCAATGTATGATTTCAAAACAAGACTGTCTTGTTTGTTTGTTTTTTGAGATGGAGTCTCACTCTGTCACCCAGCCTGGAGTGCAGTGGCGGGAATCTCAGCTCACTGCAACCTCCACCTCCTGGGTTCAAGTGATTCTCCTGCCTCAGTATCCCGAGTAGCTCAGATTACAGGTGTGCGCTAGCTATTACACCCTACTAATCTTTGTATTTTTAGCAGAAATGGGGTTTTACCATGTTGGCCAGGCTGGTCTGGAACTCCTGGCCTCAGGTGATCCACCCGCCTCGGCCTCCCAAAGTGATGGGATTACAGGCGTGAGCCCATTTCGTTATTTTCATTTTCATTTATTATGCCATGTTTATATTTATGAATCCATATAAACTAGTAAAACATTATTAGGAATTTCAGTTTAGTTTTGATTCCGCCTATGTATTTTGTTTTGAAGAACATTATTTTAGGTTGATCCAGTGGAGCTAAAAAACTAAAATGAAAGGGCCTCATGTCACTGTATAAAAACTATAAAATATAACAAGTTAGTAGACCCAGATTTTTTTAGCTATCCAATCTCTGAGAAATGTCAAAAAATAAATACTATCAAATAAATACTGATGACTTTTTATGAATTACTACTTTTTCCCACTAGAAAGCTAAAACAGGAAAGTTATCAACTATGGCATTGACATCATCTTGGTATCATTTGTTTATTTGCTAAAGTAAATACATTTGCAACTAGTTTAAACACCTTTTCCCACTGCCTCATGTCATTAAGTGCTGAAAGGAAAGCAAAACTTTAAACAATCTTCTTTTCGCAGTTGACATGAGAATAAGTCATGTCAGATAATCGTATTCCCTAACTCTTTGTATCTTGACCTGAATACTAATCTAGTAGCTTAGAGTATGAAGGTCAAAGTACCAAAATATCAGTCCTTAAAAAGTGACTGTGTTTGTACTTAGAAGTCACAGTTTTACAATGAGCCTTGTCTACTAAAAAGGACTCCTTATATTTGTTTCAAAGGAGCAGGCTGCCTCTTTTCCAACATAAATATGCTAGCACAAGGCTGTTTCCTTTCCCAGGTCTGTGGGCGTGCTTATGGGCTCTGTCTGACCAGCATCCCTGTGGTCAGCTTGGCATTCCACACGGAGTGACAAGACAGCTGGATTACTAACTAAGCTTCTGAAATGCTTTGGGATCAAAGTCGGCCTCACCACAAGGAAAGCAGGAGGGATTGCTTTCAGCCAGGCCGGAGGAGAGTCGAGGTCTATGGTCCACCAAAAAAGTAAATAAATAAATAAATAAATAAAGCAGGGATTTTTCAGTTTCATGAGACAAATGGAAAAAATACGTCATGGTTAACAGCAGGGAGTTTGGTGTCAGGCAGACCTGGCTGGGCTTAATTCCCCATTCTGTCTCTTACCAGCTGTGTAATCTTGACAACTTATTTAACCTCTTCAAGCCTCAGTTTCCACAACTATAAAAACAGAGCTAATAATAGCACTTACCTCCAAGAATTCGCATGAGGAGTAAATGAGACAACACTTCTAAAGTGCTTAGCAGATTGACTCTCTCAGAACCAGCATTCAGTAAAGCCAGTCAGCAGCACTGATTTAGAAATACTCCAAGTTAACCTAATCTGTAAATATCCACGGTCTTCATCCCTAGACTCTCTAGTCTTTTATGGCCGAAGCTAATGTCCAGACACTTTGGCACCAGTAAATACATCATCCTGATCACATTTTTATCCACTGTCAGGCTCTGGACTCACACACTGGGTGCTCCAGGAAGATTGGATTTGAAGTGAACCTCACCTCAACACTAGAGATATTAATGTTTTGCTACTAAATTGGTTGATGGCCTAATGTTTATATTTCCTTTATCAGAATAAAATGGGCACCAAATCTCAAACCAATGACTTTGTAATGTGTTGGAACAAAACTTGTTACCAATTAGAACTTTGCATCTTTGATAGAACTAGCAGCAGCTTTATCTTGGGGGTTAAGTCTTTTCTGCTGTTGTTTTGTTTTGTTTTGTTAGTTTGTTTGTTTGAAACGGAGTCTTGCTCTGCCACCCATGCTAGAATGCAGTGGCACGATCTCAGCTCACTGCAACCTCCGCCTCCCGGGTTCAAGTGATTCTTCTGCCTCAGCCTCCCGAATAGTTGGGACTACAGGCGTGCAATGCCACGCCCGGTTAATTTTTGTATTTTTAGTAGAGACAGGGTTTCACCATATTGGCCAGGCTGGTCTCGAACTTTGACCTCGTGATTCACCCACCTCAGCCTCACAAAGTGCTAGGATTACAGGTGTGAGCCACCACACCCAGTCTTTCTTGGGGTTTAAGTCTTTTCTAGCAACTAAATGAAGTTCCTTAAAATAGAATGAATACATTATATGAAAGCCTGTTTTTAGTAGTAATAGTAATAAATTAACTTTATTGGGTACTAATTTTGTGCACTAAAGCGGGTACCTGACATGTATTATTTCATTTGATCTCCACATTATCCTGTGAAGTAGCTTCTATTGTCATGCCCTAGTCACAAGAGAGAAAACTGACACTTCATACATTTAAGTAACAAGCTCGAAGTTGCTTATACATTAAGCAGAAGAACCACAATAGCCTTAAAGCCCAAAATTTTGACTCCTACAATATACTGTCTGTCTTCATATGACACGACAGTAAGGAAGTAGGGGTTGACCCAATGCAGGACTACAAAAGGGTAACATTCTTTCAAGGTAAAATCAAAACTATGTATAAAATAGTATAAAAGGATTCTACCTTCATTGTTTTTAAACTGAATATAATCATGTATTTCCTTCCAACATCTCATTTTTATTACAGGGAGTCAATAAGTCAACCCAAGATCCCAAAGGGCATGATCTCTCATCAATCATTTGGGTATGAAATGTTTATGAGACTCTAAAAGAGATGTCTTCTTCATTCCCAAATTTTATATCAACACTGCTAATTCACCTTCCTCTGGAGCATGTAAGATTAGTTGGCGATAGGAGAGTGAAATGCCAAGTGGGATAAACCAGTGTTACTATATTTATCATATCATAAATGATTCATCCTTTCTGAACATCTTAAAACAGGCTTGCAGGCAGAACTCTTGGCTGGGTCATATGGCTTAGTCGTGACTTAAGTAACAACACAGAGGCATGCGAGCTCAGTGTTTGCAATGACTTTGCCTTCTCATCAAGCTGCAGTTGAATAACTCACCCCAATAAATTTCCTAAGAAATTTCCGAGAGGCCTGGATATCTGGACTGGACAGTTCTATGAAATTTCCCATCATACCCTCTTCTGTGGCTGGTACTTCCTGGTAGAAGAGTTTTGCTCTGGCATAGAACTGCATCTCGCCATTGATGACTTGGCTCGTTAAAGCATACAATTTCACTGCAAATGAAACATTATTAATAGTTATTAATATTTATAAGAAAAAAAGCTCAGCCTTATGCATTACATTTCCTTTCAAAAGCCTGTGAATCTGTGCTGTGGAGAAAAGAGCACTAGTTTGAAGTCAAAAGATTTGGGTTTGAGTTTTGGCTCTGTGACTTACATGCTATGTAATGCTGGGAAAACGTCTTAACTCCTCTGATCTTCAGAGATCGCATCTATGGATTACAATCATGTGGCATTTTCATGACTTAATAACTCTATAGTTGAATAAACCCATAGCTATATCAGTGTATTAAAATTTTTAACAGTGTTAGCTACAATAATGTAAAGAATGTCATCAGTTTTGTGGTGAGTTTTATCCCTGAGTTCAAATGTTTTCTGAGAATTTTCTCATTAAGCTTATAATAAAGTTTAATGAAAAAATTACTTTGCTTCTAATCGTAAGGTAGGGGTAACTGTTTTATATCTTTTCAAACAATACATATCCAAATATGTCTTCATACCAATATTACAGAAATGTGCCTGAACTCTACATTGTGAAAATAAAATAATAAAAGAGACATAATATTTATTGTGCAGCTATTCTGTCCTAGGAGTGTGCCAGGCACATTCACATTTACTTTGTCATTTTATTATTTTCAAAAATGTGTAAGAAAAAATATGTGTTACAACTTCTGAGGAATAGATGAGACTACACATAAGTGTGTTTTGCAAACCAAAATTCACCCACGCAGATATAAAATATTTTCATCATAAGACATTCATAATAAAATGATAGACAGTAGATTAAAGGATGGAACTTCTGGTTCAAGATTGTAGGCTGAGTACATGCATTTGTCTTCTCTCCCTCCCAGTATTCCCTGAGAACTATCTTAAAACACTAAATCCATAATAGTGAGGAAAATGACAGGGTATCACTGATGGATTCATGATTACAATAAATTTCTCGACAATGAAAAGCAGATGGAACAAAGCAAAAGAATTTGCAGGCCAAAATATTTGCAAGAGGAAATTACATTCCGGACTTAGAATCAACAGGAAGGCAAGTGTAAGAATGAGAATGGAAGTCAAAAAAACAAAAATGAAACAAACAAACAAACAAAAAAACAGCATAAATCAAAACTCTGTCTAGAGAACAACCAGGTAAGAGGACAAGTGCACCCTCCTAAAAGCAGCAGAAAGCACAGCTATAATCCTAGAAAGGGAAAATGTGTCTGTTGTCTTTAAAAAGAATAAGTAGATCAATTGCCTAGGAAGAGCTAGACCAGTTAGCATTAAAATATTAGACTACTCATTTTCACATATAGAAGACTCCAAGTGCTGTCACTTATACCCATTCATCAGAGTATGGTAAAATCCACCTGCACATGTAGGGCTTCTTGTCTATTTAGGGGACAAGTACAAAACAAAGGAAACCTTATCCATTGCCTAGAATTATTTACCTTGTTTTTTATTCTTAAATGTGGATAAATGATCTCCAAACACATGAGAGTAAAGTAGCAGCCTGAAAAACAAAGATTGCGATAGTCAGAATTGACCTCAAAGAAAACAAAAATAATTCAGGAAATGGATAAGAATTTAAGCCAAAACAAAACAAAAAACTCATATATCTTTGAAGACATATGAGAATGGCACATCCACAAATTAAAGATAAGATTCCAAGAAAACTATAATTAAAAGAGCAGTAAAGAATTATTAGAAATTAAAGTTTTGATAACCAAAAACTTTAAGATATAAAGTTGAGTAAATTTCCAGAACATAAAACAAAAAGATAGATGTGCAGAACAGAAATAAGAAGACTAGACTTACATAAGCAATTCAGAAGGCCCAACATCAAGTTAATTAGAATTCCAGAAAACTAATAAAATGAAGGGAAGAAAATTATTAAAGGAAGTAATAGAAGAAAATTCCCTGGTGCTGAAAGAGATTGTAAGATCCAACAAAGTGCTGAGGTGCATAGGTTTTTTTTAAAGCCACATTTAAGCACATCTTTAAGAGATTTCAAAACAGAAAGAGTAGTAAGAAGATCTAAAAGCCGTTTAGAGGAGGAAGAGTGGCTGACCTTCAAATAGGGTTGCAACATTTAGGGGGAAAAAAATACACAACACACAGATTTGAATTTCAGACAAATAATGAATAATTTATTGGTTTGAGTATGCCTGAAATATTGCACATTCCAGAGTAAATACTTACACCAAAAATTATTTGGTGATTATGTTAAAATTAAACTTAGCTGGCATCATGTATTTTATTTGGCAACTCTATGTTCAAAAGACTAGAATCAGGCTTATATCACAGATCTCATCAGAAACACTAGAAAACAATGGCACAGTGCCACCAATATTCTGAGATCAAATTTTTGCAAACTAAACTTAATATCCAGTCAAATTTTCAAAGAATATTTACCTCCTATAGATTCATTCTTCAGAAGTTTCTTGAAGCTATATTCCAGCCCAGTGAGGGTTACAATCAAGAGAAGATACATGATGAAAGATGATGTAATTAACCAGGTATCCAATGAAAAGAAATCCCAAAATGACAGATATGTATCAGATCTGGAAAGAAATCAGTTTATATTACAAGACAAAACATAGACTTCAAAAATAATATCTTTAAGTAGAATAAGCTAGATCCAAGGCAACAGAGTAGGCAAGAAGCAAGGAGATATTAGAAATATTCTAAGGAAGACATATTTTAATCTAAACCACCAAAATAAAAGATAATTGAAAGCTCCAAGAAAAATATACAATGGTTCAAAAATGTTATGATCAGGGCATGAAGCAAGCCAAAATATGGCATAAATTTGGGTAGAAGAAATCAAAGAGCAAAATACCTATTTCACTTTAAGAACATTTTTCTTCAGATAACCCGAGGACTGAGATGTTGGATGGTGTTCAGAATTGAACAATTACATAGTTCCAAATTTTGATTCTAAAAGTTAAAAATCCAAAAAA
The DNA here is from genome assembly GCF_001698545.2 of Rhinopithecus bieti. Lineage (NCBI taxonomy): Eukaryota > Metazoa > Chordata > Mammalia > Primates > Cercopithecidae > Rhinopithecus > Rhinopithecus bieti. The sequence goes on from NW_016804458.1 coordinate 765,738, forward strand.
TACCACTTATATTACTATGACTGTGTTCCATCTATGGAGTTGCGTCAGCATTTTCCAACTTGGAGACACTGGAGCCAATGTTTGTACCCTGAATCACCATGAATTTGCTGAAAGGGATAACAAGAACAAGAATCAGTTTCCATGTAGTTCATCATTTTCTGGAGGCCACCAATATTATTTATATCCTCCATACAGATTAACTATTATACATAGATTGTTATTTTAAAATTCAACTCTTTTCAAAGTTTAAATAAATACATAGAAGCTTTTTTTGCTATTCTACACACAAATTAGCTACTGATTGAGAAAACACAACATTGAAAGAATAGTCCTTATATTCAAAAACATTGAGAACCATGGACCTACACCAATCTCCCTTCCCTAGCACTTGGTAAAGTGTTGTGTACACAGCAAGTGACTTAATAAGTGCTTATAAATTCAACAGGGATGACAAAAATCAGGCATCACCAATAATATGACTGTTCCAAATTCTTCTGGATGTCTCAGAAAATCAGGCTAGGAACTCACAGCTCACAGAGGCTGCCCAGGGTTGGATGCTGCTCTGGGATCATTGGCAAGCCATAGCCCAGGGCTCTCTTGATCCAACCAAAGCAGCAAAGCAGCCACACTCATCATCACCTGCTTAAGTCAACTGGTTTGTGCAGTCTATTAAAACCCTTAATCTAGAAATAGGAATGGTCCATTATGCCAGCAACATTTAGACCACAAGTGAATGCCAATCTCAGCAGGCGTCAGACTCAATAGGTGGGCTTTTATGGTTATGGGCTTGAGTTCTCATTTTCACCTAATTGACAGCAGCATTTCACTAAAAAAAAAGATAAATGAGATGTCATGTTCGGCCCCAGGTTCTCCCCTCCTGAAAGCTTCTGCAATTGTGCATATTGACTCAGATAAGTCAACCAGTCACCAGCACATGGCTTTTTACTATACAAATATATATACTGGCTAATTAAAGAATTGCAATGTCTGTATGAAACTTGGGGTAGTTCAAGACAAAAACTAGACACTGTTTGTTTTTTATTTAATGTAGTATTTATTTCTTGACCTACATTATGAGTTGAATTCCCAAGGAGCTTCCACTATTTACTTGTGGTGAAAAGAAAAATAGAGTATGAGTTTGTTTACTCTGAAGGAGAATAAAAATGAAATTTCTAGGAAAGGTTAATATCCAGGAGAGTTTACATTGAAAGACAATTCATTCATGATTCAGTTATTAAGCCCCAATGCAACATTCAGGAAATAAACATAAACCTCAATCTCTCTCATGGAGATTACACCTAGCATGGAGGAGTTAAGTCACATGGCTGCATGCCCAAAGAATAGTACCAAAAAATGCCTTGGGCATGCAGCAGATGCCTGCAAGTAGCAGCAAGAAGACTCCATAAGACCTTAACCATGAAGGATACTTTTTAATTGGGTTATCAAAAAATGAGCAGGAAAGAAATGTCACATGGCATGAATTATCTGGATAAAGCTCAGAATTTTCAAATGCCTCCTTGAGAAAATCTTCTGCAGGTAGCAAAAGAATTTTGTGGCTTAAGGTCTCATCTTCTGACTCTAAGATGCAAAGAAGTAAGTTTACCTTGAGGCAATGTGCCATTTGATGACTTTTGCTGTCTTTCAATATAAAATTTGGAGAAAACAAAATACTCACTCAAAATCTTAATCTAGACATGAAAGGAAATATTGGTCCAGTATCAGAGATAGGGACAACAAGTCAAGACAATATTATCCAAGTTGGCAATAAAATGAAGACTTTCTGACAAACAGGAAATTTTGTTGATAGCTAAGTGCTTTTCTGTGCTGAGTATCCTCTTTTCTTTCTTCTTTTTTTAAGTGGTTGAATATAGCTATTTTAAAATACCTCTCTATTCCAGCTATTAGACCTGTTTGTCAATTTTAAAATGATCTAAAATTCTTCAGAAGACTTGTAAGTTAGGTTTAGACAGTAATTTTGAAATGATTTGAGTCTGGTAATATTTGATCAAGTTAGCCCTTTGCAACAGAAAAAAAAAAAAAAAAAAAAAAAA
>NW_016804458.1:768159-801148 GCF_001698545.2 Rhinopithecus bieti
CCTTTAGAAAAAAAAAAAAAAAAAAAAAAAAAAAAAAAAAATGCCCAATTAGGAGATGCCCCTGTGAAAGGTAAGACCTTCCATAAAAGAGATTTGCAGATGAGTACTTCTCAATTTAGCCATTAAAGAAGTAATGGTAAAACAGGAAAAAAGGAAGGAAGAGAGGAGGGAAGGGAGGGAAGGAAGAAAGAAAAGGAAAAAGAGAGAGGAAGGAAAAAGTTGGAGTAAGACATCCCTGGATTTGTTTGCCGGCTCTGATGCAAATTAGTTTTATGACCTTGAATAGGTTACATAACTCATGTTAGCCTCAGCTTCTTCCTCTATAAAGAGGTAATGATACCTCTCTTAGGCTGTTCTTGTGTTACTCTAAAGAAACACCTGAGACTGAGTAATTTATAAAGAAAAGAGGTGTTTAATTGACTTATAGTTCTGCAGACTGTACAAGAAGCATGGCGCTGGCATCTGCTAAGCTTCTGAGGAGGTCTTAGGGAGTTTCTACCATGGCAGAAAGTGAAGCCAGAGCAGGCATGTCACATGGCAGAGCAGGAGCAATGGGAGAGGTGGAGTGTCACACACTTTTAAACAACCAGATCTCATAAGAACTCACAAAGAGGACAGCACCAAGCCATGAGGGACCTGTCCCTATGACCCAAACACCTCCCACCAGGCCCCATTTCTAACATTGGGGATTTTAACATGAGATTTGGATGGGACAAATATCTAAACCATATTATTCTGCCCCGGACCTCCAAATCTCTTGTCCTTCTCACATTTCAAATTCCCTTCTCAATAGTCCCCCAAAGTCTTAACTCATTCCAGCATTAACTCAAAAGTCCCAAGTCTCAAGTCACAAATCTCATCTGGAGATGAGTTCCTCCACCTACAACCCCATAAAATCAAAACAAGTTATTTACTTCCATGATACGATGGGGATACAAGTATTAGGAAAACATTCCCATTCCAAAAGGGAGAAATAGGCCAAAGGAAAGGGGTTAAAGGTCCCTCACAAGCTTGAACCCCAGCCAGCAGGACAGTCATTAAATCTTAAAGCTCCAAAATAATTCTTGAGTCCATGCCCCACATTTTGGGCACACTGATATGACGTGTGGGCTCCCAAGGTCTTGGGCAGCTCCCCTCCTGGGCTGGACCATACTGAGGTTGTAAGCTGCAGGTAGGTCTGCCATTCTCAGGTCTGGAGGCAGTTGGTCCCCTTCTGATAGCTCCAGTAGGCAGTGCCCCTGTGGGGACTCTGTGTGGGACTTCTAACCCCACATTTCTCCTCCACACTCGTAAAGGTTATCTCGGTGTGGGGGCTCCACCTTTGCAACAGACTTCTGCTTGGGTGCCCAGGACTGCCCATACATCCTCTGAAATCTAGAGGCTTGGCAGCCTCCACCACTCTTGCACTCTGTGCTCCCACAGGCTTAACACCATGTGGAAGCCAACAAGGCTTACAACTTCTGCACTTCATAGCAGATGCCTGAGCTGTACCTGGGCCCCTTTGAGCCACAGCTGGAGCTGGAGTGGGATATGGAGAACAGTACCCTGAGGCTACACAAGGTAGCAGGGCCCTGGGCCTGGTCCCCTGAAACCAGTTTTCCTATACTACCGGGTCTGTGATGGGAGGGGCCGTCTCTTAGATCTCTGAAATGCCTTCCAGACCTTTTCCCCATCATCTTGGCTATTAGCACCTGGCTCACTTTTAGTCATGCAAATCTCTCTAGCAAGTGGTTGTTCCACAACCTGCTTGAATTCTTACTCTGAAAAAGTTTTCTTTCCACATGGCTGGGCTGCAAATTTTCAACTTTTATGCTGTGCTTCCCCTTTAAATATAACTTCCAACTTTAAGTCATTTGCTTGCTTCCAAATCTTGGTTAAGCTGTTAGAAGCAGTCAGGCCACATCTTGTATGTTTTGCTGTTTAGAAATTTATTCCACCAGATATGCTAAGTCATCACTCTTAAGTTCAATCTTCCAGAGATCCCTAGGACATGGATACAGTGCAACATAGCTCTTTGCTAAAGCATAAAAAGGGTGACCTTTGCTCCACTTCCCAATAAGTTTCTTATTTCCATCTGAGATCTTAGCAGCCTTGTCTCACTGTCTGTGTCACTATCAGCATTTTGGTCAGAGTGATTTAACAACTCTAAGAAGTTCCAAAATTTTCCTCATCATCTTGTCTTCTGAGCCCTCCAAATTCTTCCAACCTCTTCCCATTACCCAGTTCCAAAGTCACTTCCACATTTTCAAGTATCAGAAGCTTCCACATGTCAGGCATTTCAGGAGCAATGCTCTACTCATCAGTACAAATTGTCTATGTTAGGCCATTCTTGCATTGCTATAAAGAAATACCTGAGACTGCTTAATTTATAAAACAAAGAGGTTTAATTGACTAATAGTTCTGCAGGTTGTAAAAGAAGCATGACACTGGCATCTGCTTAGCTTACGGGGCGGCCTTAGGGAGCTTTTACTCACATCTAAAAGTGAAGCAGGAACAAGCACATCACATGGCAAGAGTGGGAGTAAAAGGTGGGGTGAAGTGCCACACAATTTTAAACAACCAGCTCTCACAAGAACTCACTCACTTATTGTAAGGACAGCACCAAGGCATGAGGGATTCATCCTCATGACCAAAACACCTCCTACCTGGCCCCACCTCCAACATTGGGGATTCCATTTCAACATGAGATTTGGGTGAGACAAATATCCCAAATATATCAAAACCTGTCATACAACTTGTTGGGATTATTAAATGAGATAATGAATGTGAAAACACCTAGTATGGTGTTTGGTTTAGAGTAGAAACTCAACAAATGTTACCCTCCTCATTCTATTTTACACCAACAGTCGGGGTGGAGGGGATTTATCAGTGTTTCTGGTGAAATTCAAGGTTTAAATGTGCCAGGATGCTAGAAAGCTGTCATTACCAAGTCTCTGAATTGCCCAGAGGAACCCTCTAGGTTTTATTTGCTCCCTATAGACTTTAGGTGTCTGGTGTTTCTTATCTCTAAAATAGGGCACTGCCTATTCTGAAAGTTGTGTAGGGCTTTTTTCTTTTCAACTGAGGGCTAGTTTAGTGTTTTCCTGACTTCTAAATTGGGGAAAGACAATCTACTTTCTCAAATTCAGCAAGAGATCTATCCCCTGCCTACTTGCTGAGTGTCTTCCTGACTCTCTATTCTTTCTTGAACTCCCCATTTGACCTACTGTCAAATCTGAAAAGGCCAGAAGTCAAGTGAAGATACTAAAGACAGATTTTTCATGATGAGATTTGACTCAGCAGTCCCCATGCTTCCTTTGCACCTCTGTAGAATTTTATAGTGGTCTCTATCACTGTAATACCACATTTTAAAAAAATATTTGTGTAGGTCTCTCTTCTACACTAAACTCTTCAGGATAAGGCTATGTCTTATTTTTTTATAACCCTAGCACTTAACGTTATGCTAACTTCCTGATGGGCCTTCTTTGAATGTTCATTGACTAAAAGCTAGCTTTTTGTTCTTTGAATAATATATGGGTTCAACAAAGAGCTGAATGGTGATAGGGATGAACTGACATAAGCACACATAAGTCATACCTTTGGTATCATTTATGAAATACCTGTCCTTCCAATTAGGCATACTCAAATAATTAAAAAATAGTAACTGATCTAATTGATCAAACATGTTTATATGTAATACATATGCAAAAATTTATATTGAACTGAATATGTAAGATAAACATTATATATCCATTCTACAAAAGAAGAAACCAAGGCATTAAGAGATTAACTAAGTTGCTCAAGGTTAAGTAGCTGGAGAGTGATATATCTGGAACTTGAACCTATGTCTATTTAAATAGAAAACCTATAGATCATCCCTCTCATACTCTGTACCTAAAAAATATCGCTAAATAAAAAGGAAAATTATATTTTCTTCATTGCTTGAAAGAGAAAAATGCATTTGTATTGCACAGGTAGCGATAAACATTTGAAAATGTATCATTGTACATTGCTGAGTTGTGCAGCAATGCCTATCAAGGGAATGAAATAAATTTTTAAAATACTAATAGCTGTGCGGTGAGTTTTATTCTGGAAGTTCCAAGTGCTTTTTAAGAGATGTTGTTATTAACTCTAGCTTTTAACTTTGATGGCAAAGGCGTAGCTAAACAATCTATGTCTTTGCCATCAAAGTTAAAAGCCAGAGTTAATTTCCTCCTCAGAGACTGATTCTTCTGAAAAGGGATCAATGCAAGAGAGGATACCTCCTATGTGCCAGGCGTTATGCTGAGTACTTTCATGTCACCTCTTCACTTTATCTCTTTTAACTGTCACAATGATTCTATAAGACTAGAATTATAATCATCATTTTAGAGATGAGTAAGAGAATCTGAGAGACTTGGTAACTTAATATCGTATAGAAAAGAAATGTCATAACCAGTTCCTGGCATGTGCCTATTCAAATGCAAAAGCTTCTGGTCTTTCTGTTAAACCACACAGAACCATTGTTCTGCACATGAAGCCTTTAACAACGTCTAGGAGTAATAGACTTTTGCTCAATAATATAATTAATGAATATCCATTGACTTCTACGTGTTCAGAAATGTGGATAACACTAGAAGAATCATTGAGTGTTAAGTTATTCCTCAATAATTGTTACTAAACGTGGAGATGTTATCCCAGCAGCTCCAGTGGAACCCTTTGAGCACTGGCATATACATTGGAGATTTCCACTGAATTGTTTTCCTGTTCTGTATCCTATTTGTTCATGAATAGCCACTTTTGGAATACTTGTTCACACCAAGCTTCTAACAGAACTTTGGTTGGTGTACCTAGATTATTTAAACCTACTCACTGACCTGCCTATCTTGATTATCTCAACAGGAAGCCAATGTTCTTCATAGGCTGTTTGTTCTTTATTCCTGTTAAATCATAAAATATGGTAAAACTTATATTGCCCCATGAGTTAAGTTTTCATTTACATTGTATTATGTAGTGGTTTAAAAAAGATCATGGAGTTAGATCACCTGGGTCCTAATCCTGCTACTCCACTCACCACCATAAGGTCTTTGGCAAGTTACTTAACTCGTCTGGGTATCAGTTCCTCAAATATCATATGGCGAAAATAACAGCACACCTAATAGAGATGTTATGAAAATGAACTGAGATAGTTATATGCAAAACATTGAGAACAACGATAGGCTTGTTCTCACTTCTTCCTGAAGATCCGTTATGTTCAACAGCATAGCTGAGTCTTCCATTGGAGATTTTTAGTACGTATGTCTTTGCTATTCCATGAATCTCTGAAGCTTGCCAGGGATGTTTCAGCAAATTTCTCCATGACTGAATGTCACCACATAGTGTGCTGGAGTGAGACTGGCTGCCTAATCTAGGCAGTTGGAGGGAGAAAGGAAGGAAAGAAGGAATCAAAGAGTCTGGTTAGCCACCGTTCTTTCCATATAATTACCCCAAACAACAAACTCTCTGTGCAGACCCTACAGGAGAAGTTCCCTAGCCTTTTTGAAAGAAGGGCTTTATTTTCATTTCTATGAAGTCTTGAAATTATCAAGAGTAGAGGAAGCTGACTGTAAAACACCTCAGCAGAGCTGGAGAGGAAGCATCTCTTCTGGCTAAGTTTTATTTCCAAACGGAAAAACATGATTAATACTCACTGCAGCCTGAAAACTCTCATATTTTGAATTAAGTTTATTGTCTTTGGTAATGCCTGTTCTAGAGAAAGCTACATGGTGACTTTGAAAGAGGCCTGGCTCAGAGGAAGGAAATAAACCAATATTTACTGAGGAGGACTATTTCACATATATACCAACATTTAATCCTTCAATCAACTCTGCTATAGTTTTAAGAAAAATTATACTCAGAGGCTTTAGTAACTTGCAGAGGTCAGTTTTCTAGTAGTAGCAGTGCAAACATTTGAACTCAGAATTTTGCTGATCCACAATTAATTATCAGTAAGAGGCCATTTAATTCATTTAACAAATATTTTTTGAGTTTTTCCGACGTGCCGGGAACCATGGTAAATGCTAAATAGATACAGAAGAGGAAGAAAAAGGCAAGTCTTCACTCTCATGGGAATGAGAGTCCAATAGGGGAACTAATACACACAATTGCATTCCATAAATATAAGTTATAAACTCCTGGGACAAAAACCAAAGTTTAAATGAGTGAATCAAGGATTAAGGGAAACCTTCTAATTGAATAAAATTCACACTGGCAGATAAGACTTACATGCAGATTCCTTTCTGAACATTCGGCTTCTCCCATTAGAGGAAAAAGCCACAAAAAATCTGAGTATTCACAGAACTGGTAGCCTGATTTCCCTGCACGCTTAGTTTAAAGGGATTAATACATAGTTATTTGTAGATTTGCATCCATTGTCACATTATAAAATCCTGAAGAAGAATGGAAACTGTCTTATTAATATTTGAATCCTTTCTAATGCACAGTACTTTGACAATAATGAAATTCCATAAATATCTCTTACATTAAATATGACTGAATTGTTCAGAAATAAGAATTGTCTGGTATTTTTATCTCCAAAATAAAATATTTTTCCCTGTGGCAGGAACATTTGCTAGTGAACAAATACACATGTGCTCCCTTCATATTGCCCAGCATTCTTGAAGTTCTGGACAACGAATTCTAAACAGATGTAATCGATGTCCTTTGGGGCTGAAGTATTTAAGAGCTAGTAGACAAAACTTTGGCTGCTCTATTTGCTTGCCTGGTGACTAGTGATGTTCCAGCTGGCAAAGCCTCCATCATCCTGGATCCCTGATTGCCTGTGTGGAATATAGCCTCCCCTCCACCTCCAATAATGCACGTTGAAAATGATGTAGCAAGAGAAAACAATATTCTCTATGTGTTCAGCTATCAAGATTCCAGAGTTTATTTGTTATTGCAGCATATCCCAGTCCATATTGACTAATGGAGCCCTAGATTTCTATCTTCAAAGAGGTACTGTGGATGAGGCTAGCTCTGTGACTCTCAGTTGAAACTAATGTCCAGGTCAAATCATCAGGGTCAGAGAAAATAAGCAATGCCCATTTATGGAAAGTTGCAAATAAGTAAAATGAAGGCAATATTGGCTTGGAATAGACTAATGGTTTTCAAACTGTGTTTATGGAACCCCACAGGTATTATAGAAGAGTCTCAGTACGGGCGGATCACGAGGTCAGGAGATCGAGACAATCCTGGCTAATACGGTGAAACCCCGTCTCTACTAAAATACGAAAATTAGCCAGGCATGGTAGCGGTCGCCGGTAGTCCCAGCTACTCAGGAGGCTGAGGCAGAAGAATGGCGTGAACCCGGGAGGCGGAGCTTTCAGTGAGCTGAGATGGTGCCACTGCACTCCAGCCTGGGCGACACAGCGAGACTCCATCTCCAGAAAAAAAAAAAACAAAAAACAGAAAAAAGTGCCTCCGGAGACAGTGGTAAGTCTGAGTCTAAGAGACTAGACCAAGGAAAGGGTCCTGACCCCAATCCTTTGCAGAGAAGTTTCACTTTTTCCTGTATTTTACACTAGGTGTCCATGGAATATTTTGTCAAAAACTTTGCCTTTTGATAATAATGTTTTATTAAAAGGTTGAAAATAATTGGTAAACCATTAGCATACTTACAAAGGAGAAAAACACAAAATCACAATGATTTTATTGGACAATAAAAGGGATTGAGATCAAATATAAATTATTGTCCACTTGTGCCAAATTAATTTTCATCTGCTTTTCAGAAGAGACTATTGTGTTCTACTTTTTCATTCATCTTCAGCTGCTTTCAAAGGTGACTTCTTTTTCTCTCTAGTAAATATTTGTAAAGTTTGGCAGTCATCTGCCTGTTAGTGACTCTCTTCTCAGCTATTGTAATTGATACCTTTCTCCAGTCTAATAAAACCAAGGCTACAAAGCTACTCTTATTGAGATATGGCCTGAAGAGTGTCTCCAGAAAAGCAATGCTCTGCAGCATATGAATTGGCTAGAACATCATCACCTTCCACTTAAACTGCTCTATTATTTTTTCCTTTTGGATATAGATGAGATGTGTTATATGTCCTAAAAGAATTACTCATGGGCAGTGTGATCTACCAAAAAAAGCCCTGGACTTTGGTCTTTGCTTTGATATTACTCTATCTAGATTAAATATCACCATCTCTGAATTTTATTTCCCTCCTTTGAAAAAGTAAAATGAAAGGAAGAAGGAGGGAAGGTAGGTAGAAAAAAATAATGATAACCTACCCCATCTATTCCATAGCGTGACTATGAGAATCAAATAAAGTCATAGATGATAAAAAGTTTTAGAAGGAAGTTATATAAATATTAAATGAAGGTATTTGTATGTTTAGAATTAAAGATCCCTCATAAATGGATTTATGAAAAGAGGTGTTGGCAGGCTGCTAACATTCAGTTGCTTGAATGCAATACAAAGAATTATGTAGCTGCTTCAACAGCTGGAAACCCTGACCACCTCAAGTGCACAATGGGGCTTTCAGACGACCTTGAGAAAACAGACTAGGCTGATACACAGCCTTCTTGCTTTCACCGGGGTAAAATATAAATCAAAGGGAGGAGGGTACTTTACTCTTTAATGGTAAGTTATTTCCTCTTCAGTGCTGTTTAGGGTGCCCTTAAGTAACTACTTTCACAGAGGCTGAAAAAAGTCGAGTAGGCAAACCATATAAGCTTTTTATTGCTCTGTTGTCCAATTCTCTGAAAACTAGAGGAAATAACAAAAATGGAGACAGACTACTGATTTCTTAATATTCAAAAACCAAGCTAAAATCTGCTTTTTTAAGGCTCTCTGACTATTCTTGTGATTCAAGAAGACCAGAGAGGATTATAAGTGTGTACACAAGCACACACACATAAACATACATACATACCCCAAGCACATTTTGATCTATTATGTCTTTCTTTTTAACACTTACTCAGTGTATTAATGCATTAATACTCTCATCTTTGAATTATCAAATTTGCCCAATTACAATTTTTTGTAAATATTAAACATGTCTGAGTTTCTACAAGCCTGACACTCAGGCAACAGACACCCAGAGAAGCAAATCACAGTGTCTGAGGGTGCATGGAAATCCCAAAATAAAGTCCTGACTCTATTTTAGGCACTTAATCTTTGTATTCTCCATAAAAGAATTCCATTGAAACATTTCAGCCCAATGACATTGGTTGTGGAGTTTTCTTATCTAAAATATCCTTGTTTTAAATTCTCTTCTAGAAGCCCCATGACCTCATGCAATTCCTTCAGTCATTTCTTGTTTCTTATCTAGTAGCTCTGACTCACTTACCCAGGGGAATTTTTTCCAGCAGGTAGAGATAGCTCTGAAAGAAGTCATTGCGAATGGCTTTGTGAAGGATAAAAGACATGCTATATCGACAGAGTTCATCGTCGGTCTTCTGCCAGCGGGATCTAAAGGCAAAATGGGCACCCAGGTGGGCCATGATGAAGGGGGATAATAATGATTCCTACAGGGAAAGGAAGCTTGCCTTGCTGTTTCTTTGAATTAGCCTTCTCTTTCTAAACGAACTTGAGACTGTCATTTTAAACCAGTCCCCTGTCCATCTGTATCAGGACAGGCTGTCATGGGATGTAGGGAGGAGGGGCAGCACACAGTGGGAGAGGAGGGCAGGCTCTTGGCACATCCCCCCTGTCTGATTGCTTGGGTGACACCACTCCAAACCAGCAGGTGCTAAGTAAGGATGAAAACTGGCTGAGAGAGATCCTGCTTCATCCAGAAAAAAAGTACGCCTCTCTCCTTTAGCCGCCACTTCAAACAGGCAAGAACGCAGCCTGCTAACACCCTGAATATTTGCCTTAATTTGATTTCTAAATTGGAATAGCCTAATTTCCATTTCAAAGAGTTGTGAATATTTTGCAGGAGATCTTGTTACCTGATTTCCATCACTCGTCCTAGAACACTGAATCCTCAAATTACAAGGACCCTTCAAAGTCATCTTAGCCACCCATGCTTCTTTCATCTGTACAATTTCTCCCACAAAATTTCATAGAAATGTGTATGTGTTTCCTATTTTGAAGGAACTTCAAGAGATGCAATTATTTGAAAGCTTGTTTTGATGTTAAATATCTTTCTCTGTCAGCAAATTCTTCCATCTAGCTTGCTGTAAACAACAACTATTCATGTAAGCCTGTTTCTTCCTCTCTGCCTACTATGAATATGATTTTCCTCTTAAGTACATTTGTTTTCTGTACTGGGTATCTTTCTATTGTCCCTCCAAATCCAGTCTCCACTCTTCACATATTACTATGTGTTCCCCAGGAGGCTGACCTACATCAGTGGACTCCTTTGACTTCTGGCTTCTAGTTGGCTTTAGCCAATGGATAGTGCCAGGAGGCGACTGGAGCAAAGTGAGGTTAAGGTATTTATTCCCTTGGCACCTTCTCTGTGGAAATGCCATGAGCTGACCATATCCTTTAACAAAAGGTCATACATCTGACAGGGGTCTTCTCATACAAATATCCTTTACTAGTTCTGTTTATTTCTCCTTCACCTGACAGCTTGAGGCCCAGGGGGGATGATGCACCAGGTGACAAGCCCGATTCCTTGTAATTTTCCTATACTTGCCCACCTATTTGTAAATAGTCCTTTTATTAAACCAGTTCAAATTCTCAATTTGTGAATTCCATCTGTTCCCTACAGAGACCACAACTACTGTTTTCCTCCCCTTATGTTCTAACAGGAAAATGTATAAGATCTCAATACACTATTGGCCCTATGCCATGTGCACCCACAGAACCCCTGCCCATACATATACCCATGCTAATATACACAAAGGCATACATTATGGTAGGCAGCTTCTAATGTGACCCCTGTCTTAGTTCAGACTGCTCTAACATACTACCACAGATTACGTGGCTTAAACAACAAACATTTATTTCTCACAGTTCTGGAAACTGTGAAGTCAAAGATCAAGGTGCTGGCAGATCCCATCTCTAGTGAGGGCTCTCTGTCTGGTTTGCAGATTGCCCTCTTCTCACTGTGTGCTCACATGGCAGAGAGTGAAATCAAGCTCTTGTGTCTTTTCTCATAAGGGCACTAATCCCCTTCATAAGGACTCCACCCTTATGACCTAATTATCTCCTGAAGGCCCCCATCTCCAAATCTCAACACATTAGGGCTCAGAATTTCAACATAAAAATTGTGAGGGAACATAAACATTCAGTCCACAGCAGTCCATAAGAATACTCACCTTCTTTCTGCCTGGTATTCACCTCTTCCTGTAATCCTCTTTCTTTGAGTATAGGCTGGACTTAAGGACTCACCACTAAAGAATAAAATATGGTGAAAGTGATGAGATGTCAATTCTAAGAAGAGGCTGTTAAAAGATTTTCTTAGGTGTCTTCTTTCTCTCGCTTGCTTGTTTGCCATGCCGGAAGACTACTGCCTGTTGTGAGTGGTCATGTGGAGAGGCCCGCATGTCAAGGAGCTGAAGTCCTAGTTCAAACAACCCAGAAGACACTGAAATCCACTAACAACTGTATGAGTGAGCTTGGAAGCAAATCCTTCCACAGTTAATGGTTTGGCTGCAACTTGATGAGAGACCCTAAGTCAGTTATGTCATAGCCAGGTTACTAATCCACAGAAATGTGTTTATTATTTTAAGCAACTAAATTTGGGGATTATTACAATGCCATGAGATATAATGAAGTCATACATTGTCCATGAATTTTTTTTTTTTTTGAGACAGGGTCTCACTCTGTCACCCAGACTGGAGTGCAGGGGTGTGATCATGGCTCACTGCAGCCGCAGTCTCCCAAGGCTCAAGTGATCCTCCCGTCTCATTCTCCAGAGTAGCTAGGACTATGGGCATGCATTAGCACATGTGGATTTTTTTCTTTTATTCTTTTTTTTTTCTTTTTTTTTTTGTAGAGACAGGGTCTTGTCATGTTGTCCAGGCTTGTCTCAAACCCCTAGCCTCAAGCAGTCTTCCCATCTCAGTCAGTCTTCCAAAGTGCTGGGATTACAGGCATGAGCCACTAAACCCGGCCAGAATTTTTTGAAGATACAGAAGTAGTCATAATCTTTTTTTAAGTCTTATTTGTGTGTCAATCTTTTACTGAGAGAGGAAGTAAGGATTCCATTTATTTGATTCTGATTATTTTCCCTCATCTTCTTGTGCTTCTGTTTTGCCATTTTCTCCCTCCCCAGGTAAAGGGACAGCCATTCAATTTTAGTGGAATTGTCTCTATCCCTGGCTTCAGTAATTGCCCAGATTGCAGTTAAAGTATCCATTTTGCCCCGTCACAGTTTGTGGTACACAGATGGGTACATCGTCTATGCCTAAGCCAGTCAGTACATAATGTTACCCTGGTTCCAGTTTTCCTTTAGGAGTGGGCACATTATCTAAGTCTGTTATTGTTAATGCCAGCTTCAGTTGGGTTTTCTGTGCTAGCAACATGCAGTTTTGTCTAATACAAATACCATCCTAAATCATTTTTACTCAATGAATTCTCATGAAGATAGAGTAGATGACATCAAACAGACCAAAGAAACTTCTAGTGAAATTATTTTGTGGTATTAAGAAGGAAGGGTCTTACCTGGAATTAAGCAGATATGACTGAGTTAGGAATTCATTGCCACCACTTATATATGGGGTTACCTCAACTAACTGATTTCTTAGTCTCTCTGAGCCTCACTTTCATCTTCTTTAATATAAAAATGATAATAGTATATGTCTTACTTGATTATTGTGAGGATGACATGAAATAACCCATGTAAAATACCATAGTGCCTAATACACAGTACATGTTCAGTTATAATCATCAGTTAGCTATTATCATCTTAATCCTTTGGAGTAAGCTAATGTAAGTTATAGGCCCTCAAAATATATGATGTCTATCTGATTCTTCTTGTGTTATATTCAAGCAATTCTAGCACATGTCCAGATTATTTGTACTTAATGCATTTAAGAATTGAAAAGAAATCCAAATGAAATGTGCTGTTAGAGTTCATTCATCTGTCCTTTGGAATTTTCTGTTGCTGTAGTAAAAGAAATTAAGTAAAAGAAGAAAAACATGAAGGGATTCTCTTTTGCTGCTTATATTGTCAGTACGTTTAACGGGAGGTGGGTTCTTAACCCCATCTCAGTGATGTTTTGATGACCCCTCCTATGAGGAAAAGGTCAGGATGTTTGGTGCTGGGAGAGAGTCTGGCGATCACTGGCTCAAGGCACTCAGCATTGCTTATTTGGCAATTGATATTAGCAAGTTTCTCAGTTTTTACAGAACTGATTTTCTTCCACTATAAAATGAACATTAATTATTTATGTTTGAATGAAGATTATTAAGTGTTCTAAGATTCTGTATTTCATACGTATAATTCTTCAGTGGGGTGAAAGACTGATTGGTTTCTACAAAATGCCTTTGTCAAATTTTGTTTATCTCTGTGGGTCACATTGGATTTTGTGACTGTTTTTCATACTGGTTTAGCTTGAACCAGTTTCTGGCTCACTGCGTTTGTTTCCTTATGCCAATAATTTTTCTCTCACAGCTGCAATGCTCTATTTGCTACCACCTCACACCATTCTTGGCTATGTTCATACTGAGTAAATGAGGTTATGATATAGATCTCAAGTCTACCAGTCATCAATTTCCAGGCAGGAAAGAAAAACAATGAATGCAGAAGAAAGAAATATGACTTCGGCAAGGGAAGGTAGAAACTCTGAATTCATCCATTTTGGTTTTCCTTCTCACAAGGGATCCCTTGGTGGGGGACGGAGGGGGTAACTAGTGTTAAAAAGTAAATTATCATGAAGAGAGAGTCAGATGTAAGGAAAACAAAGAAAGAAAAAAAGCCATGTAAAAAAATACTCATTCAGTAGTATGATAAGCTAAATGTTTGGGAACATCCACTCAAATTAAAATGCCTATCAAATTAAAATATCATACTACTTTAAAGGGAAATTCAGCATAGAGAATGAAATGAGTATATTTTCAGACAAAGAGAGAATTTACCACTCATAGGTGCTAACTGGAAGCACAACTTAAAAAAAAAATCTACTTCAAGAAGAAGGAATTAATACAGGGTGTTATTAGCACAGGAATAAGTAAAAAGATCAATAAAACAGAATACACATAGAGCCCCAAAGCAAATCTATTCATATATGGTAAGTTGACATAAGACAGAGATAGTATTGCAGTAGAGAAAGGATATTTTCAACAATGGTGCTGGTGTTGGCATAATTGGGTCCCCATCTCACGTCATGCATAAACCTAACCCAGGCAGATTGAAGACTTAAAAGTGAAAAGCAAAACTCTAAAATTCTTTGAACATGTTGTGGGAAAACATCTTTATGATAACAGAGTAAAAGAAGGATAACTTTTTTAAGATGTAAAAGGCAAAACTATAAAGAAAAGTATAAATAATTTGACTACTTTGAAATTAGGATGGTGAATTTTTGTTTATCAAAAGAAACCATTGAACAAATGGTAAGAAATACTTGTAGCATCAATAATTAATCAGAAATTAGTATACTAAATATATGAACAGTTTCTATGAATCAATAAGAATAATACAAACAATTCTACAGAAAATTTGAGAAAAGACATTAACAGATAGTTCACAGAAAAGTAAATAAAAATACAAATGAAGCATTTTAAAAAAGGTTAACCCATTAATCACCTAGAATATACAAATTTTAATCAAAACAAGATGCAGAGTGAGATTTGCAAAAATTAAGGCCTGGTGAGGATGTGGAACGGAAGAAATCATTATAAACTGTATTTTAGTGAAAATGGACATAGACATTTTGCAAAACAATTTGACATTATCTTGTAGAGTTAATGATGTGCGTATCCTTGATCAAACAATTCCATTCTTAGGCACATACCCTAAAATAACTGTTACACATCTGCACCAGGAGATATGTTTAAGAATTTTTTTAGTAGTTTTCTTTACAATACCAAATAAAGAAAAACACTATAGCAACCCAGATGTTCAAAAACACCAAAACTGACAAATAACGTATATTTATACAGTAAGAAACCAAACACAGCAATGACTATTGGGGAATGTTCTGCTATTATGCACTGGCGTCCTTGCAGGTATCCACATGTGCCACACAGGATTGAACTACAACTAATCTGAGTCTTGGCAGAATGCCTTGTGATCCTCCTGAAACACAAGATGATGAGTGGTTTGTGAAACCGTCTCCCACTCACTTTCCTGTATTTCCTAAGAGACTTGCATGGCACAGTTTCTTTTTCTTTCTTTTTTTTTTTTTTTAATCTCTTTTTTTTTTTTTTTTTTTACTTTAAGTTCTGGGATACATGTGCAGAATGTGCAGGTTTATTACATAGGTATGCACACGCCATTGTGGTTTGTTGCACCCATCAACCCGTCACCTACATTAGGTATTTCTCCTTGCGCTATCCCATCCCTAGCCCCATACCCACTGACAGACCCCAGTATGTGATGTTCCCCTCCCTGTGTTCATGTGTTCTCATTGATTCAACTCCCACTTGTGAGTGAGAACATGTGGTGTTTGGTTTTCTGTTCCTGTGTTAGTTTGCTGAGAATGATGGTTTCCAGCTTCAGCCATGTCCCTGCAAAGGACATGAACTCACCCCTTTTATGGCTGCATAGTATTCCATGGTGTATATGTGCCACATTTTCTTTATCCAGTCTATCATTGATGGGCATTTGGGTTGGCTCCAAGTCTTTGCTATTGTGAACAGTGCTGCAATAAACATACGTGTGCATTTGTCTTGCATGGGACAGTTTCTTATCATTTCCCAGATACTGATGAGATATGAGGCTTTCTGCAAGTTATGGCATCAGGCTACAAAACCACTTAGCTCTAGTCTGGAATTGCGTCTTAGTAATGGAGTATCCTGCAACTCCTATGGGCAATCATTCTGCCCCTTTTGTTTTAGTATCATAATTTTGGATGCATAAGACAGGGATGCATCTACCTGCCATCTTTGGCTACTCTTTATTTCACTCTCTATGAAAATAACAAACTGCCTGAGCCTGGAAATAACTCATTGTATCTTAAGTGGCTGAATCAGACTTTAGCCTTGTCTTTACCTTGTGCTCTTGAAAATATCTGCTACTACTCTGCTCCATAAATATGAATGAATCTCAGAAACACAATGTTGTGTGAAAAGCAAATTGCAAAAATATATTTACTGTATATTTCTAGGCATATAAAGTTCAAACACATACTAAACTAAGCAGCATGATTTTAGGAGAAGAGTAAAAACAATGATCAGTACAGGGAACAATCCTGAGAGATAAGGAGAGGATACATCTGGAATGGAATGCCAGGGAACTTTGATAGCATTGGCAATGTTTAAATCTTCAGCTAAGTTGTAGGTGCAAATATATTCACCTTATTAGCTTTTTGTACATTAAGATAGTTGTTTGTATGAAACAGTTATGCAAGCAAAAGCAAATGGCCAAATGTCATTTATACGAAACCTCCTGGAGCCGTGCTCATTAAATAAAATGCATAGAAACTGAGTCAGTAGCAGGCATAAAATTTCCCATTATCCATTCATCCTAGAGCAGGGCACAGCCACCTATCAGAGCTGGATGTTCTATGCTGGGAGAGACACCCTGCCCCTTGGGTTGGGGATATCTTAAGCTGCATAATTAGGGAAGCAGCTGCTCATGTTCTGGCTTGATGAAGGACCAGGACAAAATGACTATATGACATTGCAAAACCTTGACTTCAGCTTAGTTTTTTGACTTGGGGGTAACGCCAGCTCTTCCTCTGTCATAATCTGAAAGCTGTGGTCTTAGTTAGGTAGTTGCAGCTGTGTGATGTAGTAAGCTTGCTGCAGGATTTGCCTGATCATAGTTCATAATTGGGAAGCCACAGCCTCATCCTGTGCATGCCTGAGGCCCGGAGTTCAAGCTTGTGGTTGGCTAGAATTGACTGCCTTAAAAACTGGACCATAGTAGTGTACATGGAACTTTTAAAGAATTCAATTCCTTTTCTGGGGATCAGCCTTCAGAAGACACCTTAAGAAAGCTAACCTTTACATCTAGAAATAACTCACAATAACATAAAAATTAATATTCTGTAATCTGCAAACTATCATCTTGTTTTAATACCTATAAATCGGAAAGTTTTTACTCCCCTGTTTAAAACCCTTCAATGATTCCACATTGCATATCAAATATGTGACACAACAGTTTTCTCATCCTTTTCTGGCCTTCCACCATCACAACCTATATACTAGGGTAATGATTATTACCCTAGTATAGAGAGCTTATATTTGCAAAGATCTTGGAAAATGCAAAAAAGAAAGAAGAAGAAAGAAAGGAAAGAAGAAGAAATAAAAGGAAAAACAAGAAAAGAAAGAGAGAGAAAGGAAGGAAGGAAGGAAGGAAGGAAAGAGAAGAAAAGAGGGAGAGAGGAAGGAAGGAAGGAAGGAGTGGAGGTTGAAGTCTTCCACTTCTCCAATTCACTTATTAAAGATTAGGCTCAGATAAAAATTGTGGCAGGAGTCATTCGAGACTGGAGGGTGAGATAAAGATTTCCAGGCAAGGCTATATTTATCTATAACTTGCATTATCCAAGCATTTTTTTCTTTCCTGGAGAACACTTTTCTTTTAAGGAATTGTGGTGTGCCTGCTTTTTAACTCAGCAAATGATTGAGCCACTCTCATACATGGTAAATTTCTGTTAGACTCAATGAAAAATAAAATGTTATTTTCTTGCTGAGACAATAACACTAACTTGCCAATTATCCCAGCATCATTTGTTGAAAAGGGTGTCCTTTCCCCATTTTATGCTTTCATTTGCTATGTCAAAGATCAGTTGGCTATAAGTATTTGGGTTTATTTCTGGGTTCTTTATTCTGTTCCCTTGGTCCATGTGCCTATTTTTATACCAGTACCGTGCTGTTTTGGTGATTATGGCCTTGTGTGATGCCTTCAGATTTGTTATTTTTACTTAGTTTTGCTTTGGCTATGTGGACTCTTTTTTGGTTATATTATATGGCCTATCCTGGAGAATGTTCCATGAGCTGATGAATAGAATGTATATTCTGCAGTTGTTGGGCATAGTTTAAATCCATTGTTTCTTTGTTGACTTTCTGTCTTGATGATCTGTCTAGTGCTGTCAGTGGAGTTTTCCTAGGATAAATTTTCCCCACCTGGAGTATCCCCTCTCCCATCTCTAGAGACAGAGATCACATTTTATTGGTAAAATTATACAAAAAAATGGAAAAGTAACACACATTAGTCAAAGACTATACTGCTCTTACCACCCTCAGTCATTAGGAACCATAGAAAAAGCCAACAGCATTCTTAAGACCAAACTGGCTAAACTATCTGAAAAATTGGACTTGCCATGGCCATAAGTGCTTCCCATTGCTCTTATGACTCTTACATCCTCACCTCCACATAAGGTATTCACTTTTGAAATTCTCATGGGAAGACCCATGAAGATGCCATGTGCATCTCAGCTAGTGTGGGGCTCTAACTTGACTTAACCCGGCTACTTTAGATACATCAAGGATCAATAAAAAATATATACTCAATCCTATAACCAACAATCCAAGGCTTCCCTCCCTTTCTAACTTCCTGATCGTCCCTTTATAAGTAAGCAATCTGGTTTTCTAAAAACACTACCATCAGAAAACTAATCTTGAGCCCAGAAAGAAGTGACCTTATGCTGTTTTATTCATTGCTAACATTGCTATCAAATTACAGGGTGTTCAACATTGGGTTCATGTTTCACAACTAAAGAAATAAAAAAGCTATTTGGACTAGAAAAGTTTTCCAACTGGAGACCACAAACTGAGGTTCTACTGAGAGCCTCCAGAAGCGAATGTAGATTTTTGAGAGGATAAAAGAATGCCTTTTCTTTACTTGAACAAGAGAAAGGACTGACAAGACACCATCCCACTTGACCAAACTTTAATGGACACCTCTGAATCTTCTACTCAATGATGTCCAAATTTTGGCTTCTCTCTCTGTCTCTGTAGAGTCCAGTTTCAGCAAAAATGTTGTTACATTAGTGTAGAGAGAATCCTTACCCTCAGTATCTGGTTGCCTTCAATATCTGACCAAATTTTGCATTCTCCAGCTTCAGGATCTTATCACAGTGGCCTGTCTCCAGCAAGAATCCTATCAAGTCAGTTGAGCCAGAATCTCCTCTTACCCTTGATGCTTCCTTCAAAGTAATTTTCCATGCACTGCCTCACACCCTGCTTCTTAGCTATAAATTCCCACTTGCCCAGCTGTATTTGGAATTGAGCCGAGTTCTATACTCCAGTCTCTTTTTCCCTATTGCAATAGTCTTGAACCAAAATCTGATTTTACCACTTTAACTACTGTAGGCTCTGATTTTTCTTTGATAGTAGTTTATCTCCAGGATCTTCAGGGATGAACTTCTGCCTTGGCTAAAACCTACTGACATTTTTATTAATGACCTTAAGAAGATATAGACCAAAGGTTTCTATAATTGGTAGCTAAGACAAGGCTAACAAAAGTAATATGTTGATAGTTGAATCAGGATGACCCCAACCTACTACCCAGAATGACAGATTTAGACGGCTAAAATAATAGGCCAAACTTAGCAAAATTAAATTTATGATAAAATCATCAAAATACATTCCTGGACCGAGCGCAGTGGCTTATGCCTACAATCCCAGCACTTTGGGAGGCCGAAGCAGGCGGATCACAAGGTCAGGAACTCGAGACCAGCCTGGCCAACATAGTGAAATCCCATCTCTACTAAAAATACAAAAATTAACTGGGCATGGTGGCAGGCACCTGTAGTCCCAGCACTCGGGTGGCTGAGTCAGGAGAATCGCTTGAACCCGGGAGGCAGAGGTTGCAGGGAGCCAAGATCGTGCCACTGCACTCCAGCTTGGGCCACAGAGAGAGACTTCATCTCAAAAAGAAAAAAGAAAATAAAAATAAAAAACAAAGTATATTCCCATGTGTAGGTTTTGGTAAAAAATCATTGTCAAGAATACAAATGGGTAATACTTGCTTAATAAACTTAATGTGCATTTGTGACAAAGTGGGCATTTAAGTAGATTTTCAGCTTAAAATGAAAGAGCAGTATGAAAAATAGTGCAAACAGGATTTACCAACAGGCTCACACAGACCACCAGGCCTCACTTCACCCTACACAAGTCCAACTACACAGAGAGTGTTTGCCTGTTTCTTTATCCTTTTTTTTTTTTTAATTTCCAATACCTGTTATTCTGTCATTATTTATTGTATTCTAGAAAGCTGCCTGTAGAATGGAAAAAAATGATTAAAAATCTGTAATACTACCCATAAAGTAGCAAGAAAGTCTTATTTTAGCTACAAAAAAAAAAAGTTAGATTTTATATCTTAAATTATTTCCATGAGGCTCTTCTGTGGGAGTGGGAAAAAAAAATACCTTTAATTGTGCAAGCTGCCCCAGGCATGGGAAACCAGACACGAAATGGTTGAGATGGCCAAAGGTTGTCACTGGGGACTAGGGATTAGAACCTGGTCAAAGCAGCAAATAAAAAAAATTTAAAAAGCTCTTAAAAGAACCTGACAAGGGAAGCTTAAATCTTATTTTAAAGGGTTGGGTTGTACTAGGCCTTGAAAAATTCAATCCTCTGGAGGACTATATCTCACTAAGAAAGCTCCACGTAAGTTTATCATGTATCCAACACCTAGACATTGGGCCTTGGAGACCACTAGGATAATATTTCCTCTGGATTAGCACTGAAGCTTGGAAGTGACATTTGTACGAGGCATACTTTAAACTCTAGGGCTTTTCCGATTATAAAATGATAATTCTGAGGGGAAAAAAGTGCTTACTGCAGAGGGAAGTTGCCATGATTTATGTCTTGGACAATCTTCTTTTTTCACACAGAACAACTTATCAGGCCAAGTATGTTTTGTGTTTCATTTTGTTCTTAACCACAATTGTCTTTTGATTGATATCAGGGTTGAGTATATTTGTTTTAGTGTGTTTTTATTTTTCCTGTTCAACCATGTCCAAATGAATGATTACGTAAACTTTTGTCACTAGTGACATCAGCAACTAAGTTGCACACATAGCACAGAAACATTACTAGGAAATGCCCACCTTAGGCAAGGGTAACCTCTGAAACTTCACTGACTCGTCCGTCTCTGCAGAGACCCAATGGGCCACTCAAGCTCTGGCTCTCAGCTCTGGCTCACTGATGAAAGCCAGACAATAATGTAGTGAGGCTGAAAAGCTGTCCCTCATTTACTCTTGGTGCATCTATCAAGATCTCTGGATCATTATGACATCTCCTATCATTCCAGTCACAAAGGGTGCTTCAAATGAATTAAATATCTAGTGACAGCCAAACTCATAAACTACTTGACTCCCTTGGGTCATTTTTTTCAGGCTGATTTTAATAGTACTTTGGCAGGCATGTATGTTTTGTGCAGTTGTGAACGTTGGCTGGTTTAGGGGACATAATTTAAAATAGCTCATCTCTATATTTGCATTTATACACATCTATTCAGGGTGTCTGGAGAATAAGCATGACAGACTTACATTTGAAGCCAAATGAAGCCTACTAACTTTTGTTCAACTTCATAACTATAGGCTGGATTACTAATTGACTCATCTCTTTTACAAATCCATGAAACCTGCCAGTAGCCGGACTGGGTAACAGATTGTGGCTGGATCACAGCAAATCCATCACCTCTGATAGCAAAGCAACTAAATTTACTGACTAGGCCAGCAGAATGATCATTATACAGAGAATTCATTCCTCTCAAAACTAAAATGGATCTTGAAACCAAGTGCCATAAGCCAAATATCAGAAGACAATAAATTTTTTTACACCTCTACATATGCTCTGGAATAAAGACAAGAAATCTAGTGTGAAAAAAAATTCCTGGCTTCATTTTGCTCATCCACTGTGGCCTCATCCTGCTTTTCATTTTGTCATCACTCATTTCTTATTCCCATCCTCATCTCATACACTTCTTTTACCTAGACCTTGTAAGTTTTTATTGAGGCCTGAAAGTCATAGTCAGTTCTTGAGTTGTATGAAAGTTCTGCACACTCGGAGCAGTTTTATGAAATTTTACAAAAGTTTATATACATTTTTAGAATGTATATGGAATGTAAAAGGACAGACACATTTTTAGAAATCAGTGAAAATTGCTGGTTCTTAGAGTTGTAAAAGTCTGAAACTACATTTCAAGTCATCATTAACCAATGTGACACCAGAATAATATAAGATTAATATTCTGCTTTGATGATTGAAATAAAAATTCCATATTTGAAGAACCACATAAGGCAGTTGTTAAGAACAAGAAGAAGACCAATAGAAGAGTGGGTATGTAAATCAGCTAGGACTTTATAGAATTTAGTGCATAGCATCTGAGGGAGAGAGGGTCAACCCTAAAGCTTAGTACACTAACGAGGGGAATTATGCAATTATGCTTGAATTAGATCTAATATATAATGAAAGTTGATGCCTAAACAGACCACTTTACACCTGTGAATTTATTTTAAAATAGTTTTTCTGTTATCACCCATGATCCAGACACTGCACTAGACAACAGAGACCATATCGAGAAAAAATCTAGTCTCATTCCCTTATCCTCATGAAGCATACAGTCTAGTGGGAGCATTAGAAATTAGCCAGATAACACATATATGTGTAAGCATGTGTCTCTACAGTAAGTACTAAGGAGTGGAGGTGCATAATGCTGAGAGAGCCTATCAAAGGTGGATGGAATTTAGTTGAAGAAAACTGCCCTGAGAAATTGACCCTTGAGCTGAGATCTGAGAAATATGCAGGAATTAACTAGAAGCATAACTGAAGTGAAAAAGGCTACTCCTCCATTACATATGATAGTGTTGCTGTTTTGTAAAGAGGTAATTCATTGACTTAATGGCAGTTAATACTAGGATGAAAAGATGCTAGAGAAAGCAGTAAGAATGGACAATGCCTTTTTCTTTTCATCTTTGCTCCGCAAGAAATCAAAGGGCGTGGCTCAAGCCTCTTGCTGGACTCTATTTCCAGGCTCTCCCCCACTTGCATTCCCTCCCCTTTTAGAATGTGGCTTTGCTCCTGTAGTTAATGAAGAGAGAGAGAGAGAGAGAGAGAGAGAGAGAGAGAGCATTCCAAGAAGAGAGAATAGTTTATGCGAAAACTCTATGGCTCAGGCAAGAAGCAATCCACGCAGGGCTTTATAGTCCATATCAAAGAATTCTGTCTTAATCCTAAAAACATAGAAAGCCACTTGGGCTATCTTAAGCAGAGTGGAGGAGGGGTGGAGACGGGGCTGACATCACCAGGTTAACATCTTGGAAGTATTGTTCTATCTACGTTGTGGAAAACAGATGGAGGCAGTAAAATGATGAGAAGTTTGATTGTGCAAGTAACCTTTGCACTAGAAATATTACTAAAATAAAGTTTCTCTGTCATATTACATGGAAGAAGAATATAATAATCACTTTTCAGTTTATTCATTCAAACATATATTGTGCACTGTGTTGTGCTTTTGGCACAAGGGCAATATTCATGACAAAATAGACAAAAATCTCTGCCCTTTTAGAGTTTAAATAATAGACAAGGTATAAACATAAACAATACAGTTAGTTAAAAGCTTAGTGATATATAAAAAGAAAAAACAAACCAGGATAAGGGGAAATTGGAATGAGAAGAGAAGATGGCATGCCATTCTAAACAGGATAATCAAAATAGTCCTCTTGAGAAGGTACTTTTTTTAATTTTGGCATGACTAGTCTTTATTTAAAAAAATTTTTTTTACTATAGTTTATGTTCTTGGGTACATGTGCACAACATGCAGGTTTGTTACATATGTATATATGTGCCATGTTGGTGTGCTGTACCCATTAATTCGTCATTTACATTAGATGTATCTCCTAAGGCTATCCCTCCTCCATCCCCCCACCCCATGACAGGCCCTGGTGTGTGATGTTCCCCTTCCTGTGTCCAAGTGTTCTCATTGTTCAATTCCCACCTATAAGTGAGAACGTGCGGTGTTTGGTTTTCTGTTCTTGCGATAGTTTGCTGAGAATGATGGTTTCCAGCTGCATCCTTGTCCCTACAAAGGACATGAACTCATCCCTTTTTATGGCTGCATAGTATTCCATGGTATATATGTGCCACATTTTCTTAATGTAGTCTGACATTGATGGACATTTGGGTTGGTTCCAAGTCTTTGCTATTGTGAATAGTGCCACAATAAACATACGTGTTCATGTGTCTTTATAGCAGCATGATTTATAATCCTTTGGGTATATATCCAGTAATGGGATGACTGGGTCAAATGATATTTCTAGTTCTAGATCCTTGAGGAATCGCCACACTGTCTTCCACAATAGTTGAATTAGTTTACAGTCCCACCAACAGTGTAAAAGTGTTCCTATTTCTCCACATCCTCTCCAGCACCTGTTGTTTCCCAACTTTTTAATGATTACCATTCTAACTGGTGTGAGATGGTATCTCATTGTGGTTTTGATTTGCATTTCTCTGATGGCTAGTGATGATGAGCATTTTTTTTCATGTGTCTGTTGGCTACATAAATGTCTTCTTTTGAGAATTGTCTGTTCATATCCTTTGCTCACTTTTTGATGGGGTTGTTTGTTTTTTTCTTGTAAATTTGTTTGAGTTCTTTGTAGGTTCTGGATATTAGCCCTTTGTCTGATGAGTAGATTGCAAAAATTTTCTCCCATTCTGTAGGTTGCCTGTTCACTCTGATGGTAGTTTCTTTTGCCATGCAGAAGCTCTTTAGTTTAATTAGATCCCATTTGTCAATTTTGGCTTTTGTTGCCGTTGCTTTTGGTGTTTTAGACATGAAGTCCTTGCCCATGCCTATGTCCTGAATGGTATTGCCTTTTCTTCTAGGGTTTTTATGGTTTTAGGTCTAACATTTAAGTCTCTAATCCATATTGAATTAATTTTTGTATAAGGAATAAGGAAGGGATCCAGTTTCAGCTTTCTGCATATGGCTAGCCTGTTTTCCCAGCACCATTTATTAAATAGGGGATCCTTTCCCCATTTGCTGTTTTTGTCAGGTTTGTCAAATATCAGATGGCTGTAGATGTGTGGTATTATTTCTGAGGGCTCTGTTCCGTTACATTGGTGTATATATCTGTTTTGGTACCAGTACCATACTGTTTTGGTTACTGCAGCCTTGTAGTATAGTTTAAAGTCAGGTAGCATGATGCCTCCAGCTTTGTTCTTTTGGGTTAGGATTGTCTTGGCAATGTGGGCTCTTTTTGGCAGAACTGAAGGAGATAGAGACAAAAAAAAACATCATTCAAAAAAAACACAATGAATTCGGCAGCTGGTTTTTTGAAACGTTCAACAAAACTGATAGACCACTAGCAAGATTAATAAAGAAGAAAAGAGAGAAGAATCAAATAGACGCATAAAAAAATGATAAAAGGGATATCACCACTGATCCCACAGAAAAACAGACTACCACCAGAGAATACTGTAAACACCTCTATGCAAATAAACTAGAAAATCTAGAAGAAATGGGTAAATTCCTGGACCCATACACTCTCCCAAGACTAAACCAGGAAGAAGTTGAATCCCTGAATAGACCAATAACAAGCTCTGAAATTGAGGCAATAATTAATAGCCAACCAACCAAAAAAAGTCCAGGACCAGAAAGATTCACAGTCAAATTCTACCAGAGGTAAAAAGAGGAGCTTATACCATTCCTTCTGAAACTATTCCAATCAATAGAAAAAGAGGGAATCCTCCCTAACTCATTTTATGAGGCCAGCATCATCCTGATACCAAAACCTGGCAGAGATACAACAGAAAAAGAGAATTTTAGACCAATATCCCTGATGAACATCGATGCAAAAATCCTCAATAAAATACTGGCGGCTGGTGCCAAGATGGCCAAATAGGAACAGCTCTAGCCTCCAGCTCCCAGCATGAGTGATACAGAAGACGGGTGATTTCTGCATTTCCAGCTGAGGTACCAGGTTCATCTCACTGGGGTGTGTCAGACAGTGCGTGCAGGGCAGTGGGTGCAGGATGGTGGATGCAGCCCAGTGAGTGAGAGCCGAAGCAGGGCAAGGCATCCCTCACCTGGGAAGCACAAGGGGGAAGAGAATTCCCTTTCCTAGCCAAGGGAATTCTACAACACCTGGAAAATCGGGTCACTCCCACCCTACTACTGCACTTTACCAAGGGTCTTAGCAAATGCACACCAGGAGATTATATCCTATGCCTGGTTCAGAGGGTCCCACACCCACGGAGCCTCCCTTATTGCTAGTACACCAGTCTGAGATCTAATGCAAGGTGGCAGCGAAGCTGGGGGAGGGGTGCCTACCATTGCTGAGGCTTGAGTAGGTAAACAAAGCTGCAGGGAAGCTCGAACTGGATGGAGCCCACTGCAGCTCAAGGAGGCCTGCCTGCCTCTGTAGACTCCACCTCTGCAGACAGGGCATAGCCAAACAAAAGGCAGCAGAAACCTCTGCAGATGTAAATGTCCCTGTCTGACAGCTTTGAAGAGAGTAGTTGTTCTCCCAGCACGGAGTTTGAGATCTGAGAACGGATAGACTGCCTGCTCAAGTGGGTCCCTGACCCCCGAGTAGCCTAACTGGGAGACATCCCCCACTAGTAGCAGATCGACACCTCACACCTCACATGGCAGGGTACACCTCTGAGATGAAGCTTCCAGAGAAACAATCAGACAGCAACATTTGCTGTTCAGCAATATTCACTCTTCTGCAGCCTCCACTGCTGATACCCAGGCAAACAGGGTCAGGAGTGGACCTCAAGCAAACTCCAACAGACCTGCAGCTGAGGGTCCTGACTGTTAGAAGGAAAACTAACAAACAGAAAGGACATCCACACCAAAACCCCATCTGTACGTCACCATCACCAAAGACCAAAGGTAGATAAAACCACAAAGATGGGGAAAAAGCAGTGCAGAAAAGCTGAAAATTCTAAAAATCAGAGCGCCTCTCCCCCTCCAAAGGAACGCAGCTCCTCGCCAGCAACGGAACAAAGCTGGACGGAGAATGATTTTGACAAGTTAAGAGAAGAAGGCTTCAGACCATCAAACTTCTCCGAGCTCAAGGAGGAACTACGAACCCAGCGCAAAGAAACTAAAAACCATGAAAAAAGATTTGATGAATGGCTAACTAGAATAACCAATGTAGACAAGTCCTTAAATGACCTGATAGAGATGAAAACCATTACACGAGAACTACATGACAAATGCACAAGCTTCAATAACTGACTCGATCAACTGGAAGAAAGGGTATCAGTGATTGAAGATCAAATGAATGAAATGAAGCGAGAAGAGAAGTTTAGAGAAAAAAGAGTAAAAAGAAATGAATAAAGCCTGCAAGAAATATGGGACTATGTGAAAAGACTAAATGTACATCTGACTGGTGTACCTGAGAAGGTATGTTTTCAGCAAAGATTTGAAAGAAGTGAAGGTGTTCATCTTCGAGATGTCTGGGTGAGGAACCTTCTGATCGAGGAGCAGTCAGTGCCAACTGTCAAAGGTGTTGGCATATCGCACGTGTTCATGGAACAGCTGGGAGGCCAGTGTGCCTAGAGCAGAGTAAACATGGGGGAGGATCTAGAGATGATACCAGAGAAGTAACAGGGCTCACAGCATGTGAGGCCTTTAAGGCCATTGTAAGGGCATGAGAGGAACCATAATCGAGGTGGGGAGTCATTGCGAGGTTTGACATGATCTGATTTCTTTTTCAAAGAGTTCACCCTGGCCGGGCGCGGTGGCTCAAGCCTGTAATCCCAGCACTTTGGGAGGCCAAGGTGGGTGGATCACAAGGTCAGGAGATCGAGACCATCCTGGCTAACACGGTGAAACCCCTTCTCTACTAAAATATAAAACATTAGCCAGGCGTGGTGGCGGGCACCTGTAGTCCCAGCTACTCAGGAGGCTGAGGCAGGAGAATGGCGTGAACCCGGGAGGTGGAGTTTGCAGTGAGCCGAGATCGCGCCACTGCACTCCAGCCTGGGCGACAGAGCGAGACTCTGCCTCAAAAAAAAAAAAAAAAAAAAAAAAAGTTCACCCTGCTGCTGTGTTAAGAATGGCCGATAGTAAGGCACGAGTGGCAGCAGGAAATTAGGAGGTTTCTGCAGTAATGCATGTGAGAATGACAATTCAGATCATTAGCACTTAAATGATAGCAGTGGCAGCTAGAAGACAATAGAGAAAATTTTTCAAAATTCTGAGAAAAAAATGATTTCACTACTAAAATGCTAACACTCAGCCAAACGATCAATTGTAGAGTATGAGAAAAATAATGGCGTGTTTCAACATGAGCAAGGCCTGAAAAATTACCTCCTGTGCACCATTTCAGAGGAAAATTCTGAAGAATATGCAACACGAAAAAGAGAGTGTAAACCAAGAGGAAGATTAATGAGAGTGTAAATTCCAAATAAGACAAAATACCTACAATTTTGTTTCAGTAAAGTACACAACAGGGTCATAGATTATTTTTCATTCATAATCCTTTTCTAGCTCAACAAACCAACCTCAGAAAAATACATCCATTTGAATTTTATTGTCAGTGCAACAAATTATTAAGACAACCAGTCTGATTTGCAAATTTTTGAAGTAACCTATTGTATTTTGTAGGTCATAGCAACAAATTCTAATTCTAATTTTGGTGTCCAAAAGATTTCCTTGTACAAACAATGCTTCTAAGAACACTTTTAAGCAAAGAACATATTAAGTAAATATATCTTTACACAAATCTTAAGCCTGGACAGGAGAATAAAACTGATACTCTTCTAAACTTTTTCAAATCACTTTTCAGAAAGTTTTATGATGCAGAAGACTATCTGCTTATGCAACTGTAAGAAATGAGAAAATATTTTCCCTCTTCATTTTTCTCAGATTTCTTTCACCAGCTCTTAGGAAGGCCTGAAATGTTTAAGGCTGAGTATTGGAATTCCATTAGTCAGCACTGAGAAAGAAAAAAAAAAAAATAGTAGACACTTGAATCCCAAAGCTTATACTATGAAAATTCAAGGGTGGAATGTGATTATTTTAAAATGGACTATGGAACATGTAGTATTTTGAATCTACAGGATCCAGGAAAATAGGGAATGCATCTTAAAAATATTTAAAATCCCCAGGATGTTAGTGAAAAGAAATCTCCATAACGGCAGCATGCAGCATTTCTAGAAAATCACCAATCCAGCAAAAGGATGGTGGTTTCTAAGAAGGGCCATATAGATAACCTGATATTTTGAATATAGTAGGGAGAGATTAGCAGAGTGGAGGAATGTATCTGTGATAGATAAATAGAAAATTAAGGAACCAAAAAGGAGGTATTCATTGATTCTTGGAAAAACCAAAAGTTACAAAGAATTAAAATGTTATTTTATAACTACATGGCACAGCTATAAATAGTTCATATAACCAGTATTACAAATATCAATATGAATTTAACAAAAATTGTGATATAACATCTTAAAAAAATGGGAGAAGTGATGTGGGGATAGCAGGCAGGGGTGTAAGAAACCTAAATCTTCATTATTCCTACCAAGATGTCAATAGAACCTAAAACTACATCTTGTCAACATCTGCTGACAAGAATATCCATAGAACTTAAAACCGAAAAATATCCAGAAATAGCCATAGAAGCCTATTGTTTAGAAATAAGCAGGTAAATGCAGAAAAATAAAACAGGTAAAAGAGTTGCTTGTGGAGAGCAGGAATCAGAAATGGGATGGGTGGGATATGGCAGGGAACCAATGAACCTTTAATCACCATTTTCTCTACCATTGAAATCTGTCTGATATCAGGGTGTAAGACAGTAGAAGCAAAACAAGGGCTGTACAGAGGCAACTATACACTTTGCCATTGTAACAAAAATAGGACTGGGAAGGAAATTAGTAGAGTAGTACAAGCAGGCACTTAAAGGCCTTACTTCTATTCCTTTTCCATGAAGCTTCATGGAAATAGGCAGGTAAGGAGCAGGCAATGCTACTTCCAGGTGTAGCCAACTATTTTGGGCTCCAAGGCATTCTTAGTCTTACTGGTGACCTACGTCTTTGACTCTACACAGTCCTTGGCTGAAACCTGAATCAACAGACTTTTTCACTCTCCTTGATGTTGACCTATGGAGTTCCTGATCTCAGCTAAATAATTCACCTCAGTTGTCCTGTGTTCTGATTTTCTGTGGTCCTTTCCTTGCCTTAACAACTTGACTCTTATCTTTAATGTTCCTAACTTTGGCCTGGAAACTTGATCTGATTCTCTGCATTCTTGATTTTCTTCCAGTTTGCTGCATCTGTTACCTATATCGCAGGCCAGCCTGGTAACCTAACCTTGATCTTTGGTTGCCCCATTTGATTGAAGGTTTGGTTTAGCACTCATGATACTATTTCTGATTGAGGCTGCCATATGGTCCAAACTTTTCTCCTGACGGTAGTGTTACTTTGCCAGTATTGGCAAGTTACTGCTTAAAAGTGGTAGTAGCCAAATTGTGTTTATGCAGCTAAACTATGAGACTGGACAAATTAGATCAGGCACTGATGATAAAGCAATTAACATACGCTCTTGGCATAAAAAAAATCACAATTGGATACCCTTAGACCCAAATAGAGCCCCTCCTCGATTCCTTACACCCCTACTCCACAGTCAATAAAGAGATTTTCAGAGAAGAAAAGGAGTCCAAAGGAAGGGTTGGAAAGGTCATATAGAGACTTCAACTTGCAGAGGAGTTTCCTGAGTTTGCCTTAGAGTTAGAAAGCATAACTCTCAGAACTCCCTCTGTGCCTGTAAACCTAACTTCATGTTGGAATTTTAGAAACAAAGAATATTCAGGCCTCCGGATAGTTTCACAGCCTCTGTATATATCAGCACCATCACAAAGTGGATGAAATCATTCTTGTCTGATCAAATTTCCAATAGATTAATATTGACATACGCATATTTTACTTTAAGGAAACTTTGGCCAGGCACAGTGACTCATGCCTGTAATCCCAGCACTTTGGGAGGCCGAATGGGGCAGATCACAAGGTCAGGAGATTGAGACCATCCTGGCTGACATGATGAAACTCCCTCTCTACTAAAAATACAAAAAAATTAGCCAGGAGTGGTGGCGGGCACCTATAATCCCAGCTACTTGGGAGGCTGAGGCAGGAGAATGGCCTGAACCTGGGAGGCGGAGCTTGCAGTGAGCCGAGATCGCACCACTGCACTCCAGCCTGGGCAACAGAGCGAGACTCCATCTCAAAAATAAAAAGGATCCTTTGTTGGCTCCCTCTGCCCCATTTTGTTCAATAATCTTTAAATAAATGAGTTAAGAAAGATCAAGAAAAAAAAAAAGAAGTATGAAAAGAAGCATTTAATAATACACTGGATGCAGGGGAAGGAGACATGCATAATTGCCTGTTCCTCTTTAGACAGCCCTTCCCCTTCCTTCTTGAGAAAACAACAAGGAAGGGACCAAAAAGAAGTAAACACAATAGTAACTACTTATTAAATATCCAGTAGGTCTTTGTACATATTAATTCAATTCATTCATATACCAACCCAATGAGATGGATGGTATTATCTCCATTTGATGGGTGAGGAAAGTGAGATTCTGAGGGATTAAGCAATTTGTCCAAGGTCATCAGCTACTAGTTGAGAAGATGGGACACAAAACAAAGACTATGCAATGGCGGAGAACAAGGTCCTAACTTCAAAGACATGTAGCCTTCCCAGCAATACTGGAAATGGAAGGAGATGATAATTGTTTTACACTGTTAGTGGACACAAGATTTTAATTGTATCATTCACATCAAAAAAAAAATTATCTCCCTCCCTTTATCCTTCAGCTGTGACCTCAAAATGCCTTCTAGGAAATAAAGTGAGAATTTCAATTCAATTCAACAAATATTTTCTTGAGTGCCTATTAATACCAGGCTCTGCATTAGGATTTAGGATATATAACAGTGAGTGGAGACAGGCATAATGTTTGTCTTCAAGAAAGCTGCAGACAGTTTAAAAGGAAAAGTATGATAACTTATAAACAGGAAAGGGAAGCAAAACGCCATGGAAGGCAAAAGCAAAAGCATCTTATGATCTAAAACACAGGGGAGCCCTTACCTAGGAAATAAAAGTTGAGGTAAAATTTAAATGGTAAGTATGAATTAACAAGGTAAGGGCTTAATGCTGATGTCACAAGGTAACTTAATGAGCTAATATTGAAGAGTGACAAGCTTCTCTCAAGAAACAGTACACATGACTGTTTTATCTTTGACAGGATAGCCAGAGAGAAAGGCAGCTACCCCAGTCATGGGAAAGGAGAAAAACAGCTGAAGTTTTAATAAATTTCTAAAGGCTGCATGTAGAATGGCATGATAGTATCAGAATCCTGAGAGCCTTGGACACGGGGGAGTCTGCGGCATTCATCAGCTCTTTCATGGTCCTTAAATAAGAGCTCATGAAAAAGACTGAAAGCAGGGCAAAACCACTGAGAGAGACACCTACTAAATCCCAGGTATATGGGGCATGCCTAAGCCTCAGGACAGAGCAAGGAGATCAGAGAAACTCCTCTGTGCTCTAGACCCTGCAGTGACTAAGACAGCAGCTGTCTGCCACTGGGGGAGGAAGAGGATTGCTAAGAGCAATTCCTTCTGAGGTTTATGAAAGCAAGGGTTTCTTAAGTCTGAGGGCAAAGACAGGAAACACAGTGGAATTCCCCTCCCTCTTCTTTATCCCACATACATTCCATCAAGCCTGAGGCAACAGCAGCCTGATACTGAGGAAAGTGAAGGAGCACTGAGAGAGGGACAGAGGACTACCTTACTAATTCTGGGTCCAGAGCAAGCAAACTGGGATATGTGTCTGGCACTCCAGGCCTTACGGGAAGTACAATACAGCAACAATGCATGACTGGAAATATATGAAGCCAGTCTATGGGAGCATGGACATCATTTAAGCCATCACAAAACCCAAACCCAGTTCAATCACAAACCAGTTTAATTTAATAACGTAACTAATGACTTCACAGAAGTTTTTTTTTTTGTTTTTTTGTGTTTTATTATACTTTAAGTTCT
>NW_016804458.1:803792-838039 GCF_001698545.2 Rhinopithecus bieti
GGTTGGGACCGGATCAAACCGGATCAAACCGGTTGGGGCCGGAGCAAACCGGATCAAGTCGGTTCTGACCGGATCAAACCGGATCAAACCGGTTTCAACCGGATCAAACCGGATCAAACCGGTTACACCGGATCAAACCACCCGATCAAACCGGTTTCAACCGGATCAAACCGGTTCTGACCGGATCAAACCGGATCAATCCGGTTGGGACCGGATCAAACCGGATCAAACCGGTTCGGACCGGAACAAACCGGATCAATCCAGTTGGGACCGGATCAAACCGGTTCGGACCGGATCAAACCGGATCAAACCGGTTCGGACCGGATCAAACCGGATCAAACCGGTTGGGGCCGGAGCAAACCGGATGAAACCGGTTCGGATCGCATCAAACCGGTTTGGACAGGATCAAACCGGATCAAACCGGATCAAACCGGTTGGGACCGGATCAAACCGGATCAAACCGGTTGGGGCCGGATCAAACCGCATCAAACCGGTTTGGACCGACCGGATCAAGCCGGATCAAACCGGTTGGGACCGGATCAAACCGGATCAAACCGGTTTGGACCGTATCAGACCGGAGCAAACCGGTTTGGACCGGATCTGACCAGATCAAACCGGATCAAACCGGTTCGGACCGGATCAAACCGGTTTGGACCAGATCAAACCGGTTCTGACCGGATCAAACCGGTTTGGACCAGATCGAACCGGTTCTGACCGGATCAAACCGGTTGGGACCGGATCAAACCGGATCAAACCGGTTCTGACCGGATCAAACCGGATCAAACCGGTTTCAACCGGATCAAACCGGTTCAGACCGGATCAAACCGGTTTGGACAGGATCAAACCGGATCCAACCGGTTCAAACCGGTTGGGGCCGGATCAAACCGGTAAACAATAGAAAGAACCTAAAAATTAACAACTGATACATTTTTCCCCCATCATCAATATTTATTGAGCATTTACAGTGTACTAGGCACAATAGAACATACAGAAAACATTGTCCCTGCTCTTGAGGAGCTTACATTCTAAAAGAAAAAATACACCTCTTTTAAAATGGCATTTTTGTTTGGTGTTTTCTGCAAAGTACTGAGGAAATATTTTGTTAAAGTGAGCTTTGGGTATAACTTAGCCCCATCATTATTTAGAGAAGAGAGGAAGAAGAAAGTGGAAGGATTTTAAAGGCAGACAATGACAGACCATTCAGGATAGGTAGAGCTTTAAAGGGAGATAAACACAATCTCATCAACTAAGGAGAGATTTACTGCAGTAAATAGGATGAGGGAAATAGTCTGTAGGGTGCAAGCAAAGGAAGCAGGGTGCCTCAGACATTGAGTGGAGCCAGAAAGGTCATGCGGCCTTTTCCCAAGTACATGGCCACCAAGTAAGAATGGTTGGTGACAAGACAGAAGGCTAAAAAAGGAAGGTAATCTTGTGCACCTGACAAATAGAATAAAGGATCAAAATCAAAGGCAGGCTGTAAGAGTATCAAGATATTCTTAAAAACCAGAAAGTGATTTGGAAGCACAAAACTACAGTTAATGCTGTCATGATGGGCCAAGAACAGTGTCATGATGGGCCAAGAACATTGTGGCTTCCTAAGTTAGAAAATGCCATATACCAAAATTTTAAATGGAACACATTACATTGTTTTCCAATCAATCTCCCCCTCTCCCAGAAAAAATAGGAACTCATTTTTTTCAGGGTGGAGAGGAAGAGAGGGGATAATGGGACATGGAAACAGTAGTTATATTAGTAGTATTTTTGTTGTTATGATAAATTTTGTGTTTAAACTTGGTAAAAGCCCATTAGCTGCCAAGAGGGAATAAGGAATAAATTTAAAAAAAAAATGTACAATTTCCTTTAGAGAAATTTCAAAACCGAAAGACTAATTTATATGAAAAACTGTAGAGAAAGTAGTTGAAAAGTCCATTCATAAAACTTTTATTCCACTTACATGAATTTAATACTTGTGTTCTTAACAATTATGCTTGGATTGTTCATGAAAATTTCATAAGACATTAAACAAAGCTAGCCATCATCTCAAGTTATTTCCCTGTTAACTATTTTTACAGCACATGCATGTTAGGCAAGTATCAAAAAAAAAAAAATCGCAAAAGCAAAAAACCTAAAAAAAAGTTAAATACATGGGTTTTTGTTTTACTGCTGTGCTTGATATACATGAAGTAATGAATACCAAGCAATTCATTTTTACTGCATCTTTACTTTTACATTTGTTCTTAGGTTGCCTAAAACATTTAAATACAAATAAAATGAGTGTAGCAAAAATAATGAAAGCTAACAGCAGGTAACTTTACAAATAATGGAATGTGAACCATTTCTGCCCTTATCCAGAGTAAAATGGGTCACAACTTTGTCTAAAGGAATACTTCTGCAGCTGTAGTCAAGGGTGTGCACTTTGAGACTGAATGTTCCACAGATACACATGGTTTAACCTGTGGTATCCATGGGGTATGTTTCTACCACAGCCTTCTAAGTGCTCCAAACCTTAAAGTACCCACAATTACTACCCCTGTGACTGGAACCAATGATCCCTTTTATTCCGCACCAGGACAAACCAATATGTAGGCAATTTTCTTTGCTTAGACATGGAAGCAGTTTTACACTGGCCCTTGTGAAGCCACAATGTACCAAAAGTACTATGCCAAACATTTATAACTTGTATAAAAATTCCACATCCCCATATTGGCCACCTCAAGATGAAAACAGATAACTCCCTAAATGTTAACTGGCTCTACTCCCCTAATATTAAACATAAAAACCACATGGGAAATATAGAAATTCAAATAGAAGTAACATAAACCTGTCATAAATTGTAAACAAAAAACTATTTGTGGGACAGCATGGATGACAAATGGTCTACTGTGAAAATTTTAGAATGAGGCAGACAAAAGTTGGAAGGCTGGTTAATTTTCCCCTCCTTCTCCTGTTTCAGCTTCGTCTCCTTGGATATCCGATGTCCACAATGTCAAGTTGTCTCTCAGTAATCGCATTATTAGCCTTGCTGTCTTTGTATGACTCTTCACTTAATGTATCAAGATCAGCAATGGCTTCATCAAAAGCTGTCTTTGCAAGAGAGCAGGCTTTCTCTGTGGAGTTCAGAATCTCATAATAGAACACAGAGAAGTTAAGGGCCAGTCCCAGTCTGATAGGATGTGTTGGTTGCATTTCCTTTTTGCTGATTTCAAAAACTTCTTGGTATGCTTGCTGTGACTGATCCACAATCCCTTTCCTGTCATCACCAGCGGCAAACTCAGCCAAGTACCATAGTAATCTCCTTTCATTTTCAAATAGAAGACTTTGCTCTCTGCTTGTGAAGCATTGGGGATCAAGAACTTTTCCAAAAGAGACAGTATATCATTGCAGACATCTCTTAGCTCCGTCTCAATTTTCTCTCTGTATTCTCGAGCCATCTGCTATTTTTTCTCAGCACTTCCGTCTTTTGTTCAATACTCGAGAGGACCCTCCAAGATGACCTACGGGCTCCTACACCATTTTTTTTTTTTTTTTTTTTTTTTTTTTTTTTTGAGACGGAGTCTCGCTCTGTCTCCCGGGCTGAGTGCAGTGGCCGGATCTCAGCTCACTGCAAGCTCCGCCTCTCGGGTTTACGCCATTCTCCTGCCTCAGCCTCCCGAGTAGCTGGGACTACAGGCGCCCGCCACCTCGCCAGGCTAGTTTTTTGTATTTTTTAGTAGAGACGGGGTTTCACCGGGTTAGCCAGGATGGTCTTGATCTCCTGACCTCGTGATCCGCCCGTCTCGGCCTCCCAAAGTGCTGGGATTACAGGCTTGAGCCACCGCGCCCGGCCTCCTACACCATTTTTATAAGCAACTGAGAGAAGATTCCTCTCCTCATTGGACAATTCAGCTCCTGGCTCAATTACAGACTTCATGCAGGCTGCCATGTCATCACATCGCTCAGCCTCCTCAGCCAGTTTGGCCTTCTGAACCAGCCCATTTTTATCCATGACTGGATGTTCTGCTGGCTTGGGGGAAGCGGCCTTAGACCTTTTATGGCTCGGAAACGGGAGTGAGGCGTCCAGCCCCTGAGTGTGGCTGAGTGATGTGGAGGCATTCCAATTGAGAGCTCGGAATCTGCCAACAACTGATACTTTTAGAAGATTAATAAAATTAATTTTATCAAATTTCTGGAAATACTGATAAAGAAAAAAAAGGAAGTTGTAAATAGTATATCAAGAATAAAAAATGGGGCAAAACCACAGAGGTAATAGAGAATCTAAAATTTGTATTTTGTGTCAATAATTTTGAAAACTTAGACAAAGGGACATATTTATTAGAAAAATAAACACACACAAAAAAGAAAAAACAGAAAACCTAAATATTCATTTTAACTAATCTTTTTTCTTGTCTTATTGCATAAATAAATAGATGTTTTGATAAGAGACATCCTGGTATTTTAAAAGGGAAAGCTTTTTAAATGGTACTGTTAGGATTCCCCAGAAAAACAGAATGAATAAATGTGCGTGTGTGTGTGTGTATGTGTGTGTGTTTGTGTGTGTGTGTGTGTGTGTGTGTATGTGTGTAAGTTAAAGGAGGTAATTTTAGTGCATTGACTCACATGATTATGGAGGCTGGCAAGTCCAAACTCTGCAAGGTAGGCTAGACCCAACGAAGAGTCAATGCTACAGTTCAATTCTGCAGGTTGTCGGCAGAACTCCCTCTTGGTCAGGTAGGTCTTTCATTCTATTCAGGCCTTTCACTGTTTGGAAAAGGCTCACTCACGTTACAGAGATAATCTGCTTTACTCAAATCCACCAATTTAAATGTTAATCTCATCCAAAAACACTCTGACAGAAACCTCCAGAATAGTGTTGGACAAACTATCTGGGCACCATGGCGCAGCCAAATTGACACATAAAATTAAACATCACAGTTAACTTTGCAGAATTATGAGAGGAGTGACATTATATAATGTATTTTATCAAGATGATTCTGGCTATTGATTAAAAATAGACTATATGGTGAGAATTGTAGACTCAGGGACACCAGAGAAGAAACTACTGCATAATTCATATAAAAGATAATGGAGGCTTGAGCCATTTTTAGTGTCTTTAGCAGTGGCATAGTGAGAGGCCATTAGATTCCAGATATAGTTTGAAGGTAAAACTCATGGGATTTCTTAACAGAGTGAATGTGGGATATTAGAAAAAGAAGAAGAAGAAGAAAGAAAAGAAAGGAATTAAGAACAGTGCCAAGGCTCAGGGATCAAACTACTGGGAAAATTGAGCTTCCCTCAACTAACATAAAAAGCTGTTGGTAGAGCAGGTTTGGAGGAAACCTCAGGAGTTTAAGACGTCAGACATACAAATGGAGATGTTAAGTGAAATAAGCCAGGCACAGAAAGACAAACGTCACATATTCTCACTTACCTATGGGAGCTAAGAATTAAAATAATTGAACTCATGGAGATAGAGAGGAGAAGGATGGTTACCAGAGGCTGGGAAGGGTAGATGGAGTCGGGGTGGAAGGTTGCTGGGGAAGAGGGGATGGTTAATGAGTGAAAAAACCGCCAGAAAGAATAAATAAGACCAAGTATTTGCTAGCATAACAGGGTGACTATAGTACAAATTAATTTAACTGTTCAATTAAAAATAAAAGAGTATAATTGGATTGTTGTAAACCAAAGGATAAATGCTCAAGGTGATGGATACCCTATGTATCCTGATATGATTGTGTTTTTTTATTATTACTCATTGCATGACTATATCAAAATATCTCATGTAACCCATATATATGGTGTATATATATGTGTGTGTGTATATATACATATATATACCTACTATGTGCTCACAACAATTAAAAATTTGAAATTTTTTGAAAAACAAGAGATGTTGAGGAAGCAATTGGCTTCATAATTCTGGAGTTTAGAGGAAGCTTAGAGATATAAATTTGGGAGTTAGTAGCATACTAATGGAATTTAAATCCCCAAAACTATTTGAAATTTAAAGAACCGAATTTAGACAGAGAAAATAACCAAATAACCAAGGACCCTAATCACTCCAAAATTAAGAAGTTAAGATATCAATATTTTCAGATTTGATAAATTTTAATAAAATTAAATTTTTATTGAAAATGCATTTTTTTTTTCTTTTAAGTTCAGGGGTACAAGTGCGTGTGTTTTATATGGGTGAACTCAGGTCATGGGAGTTTGTTGGACAGATGATTTCATCACTCAGATATTAAACCTAGCACCCACTGGTTATTTTTTCTGATTCTCTTCCTCCTCACACCCTCCATTCTCAGTTAGGTCCCACTGTCTGTTGATGCCCTTTTTGTGTCCATGTGTTCTCAGCATTTAGTTCCCACTTATAAGTGAGAACATGCAGTATTTGGTTTTCTGTTCCTGAGTTAGTTTGTTAAGAATAATGGCCACCAACTTCATCCATGTACTTGCAAAGAACAGGATTTCATTCTTCTTTATGGCTCCATGGTGTATGTGTGCCACATTTTCTTTATCCAGGCTATCGTTAATGGGCATTTAGGTGATTTAGGTGGATTCCATGCTTTTGCTCTTGTGAATAGTGCTGCAATGAACATACACATACATGTGTCTTTATGGCAGAATGATTTATATTCCTTTGGGTATACACCTAGCAATGGGATTGCTGGGTTGAATGGCAGTGCTGTTTTAGCTCTTTGAGGAATCTCAACACTGCTTTCCACAGTGTTTGAACTGATTTACACTCCCACCAGCAGTGTATAAGCATTTCCTTTTCTCTGCAAATTCACCAGTATTTGTTATTTTTTGACTGTTTATTAATAGCTATTCTGACTAATGTGAGATGGTATCTCATTGTGGTTTGATTTGCATTTATCTAATGATTAGTGATGTTGAGCTTTTCTTCATATCCTTGTTGACCACATGTATGTCTTCTTTTGAAAAGTATCTATTTATGTCCTTTGCCACGGGGTTTTTTAATGGATTTTTTTCCCTGTAAATTTGTTTATTTGTTTAAGTTATTTATAAATGTTGGATATTAGACCTTTGTTGGATACATAGTTTGCAAAAATTTTCCCCCATTCTGTAGGTTGTTTGTTTACCCTGATGACAGTTTCTTTTGCTGTGCAGAAACTCTTTAAATTTTATTTGACTTGTCAATTTTTGGTTTGGTTGCAATTGCTTTTGGTGTATTCATCATGAAATCTGTGTTCATTCCTATGTCTAGACTGGTATTGCCTAGTTTGTCTTCCAGGGTTTTTATAGTTTTGGGTTTTACATGTAAGACTTTAATCGATCTTGAGTTGATTTTTGTCTATGGTGTAAGGAAGACGTCCAGTTTCAATCTTCTGCATATGACTAGCCAGTTATCCCAGCACCATTTACTGAATAGGGAGTCTTTTCCTCATTGCTTGTTTTTGTCAGCTTTGTTGAAGATTAGATAGTCATAGGGGTGTGGCCTCATTTCTGGGCTCTCTATTCTGTTCCATTGGTCTATGTGCCTGTTTTTGTACCTGTTTTCATGCCATACTGTTTTGGTTACTATGGCCCTGCAGTGTAGTTTGAAGTCAAGTGGCATGATGTCTCCAGCTTTGCTCTTTTTGCTTGAATTGCCTTGGTTATTTGGGCTCTTTTTTGGTTCCATATGAATTTTAAAATAACTTGTTCTAGTTCTGTGAAGAATGTCATTGGTAGTTTGGTAGTAATAACACTGAATCTATAAATTGCTTTGGGCAGTATGGCCATTTTGATAATATTGATTCTTCCTATTCATGAGTATGGGATGTTTTTCCATTTGTTTATATTATCTGTGATTTCTTTGAGCAATGTTTTGTAGTTCTCATTGTACAGATCTTTCACCTCATTGGTTAGCTCTATTCCTTGGTATTTTATTATATTTGTGGCAACTGTGTATGGGATTGCCTTCCTGGTTTGACTCTTGACTTGACTGTTGTTGTTGTATAGGAATGCTAGTGATTTTTGTACATTGATTTTGTATCTGAAATCTTGCAGGTGATGTTTATCAGCTGAAGGGGCTTTTGGCCATAGACTATAGGGTTTTCTGATATAGAAAC
Source organism: Rhinopithecus bieti (assembly GCF_001698545.2). NCBI lineage: Eukaryota > Metazoa > Chordata > Mammalia > Primates > Cercopithecidae > Rhinopithecus > Rhinopithecus bieti. The sequence continues at coordinate 811,844 of NW_016804458.1, forward strand.
ATGTCATCTACAAACAGGGATAATTTGACTTGCTCTCTTCCTATTTGGATAACTTTATTTGTTTCTTTTGCCTGATTGCTCTGGCTAGGACTTCCAGTACTATGTTCAATAGGAGTTGTGAGACAGGGCATCCTTGTCTTGTGCCAGTTTTCAAGGGGAATACTTCCAGCTTCTGCCCATTCAGTATGATGTTGCCTGTAGGTTTCTCATAGATAGTGCTTATTATTTTGAGGTATGTTCTTGGAAATGCATTTTTAATAAGATAGATGGCACTTAATATTTTTGATTAGTAATGTATTTCTGGATAAACAACTTACTACTATAATGAGAGAGGGTTCACCATAAATTCTATTATAATTTGTTTTATTATGTAGATACTGATAGACATTTCTTATACTATGGGAAATGGAAATTTTATGACAGTATACATATACATGTACTTATATTTATTAATGTACATACCAAAGTTCTATATCATTCATCATCAAAAATTATTTTTAGTGCTATATGAGCTAACAACTTGATTGTTTCCCTCAATTTTGTTGAAAACAGAGAAGTGAAATTTAATTTGCAAATATATTTATTATCCAAAAGCAATCCTTTCCTGAATATCACATTAATATTTAAAATTATCCCTTTGTTTGAAGCCATAAATATTTTGTCTCCCAGAAAATATATCACAATACCCTGAATAGGTAAGAAAGAGGTATGTCCTTCTTTAGAAAAGTAAGGAAAGGAAAACTGTGAAAAGGGTGGTGGGAAAGTAACACTCTCCCCTCCAAAATAGGTGCTTTGTCAGACAGATCAGTCTGAGGACCAAGTATATGTCGAAGTCAAAGATCTGGAAGTTTATTCCTTTAGTCTATTTCAGGCATAGTATCCCTGAGAAGCTCTTACACATGCCATTCAGAGTATGTGTATCTTAGTTGGAATAGTAGAATAAAATTTGGAAAGGCTTAGAAACAAGATCCAGCTCGACACAGCAATAGCAAAATCTTACATTTGCATAAGAAGTTGTAGTTTACAAACTGTGTTTATATTCACTACCTCAATTCTCTCCCTCAACAATCACGTGGGATAATTAAGGCAGAGTTACAGGACAAGAAAAAAAGTTTTCAATGTAGAAAATGTTGTCTTTAAAATGTTTTAGCAACAATGTTTAAAACTTTATTCTTTCCTTTCTTCTCCTCTGTATTCAGACTCTATTATTCACTAATCTGCACCCAAACAGACTTTGAAAGAAATTTGCGTAGTGACATTTCACTACTTCCGTATTGAGGTTCCATTTAGTCCTAAGTTACATACACATAAAAATTTCATCTAAAATTAATGCTAACATAATGGGAAAAATGTATGCTTAATCTATCTCCAGATTAATGCCATCATGTCTGTCTAATTTAGAACTTCCCTGTTCCAAACATCTTTCTTCACCTCTTACTATAAGTGTTACAACTATGTCTGGAAGCAAAAAAAAAAAATTAACATTTATTTTAGGTTCAGGGGTACATGTGCAGGATATGCAAGTTAGCTACATAGGTAAACTTGTGTCATGTGGGTTTCTTGTACAGACTATTTCCTCACCCATGTATTAAGCCTAGTACCCATTAGTTATTTTTCCTGATCCTCTCCCTCCTCTCACCCTCTGAAATGCCCTAGTGTGGGTTGTTCCCCTCTATGTGTCCATGTGTTCTCATAATTTAGTTCCCACTTATGAGTGAGAACATGCAGTATTTGGTTTTCTGTTTCTGCATTAGTTTGCTGAGGATAATGGCCTCCATCTCCATCTATGTCCCTGCAAAGGACATGATCTCATTCTTTTTTTATGGCTGCATAGTATTCCATGGTGTACATGTACCACATTTTCTTTACCCAGTATATCAACCTAAATGCACTTTTAGATATTGTAGGAAATATCTACTCAAGACCTTTGGATGACAGAGATTTTTGAGGTTGTTCCCACGCATGCTGCTCTGGTGTTTATGATAATCCTGGCACATAGCAGATGTTCAGTTATACTTGCTGAGTGAGTCTATGAATACATAATTCAATGTCCTACTTCCATCAAGACCATATAATGAATACACACAGCCCAGGGTGACATTTAAGACTGAGTCTGAAGAATTTTCAAGACCTGGATAGGCAGGGATGGGGAAAGAAGGGCATTTCAGGAGAAGGAACTACACATGCAAAGTCTCAAAGTCACAGAGGCTTGGTCCAGTGGATGTGGGAAGACATTGGATGATACAGGGAGAAGAGGGATCAGGAGCAGAGTCTAGCAGGGGACCGACCCTGCGAGGCCTTCAGTCCAGGCTGTGGTGTTTGCCCTTCATCCTCCAGCATGGAGAGGAAACATGGCCATTCAGATTGTGGAGGAACTGGACAAGCAGGCATCTGGAAGCACAGTCTGGAGGCCTGAGGGATTAGCCTGTGACAGTGTTTGCAGCCTCCACACCCACTGCTGCCCTCACCACCTTCCTCCTGTAGAAACTGACACTGAGGAAGATGAAGCAGATACAGAGAAGCAGGATCTTCACAGCTCCCTCCCTGGTGGCTACCAGAACCACATCCTTCATGGGCCCTGATTTTTCGGAGGAAATATGGGATGAGGCCAATTCAGTTGCTGCATTGTCATGGGAAATGCTGATAACAAGGTACCTGGAGGCATAAGCCACGCAGAGTTGGATGGTCCACCATGCACTCACGCCTGTTCTGGAGAAATCTATGCAGCAATTGTGGTAGGTGTCGTGGTCCTGGGGTCTGAGTGTGAGGTTGAGCACTGAGAAATGGGAGGTTGTTCCAGTTCCTTGGGAGGACAGGGCCTCCCCCATCCAGGAGAAAGAAGGGGTTAGGCATTCCTCAAAAACCCAGGTAAACACACAGATGACTGTCACTGGCTTCCCATGCTCTAGGGCCTTGGGGATGTAGACATCAGGCTTCTGAGTCAGGGCTGTCAGTTCCAGAAAGAATGTATTCATGAAATTATATCTCACAAAGCTTCCTCTCTTCACCTGAAAGGAGTACACTGCCGTATCCTCCATCTGCACATCTCTGATCACCAAGGAGCAACTCTGGTAGTGGGGATCCCCAGTGAGCTGGAATCGGCCCTAGGTACTTATTTGCACTACTTATTTTGAGTTGTTTGTTGCCACTAGAGCACTCATGTTTGTGTTGGTCCCTTCTTTGAACCAGTGGCCACAGGCTGGGGTAGACTCATCCAGCCCCTCAGTGGGTAGGAGAAGGAGAAGGTCACAGAGACACACAGTCCCTCCTGTACCATCTCTGACTCCTGCACTTGCAGCCAGAATCTCCCATCCAGAGCCTGAAACCCGCTCAGCAGCAAAGAGAGCAGTAGCAGCAAAGGAGGCACAGCGACCTGCCTGAGACAGGCCTATTCCCTGGCTGTGCTGTGAGTGACTCAGGAAGCTAGAGGCAGAAGTGGAAGTTGAAGGTGGGAGCTGAGCCCTGGGGCCTTGCCCACTAGCCCTCCCAGCTCTCCTGGGACCCAGCCTGTGAGCTGGTCCTTCCAGAGCCCTCTCTGGCACTGGAAGCAAAAATGTATTCAATAAGAAAACTTGAGGATAAATTTCTGTGCAGTAAATCTGGTTTTTCCTCAATGAATGGACCTGGCTTTCATGAAGGTTTATAGGTAATTGTATCTTGTATTTCAATGTACTTCACATTGAGATACACCAGTCAGAACTGATCATAAAAGTTGTGGACTTTGACAAAAGTATGTATAGGCACACATCAAAATATAACCTATCAAATAAATTACACTTGTGCTAGTCTTGCACTGGTTGATTTTTGTGATGTGAAAGACCATGTGTCTAGGAGCTCATTACATGGACTTCAAACCTTCAGCACCATGGTCAGCATCTACTTTGCCATAAGTTTCAGAAAAGGCTGGTCATGAATATCAGGTTTCATTGGATTTCAGAGGTGAAGGAGCCTTTAAGTCAACCAATCTACTACCCACTGAATTCCTGCATTTTTCTCTACTGTCATCCAGACTCTGCCTTAGGTGGTCAGCATCATCTTATGGTTACAGTAACAGGTATAGTTCATTTGATTAATCCCATTTACATGAATGAAACACGGAGGCTAAAGCAGCCCTACAGCTCAGAAAGAAATGTTTATTATAGATAAATTGTTTATTCCAGATAACATGTTTATTCCAGACATAAAATTTTATTTTAGCGTCCGGTATATATTGGTACATTTGGTTTACTGACTTTATTTACTACAACAACCCTTTATTGAGTGTTATGCAAACTTTTTCTAGGAACTGAAATGGGATGAAAATCAAACATAAGGAAGACAAAATCCTTTATCTCAAAGAATTCATACTTAAGTAGGAGATAGAGACAAGAATATAACAACTTATAATATCACAATAAAGTCTACAGTCTAAACAAATGTGCTGGGACAGCATAGAAGAAGCAATTAATTATATTCTGAGTGGCAATTACTAGGAGAGGTGACACTGAAAAATAAGTCAACATTTTAAAGGGAGATAAGCAACAGAAGAAAACCAGAGAGAGTAAACTATATGGACTAAGTCACAGAATAGCAAAAATACATAGTGTTTTGAATTTTCTCATATGGGATTGTCAAATAACTCACAGTGAATAGATCTTTGGAGTTCCCAAGATGCTTAATAGCAGCAGCAAAAAGTAATAGAAGGTAGTGGTGTACTTAACATGATTTAACCAGAACTGCAAAGTCCTATGCCCTTCAAAATATGTCTTTCTATGCAGGTGTTTTTGTGTCTAAAATTATAAAATTCATTCCTTTAGTATATCCCTAATAACATCTTAGTGTTTGTGACTGAACCAGACATATTCTTAACCACGAGAGAGGACTGCTGTAAAAGCATGACAAGCATGGAATAGGTACTGCAAGTTAGGAAAGGAGGTTGTAGCAAGAGAGTACAAGAGACACGCTTCATATTTCTGCCTAGTTGCAAACCCTAAATATACATCTGGCATATAAAATACATTAAGCATCAAAATCCAGTAGTCAATAAACATTTATTGGGTACACACTGTGTCAGAAATTCTCCAATAAATGAATAAAACACACATTCTTTCCTTGAAGAGCTACACTCAACTGGGAAGGATAGATGGTAAAAGGGTAATTTCAGTATGGCATGACATGTGCTTTGACAAAGATTTTAAAAAGAATTCTGCGGATACTTTAACTGTCAAGAGGCTTGAGGAATGCTTCATGGAAGAGAAAATAGTAAAGCTAATTTTTTGAGTGGTGTTTAAAGGATAATAAAGAGGACAGTATATTCTAGGCAAAGAAAATAGCATAAGCAAATGCACAGAGTTTTAAAATAGCATCTTTTATATGGAGAACAATATGCGGGAACATATGCATAAAAATATATCTAGATACACAGTTTAAATGTGGGGCATCCTGAAACATGAAGAAATTCAGGATACTATTTTCTTGCCAATAATAATTGCTTTGGTACAGTGATCTAGAAATTTTAGTTTGAAAATTTGTTGGGAAGCATTTCTAAATCAAACTTAATACCACCTTTATTGATTTAATTATTTCAATAAGTATTTATTAAGCTAGCTAGAAAAAATCCAGAGAAAGCAGGAATTGGAAATATCAAATTACAAAATTATTTTCGATTTCAAGAATGGCAGAATGGCAGTATCTGTATAGAAAATGTATGTTATTCAACTAACAGGCAAAAAAAACACGTAGCATCATAATGACAGGATCAAATTCACATATAACAATATTAACTTTAAATGTAAATGGACTAAATTCCCCAATTAAAAGACACAGACTGGCAAATTGGATAAAGAGTCAAGACCCATCAGCGTGGTGTATTCAGGAGACCCATCTCACATGCAAAGACACACATAGGCTCAAAATAAAGGGATGGAAGAAAATTTAACAAGCAAATGGAAAACCAAAAAAGGCAGGAGTTGCAATCCTAATCTCTGATAAAACAGACTCAGATAAAACCAGCAAAGATCAAAAGAGACAAAGAAGGGCATTGCATAGTGGTAAAGGAATCAATGCAGCAAGAAAAGCTAACTCTCCTAAATATATATGCACCCAATAAAGGAGCACCCAGATTCATAAAGTTCTTAGAGACCTACAAAGAGACTTAGACTACCACACAATAATAGGAGATTTTAACACCCCACTGTCAATATTAGACAGATCAACGAGACAGAAAATTAACAAGGATATTCAGGACTTGAACTCAGCTCTGGACCAAGCAGACCTAATAGACATCTACAGAACTCTCCACCCCAAATAAACAAAATATACATTTTTCTAAGTGCCACATGGCACTTATTCTAAAATTGACCACATAATTGGAAGTAAAACACTCCTCAGCAAATGTAAAATAATGGAAATCATAACAGTCTCTCAGACCACAGTGCAATCAAATTAGACCTCAGGAATAAGAAACTCACTCAAAACTGCACAACTACATGGAAACTGAACAACTTGCTCCTAAATGACTACTGGGCAAATAATGAAATTAAGGCAGAAATAAAGATGTTCTTTGAAACCAATGAGAATAAAGACACAAAGTACCAGAATCTCTGGGACACATTTAAAGCAGTGTGTAGAGGGAAATTTATAGCATTAAATGCCCACAAGAGAAAGCAGGAAAGATCTAAAATTGACACCTAACATCGAAATTAAAAGAACTAGAGAAGCAACAGCAAACAAATTCAAAATCTAGCAGAAGACAATAAATAACTAAGATCAGAGCAGAACTGAAGGAGAGACATAAAAAAACCTTCAAAAAATCAATGAATCCAGGAGCTGGTTTTTAGAAAAGATCAACAAAATAGACCGCTAGCCAGACTAACAAAGAAGAAAAGAGAGAAAAGAATCAAATGAGAAAAGAATCAAATAGACGCAATAAAAAATGATACAGGGGATATCACCCCTGATCCCACAGAAATACAAACTACCATCAGAGAATACTATAAACAACTCTACACACATAAACTAGAAAATCTAGAAAAAATGGATACATTCCTGGACACATACACCTTTCCAAGACTAAACCAGGAAGAAGTTGAATCCCTGAATAAACCAATAACAAGTTCTGAAATTGAGACAGTATTTAATAGCCTACCAACCAAAAAAAGCCCAGGACCAGACAGATTCACAGTTGAATTCTCACAGAGATACGAAGAGGATTGGTACCATTCTTTCTGAAACTATTCCAAACAATAGAAAAAGAGAGAATCCTCCGTAACTCATTTTATGAGGCCAGCCCCATCCTGATACCAAAATCTGGCAGACACAAAACAAAAAAAGAAAATTTCAGGTCAATATCCCTAATGAACATTGATGCAAAAATCCTCAATAAAATACTGGCAAACTGAATCCAGCAGAACATAAAAATGCCTATCCACCACGATCAAGTTGGCTTCATATCTGGGATGCAAGGATGGTTCAACATACACAAATCAATAAATGTAATCTATCACAAAAACAGAATCAATCACAAAAACCACATGATTAACTCAATAGATGCAGAAAAGGCCTTTGACAAAATTCAACACCCCATGCTAAAACTCTCAATAAACTGGGTATCGATGGAACGTATCTCAAAATAATAAGAGCTATTTATGAAAAACATACAGCCAGTATCATACTGAATGGGCAAAAACTGGATGCATTCCCTTTGAAAACTGGCACAAGACAAGGATGGCCTCTCTCACCACTCCTATTCAACATAGTGTTGGAAGTTCTGGCCAGGGCAATCAGGCAAGAGAAAGAAATAAAGGTATTTAAATATGAAGACAGGAAGTCAAATTGTCTCTGTTTGCAGATGACGTGATCATATATTTAGAAAACCCCATCGTCTCAGCCAAAAATATCCTTAAGCTGATAAGTGACTTCAGCAAAGTCTCAGGATACAAGATCAATGTGCAAAAATCACAAGCATTCCTATACACCAATAACAGACAGAGAGCCAAATCATGAGTGAACTCTCATTCACAACTGCTACTAAGAGAATAAAATAGCCAGGAATCCAACTTACAAGAGATGTGAAGGACCCCTTCAATGAGAACTACAAACCACTGCACAAGGATTTAAGAGAGGGCACAAACAAATGGAAAAACATGCCACGCTCATGGATATGAAGAATCAATATAGTGAAACTGTCCATACTGCCCAAAGTAATTTATAGATTCAATGCTATCCCCATCAAACTACCGCTGACTTTCTTCACAGAATTGGAAAAAATACTTCAAACTTCATACGGAACCAAAAAAAAAGAGCCCTCATAGCCAAGACAATCCTAGGCAAGAAGAACAAAGCTGAAGGGATCATGCTACCGGACTTCAAGCTATACTATAAGTCTACAGTAACCAAAACAGCATGGTACTGGTAACAAAACAGATATGTAGACCAATGGAACACAACAGAGGCCTCAGAAATAACACCACACATCTACAACCATCTGATCTTTGACAAACCTGACACAAACAAGCAATGGGGAAAAGATTCCCTATTTAATAAATGTTGTTGGGAAAACTGGCTAGTCATATGCAGAAAACTGAAATTGGAAAACTTCCTTACACCTTATACAAAAATCAACTCAAGATGGATCAAAGGCTTAAACATAAGACCTAAGACCATAAAAGTCCTAGAAGAAAACCTGGGCAATACTATTCAGGACATAGGTATGGGCAAAGACTTCATGTCTAAAGCACCAATAGCAATGGCAACAAAACCCAAAATTCATAAATGAGATCTAATTAAAGTAAAGAGCTGCACAGCACAAGAAACTGTCATCAAAGTGAACAGGTAACCTACAGAATGGGAGAAAAGTTTGCAATCTATCCATCTGACAAATGACTAATATCCAGAATCTACAAGGAACGTCAACAAATTTACAAGAAAAAAAACAAACAACGTCATCAAAAGGGTATGGCCAAAGGATATAAGCAGAAACTTCATAAAAGAGGACATTTATGCAGCCAATAGACATATGAAAAAATGCTTATCATCACTGGTCATTAGAGAAATACAAATCAAAACCATAATAGGATACCGTCTCAAGCCAGTTAGAATGGCAATCATTAAAAGTCAGGAAACAACAGTTGCTGGAAAGGATGTGGAGAAATAGGAATGCTTTTACACTGTTAGTGGGAGTGTAAATTAGTTCAACCATTATGGAAGACAGTGTGGTGATTCCTCAAGGATCTAGAACTAGAAATATCATTTGACCCAGCAATCCCATTACTGGGTATATACCCAAAGGATTATAAATCATTCTACTGTAAAGACACATGCACACGCATGTTTATTGTGGCACTATTCACAATAGCAAAGACTTGGAACCAACCCAAATGTCCAACAATAATGGACTGGATAAAGAAAATGTGGCACATACACACCATGGAATAGTATGCAGCCATAAAAAAGGATGAGTTCATGTCCTTTGCAGGGACATGGATGAAGCTGGAAACCATCATTCTCAGCAAACTATCACAAGAACAGAAAACGAAACACCACATGCTCTTACTCATAAGTGGGAGTTGAACAATGAGAACACATAGACATAGGGAGGGGACCATCATGCACTGGGGCCTGTCAGAAGGTGGGGGCTAGGGGAAGGATAACATTAGAAGAAATACCTAATGTAGGTGACAGGTGGATGGATGCAGCAAACCAGCATGTCACGTGTATACCTATATAACAAAACTGCACGTTCTGCATATGTACCCCAGAACTTAATGTATAATAAAAATTTTTTTAAAAAATGTATGTCATTTTAAGCCCAGCTTTATTAAAGATTGATCATTCTTTTATTAATTAAATATGTGAGAAGTGATTCTGTAAATTGCGAATCACTGTGATAAATGCACTCCATAAGTAGTTGTATCTTTATTAAAGAGCTTTCTTGGTTTAATGCAAGGCCTAAGTTTAATGGATAAATGGCATCCAAACATTGGCAGAAGAATAATCAAATAAATGGGGTCAAGTGCATTGATCTCAGTGAGAAAAGATACTTGTGAAAGGCTGAATTCAACTTAATTTAGTGTGTATCTACTGAATACCAGGATAAAACATCAAAGGGCTTGAGAAATACATAGTCTATCTAGGGAGGCAGTTATAAACAACATGAGTTGTGACGAGCTACAAAAACAAAGACAAAAAAAGCAATTAATTTTATTTGAGAAACTGAAAGGTTAAGAACATTTTCATAGTAATGACATTAAAAGCTGAGTTTAAAATGAGTCCATCAAGTAAACAAATTTAGGAGGAAGAAGCAAATTCACAGAAGTTTAAAGTGCATTTTATTTGGGAAATGGCAAGTAATGTGGAGTGACTAAAGGTATCCCACACAGGGTTTTGGTTGATGAGGTGATCTGACATATTGAGTTTGGACTTCATTCTGTAGGTAACAGGAATCCATTAAGAGTTCTGAAACAGGAGTGTAATAGCCAAGTTTGTGTTATAGAAAGAAATGCTTGTCAACAGCAGAAGATAGAGTTTCAGGAGAGAGAAGTGGAGGAATCATGCAGAAGGTAGTTGAAATTACTGAGGTTGGCTACAGCTCACTAACAGGCATTGTTTCTTTTTTTCCTGTGACTGCACCTATGGTTCTCCCTTTACTCCCTTTGCCCTGACATTCCCCTCAAGACCATGAGCTCAGAGTACCTAGTGCTTTCCCAGTCAAAGAAAATTTATTGTCCATTAGACTATAAAACTAATGAGAGTAGGGTCCGGGCCAATCTTATTCACCATCAAATTCCTAGTGTCTGGCATATAAAAAGTTATCAATTAATGCTTTTTGGATGAATAAATGAAATTAGAGGTGTTATGAGTGGAGCAGAAAGAAAGTGAAAACAAAGAGAAATTTGGAAGTAAGTCAAAGGAGGAGCTGCTAGTAACTGGTGGCAGCATCTAGGAAATATTATTTCAAAAGATCCGTGGTGTAAGAATCTGGAAGGACTGGATGACTAGCTTGAAGTTCTAGTGATTAGCATGGAAAGGCAATTTTAACNAGATGGATCAAAGGCTTAAACATAAGACCTAAGACCATAAAAGTCCTAGAAGAAAACCTGGGCAATACTATTCAGGACATAGGTATGGGCAAAGACTTCATGTCTAAAGCACCAATAGCAATGGCAACAAAACCCAAAATTCATAAATGAGATCTAATTAAAGTAAAGAGCTGCACAGCACAAGAAACTGTCATCAAAGTGAACAGGTAACCTACAGAATGGGAGAAAAAGTTTGCAATCTATCCATCTGACAAATGACTAATATCCAGAATCTACAAGGAACGTCAACAAATTTACAAGAAAAAAAACAAACAACGTCATCAAAAAGGGTATGGCCAAAGGATATAAGCAGAAACTTCATAAAAGAGGACATTTATGCAGCCAATAGACATATGAAAAAATGCTTATCATCACTGGTCATTAGAGAAATACAAATCAAAACCATAATAGGATACCGTCTCAAGCCAGTTAGAATGGCAATCATTAAAAAGTCAGGAAACAACAGTTGCTGGAAAGGATGTGGAGAAATAGGAATGCTTTTACACTGTTAGTGGGAGTGTAAATTAGTTCAACCATTATGGAAGACAGTGTGGTGATTCCTCAAGGATCTAGAACTAGAAATATCATTTGACCCAGCAATCCCATTACTGGGTATATACCCAAAGGATTATAAATCATTCTACTGTAAAGACACATGCACACGCATGTTTATTGTGGCACTATTCACAATAGCAAAGACTTGGAACCAACCCAAATGTCCAACAATAATGGACTGGATAAAGAAAATGTGGCACATACACACCATGGAATAGTATGCAGCCATAAAAAAGGATGAGTTCATGTCCTTTGCAGGGACATGGATGAAGCTGGAAACCATCATTCTCAGCAAACTATCACAAGAACAGAAAACGAAACACCACATGCTCTTACTCATAAGTGGGAGTTGAACAATGAGAACACATAGACATAGGGAGGGGACCATCATGCACTGGGGCCTGTCAGAAGGTGGGGCTAGGGGAAGGATAACATTAGAAGAAATACCTAATGTAGGTGACAGGTGGATGGATGCAGCAAACCAGCATGTCACGTGTATACCTATATAACAAAACTGCACGTTCTGCATATGTACCCCAGAACTTAATGTATAATAAAATTTTTTTAAAAAATGTATGTCATTTTAAGCCCAGCTTTATTAAAGATTGATCATTCTTTTATTAATTAAATATGTGAGAAGTGATTCTGTAAATTGCGAATCACTGTGATAAATGCACTCCATAAGTAGTTGTATCTTTATTAAAGAGCTTTCTTGGTTTAATGCAAGGCCTAAGTTTAATGGATAAATGGCATCCAAACATTGGCAGAAGAATAATCAAATAAATGGGGTCAAGTGCATTGATCTCAGTGAGAAAAGATACTTGTGAAAGGCTGAATTCAACTTAATTTAGTGTGTATCTACTGAATACCAGGATAAAACATCAAAGGGCTTGAGAAATACATAGTCTATCTAGGGAGGCAGTTATAAACAACATGAGTTGTGACGAGCTACAAAACAAAGACAAAAAAAGCAATTAATTTTATTTGAGAAACTGAAAGGTTAAGAACATTTTCATAGTAATGACATTAAAAGCTGAGTTTAAAATGAGTCCATCAAGTAAACAAATTTAGGAGGAAGAAGCAAATTCACAGAAGTTTAAAGTGCATTTTATTTGGGAAATGGCAAGTAATGTGGAGTGACTAAAGGTATCCCACACAGGGTTTTGGTTGATGAGGTGATCTGACATATTGAGTTTGGACTTCATTCTGTAGGTAACAGGAATCCATTAAGAGTTCTGAAACAGGAGTGTAATAGCCAAGTTTGTGTTATAGAAAGAAATGCTTGTCAACAGCAGAAGATAGAGTTTCAGGAGAGAGAAGTGGAGGAATCATGCAGAAGGTAGTTGAAATTACTGAGGTTGGCTACAGCTCACTAACAGGCATTGTTTCTTTTTTTCCTGTGACTGCACCTATGGTTCTCCCTTTACTCCCTTTGCCCTGACATTCCCCTCAAGACCATGAGCTCAGAGTACCTAGTGCTTTCCCAGTCAAAGAAAATTTATTGTCCATTAGACTATAAAACTAATGAGAGTAGGGTCCGGGCCAATCTTATTCACCATCAAATTCCTAGTGTCTGGCATATAAAAGTTATCAATTAATGCTTTTGGATGAATAAATGAAATTAGAGGTGTTATGAGTGGAGCAGAAAGAAAGTGAAAACAAAGAGAAATTTGGAAGTAAGTCAAAGGAGGAGCTGCTAGTAACTGGTGGCAGCATCTAGGAAATATTATTTCAAAAGATCCGTGGTGTAAGAATCTGGAAGGACTGGATGACTAGCTTGAAGTTCTAGTGATTAGCATGGAAAGGCAATTTTAACTTGAATTGAATATTTTTTTTACCTAATGCTCACCAAAAAGGAGTTTGTTTTGTTTCGGTTTGGGTTTTATAAAATTTTTTAAATTATTTTTTAATCTTTTGTGGGTACCCAGTAGGTGTATGTATTTATGGGGAACATGAGATGTTTTGATACAGGCATGCAATGTGAAATAAGCACATCATGGAGAATGGGGGATCCGTCCCCTCAAGCATTTATCCTTGAGTTACAAACAATCCAATTACATTCAAGTTATTTTAATATATACGATTAAGTTATTATTGACTATAGTCACTCTATTGTGTTGTCAAATAGTAGGTCTTATTCATTCTATCTTTTTGTTCCCATTAACCACCCCCACACCTCCCCCACTACCCTTCCCAACCTCTGGCAAGCCATCTGAGAAAAGAATCTAAGAGACAGTCTAACAGATGTAGATGGCCAGAATATAATTTACTGTAAAAAAAAAAATGCCAAGTGAAACAAAACCGGCCTCTAAAAAATATGTGTATTTGTAAAATGCCTCTCCATATTTCAGCTAGAATTCTGAGATTTTCATACTAGAGTGTGAAGCTAGGCTGATAGCGTGAGGAATAAGATAATTTCTCTGGAAAGATTTAAAAGATTTATTTTTAGAAAGAAAGAAAATTTGACACCAGAGGCCCTTTTGCCCTAATGTGCAATGGAAAGAATCAGCTGCAAAAGCCTTTCTAAAAGCTGAGATTCAACTCTTGAAACCTGAAAAGTTAACATCAGGGTCTCAGGTGACATAAATTTACTTCTCATCCTGCAATATCAATTTCATAAATACAAATAATAAAATTGTTTACTTAAAATTCAATGCAATAATTATTTTCGAGCAGTTAACATGATTTAGCCCTTTGGTAGAGTTTGGGAAGAAATGCGGGATAGTATTTTCCTCATTTTCAAATGTAAAAATATTGTTGTAGTCATTTGGAATGTTTATGCCCTCCAAAAATTTGTATGTTAAAGCCCTCACTCCCCAAGTGGGTGTTTTTAGAGATGGGGCCTCTAGGGAAGTGATTAAAGTTAGGTGGAACCCTGATCCTATGAGATTAGTGTACTTACCAGAAACATCAGAGAGCTCCCTCTTGTTCTTTCTCCTCATGCTCATACACCAAGAAAAAGACATGTTAGGACACAGTGAAAGGCAGCCATCTACAAATGAGGAGAGCCCTCACCAGGAACAGACCTTGCCAGACCTTGATCTGGGACTTTTTACCTCCAATACTATGAGAAAATAAATCTCCATCCTTTAAGCCTATCACAGTGTGGTATTTTGTAGAGCAGCCTCAGGAGACTAATATAACTTTTAGTAATTGAATCAGGACATGTGTTCAAGTCTTCTGACTTCAAATTTCAAGCTTTCCTTACAGTGCCAAGTATTTTAAAATCTAGGGATCCAGTTATAAAAGAAAAATGTATGTGAAACGAAGAGAAAATTACAACAAATGAGAAAATATTCAATTAAATATAATCAAATTCAGAGAGAGGAGTTATCATTTAAGAAGATTTTATAGAGGACTTAAGGATTGGTAGAACTTTGAATGGATGGTAAGGAGATGGTTGGGTGGAGATAGTGGAGAAAATATACAAGAAAGGACAGAAATGAGCTTGGAAGATTGGGCAAAGGGGTCTTACATTTTATGGGGGAATTGGGATCTGAAGAATGATTAGTAAGGTAAGCCTAGTCATGGGCTTGAAATGGTATCAGAGCCTGGAGCAGCTCCAGCAGGAAAAGTGTCTCACAGTTGAACTCATCTCTACTCCTGAGGCAGCAGTGGAGACTGGGTTGGGTCTGTCAGGATGGAATATCTTCACCATAAAGTCCAGGAGCTAAGATGGTACTTAACTACCTCTAGACCAAAGGACTCCTCTGGGATTGGAGTTTTACAGGAGTACACCTCACCAAAAAGGGCTGTGTAAGCATGTCTGTTAATAGAGTCTCAAAGGTCTTTAAGAATTGAAACGAAGATGGGTAGAGAGAGGCCAGGAGTCTATGATAGAGAGGAGTGCCAAAGTGTGCTAAAATATACCTAGGATTTGTTTTAATCAGGCATGATGAGGCCAATAGATCAGGAAATTATTCCATTGAAAAGATAGTTTATTACTTACAGTTTCCAAGAGGAAGGAACATGCCATGTGACATAGGGCCACATGGGGAAGTACCCACTCAGTTGGGAGGCAGAAGGAAAGAAGGGGAAAATATGGACCAGGGCCTGTATTAGGTTTCTGTGGGAAGGAATGTGTGAGGTAGGGTAGGTACACTGAGCAAGCTTAGGATCGGACAATTTGAATAATTTCAAAGGGCTCTGGCATCTAGGGTGGTATTCAGTTGTCTGGTACCTGGTCCTCAGGTAATTTAAGGCAGGGAAGTATTGGTTTGGTGTATGAGAATTTGAGAAAGGAGGTTAGTGAGAGTCTGAGCTCTGGTTGGTTGACTTGCATATCAAAAGCATGCTCACAGGCAAGTTGCTTGCAATGTCTAGGAATCAGCAAACCCTGGGAGGGGCAGTCCCTCCCTAAGTCCCCATGACCTCCCAAGATGTCAAACCATTATAAAACATAGGAAATAAAAAACACGATTAATACACAAAGCACTATCCAAAATGTATAGAATAAAAGAGTGAAATAAAGGGATAGGTAAGGAGCCAGGAAGCAATATCAACCTGATACCTGGATCTCAAAATATTTGACTTAGCCACTTAGATTCAGATATAGAGCTAGATAATGATAGATAGCTATATAGATGATAGCTAGATAGCTAAATGCTGATAGAATATAGCTAGATGATAGATAGATAGATAGATAGATAGATAGATAGAGACAGATACATGCATGCATACATACATACATACATGCATACATATGTACATACATAAGCTTTTCTCCTTTTTGTCTTAAGAGGGCCACAGCATTACCAGGTTGAGTTTGGAGACAGCCCTTAGGTTGTTAGGTAAAATAAAGATAGATTGAAATAACTGCACTTTAAAAATTTATGAAGTCTTTTTGGTCTAAGTATATTATACCAGGTCTGATAATTTACCAAATCATGCCCTTATGGGTTGAAACAATTACAGTTATTATATTCAGGTATCAGCTTACTTAACTTTCCATTTCTGGCCCAGTAACTTTTAATTGTGAACATATATTTAAAACAGACATGGTTTTAAATCACATTTCATTAATGGGCTGTTTTAAATGAGTTTCTTTGTGTAAGTAATGCTACTTTGTGCTTGATTTGTTCAAAAGCTATTTAAAATCCCTTGAACCTCAAATGTATGACTAGGTCTTAATGCCACTCTCATTTATGGAAATATATGTAAAGAAGCCAAAATATTTCATCTCATTCTTTCTTTTCAGTTTGCTCCCCCAAAGGGACCTAATTGTGCTTCTTTAACACAAAGTGACAGTTTTGATACAGGTTTATTTAATTTTAAAACATTCTTAGAACAATCAAACATGAGCGTTAATGAGAAACATATGTGCCATTCCAAATATTCTGGAAATAAATGCAAAGCAATGTTCCAATCAACATGGGGTCAGGTTTCCTGGCCTGCTCGTGCACATGCAAAATCAGAGAGTGAGAGTAGGTGTGCAACCGTTCATGACTAAGTGTGTTTGTCTGTGTGTCTCCTGAAAGGTCTGCTTCTGCTGCAGCTCTCAGCAGCCTAGAGAAGCAATCTTTTACATGTAGCAAGACACACTCCAGGATATTAACACTCTATCATTTCCAAGATCCTCTGTTCACACTAGCTCCAGAGTAAACACCGTGAAAGAAGGAGCCTCAAGCTGCTAAAAAGCACACAAAGCAACAAGCAGTTCCAAACAGTTGTAACAGTTCCAAATCTCATAAAAATGGAAAATGTTTCAAGAACAACTGCCCGTTTGTTCAGAGAATGCCCACAGTGCAGGAGGGTAAATAAAACTTAGTACCTGTTAGATTTATAGGCAAATAACCATTATCTACTACGTGTAGATGAGTGAAGGATAATTTTATGCAAACCACAATAAGTAAATTCAAACAGTATAAACTAAGCCTGCACAGTTAGAACAGGAAGTTCAAGGGGGAAAGAAATAAGGAAATGGCATTTTCTGTGTGGTATATCACCAACCTGGGCAATCCATTACAGAGTCAAAAGCTGGAACAGGATTTTATAAAGGGATTGGCTGGAAATAGAATCCCTTAGGTTTTGTGTGGCGATTTCATACCTTAAGCAAAACTCCGCTCCCCAAGATCTAATTTCTAATTAATCTTTTGTAGATTATGGAGAATTAGTAAATTGTAGTTTCTACATTACAGGGTATACAGTATAAATTATTTAGGAGCCTTCAAAGTGCATTCAACTTTTGAATGAATCAGTTTCAATCAAGTATTATCAGGAGCCAAGCTTCCTAACTAATGGAGCTTAGGATTTTGTGGACTTGTGTCTCAAAGCTGAACAGTTAACTAGTAGTTTTATAAGATTTTTCAAAAGCAGGGCATTTGACATTGCCCAAACTTTAAAATATCTTTAAATTCTGTGGATTTTAAATTCAGAAGTGAAGTCAAGCTTTTCAGGTTCAGATTTCATTTACTTTTGTTAAATATTGTTTCCTGGGTGGTGTAGGTTTTTTAAAAAGAGAGAAGGCAATTAAAGGATTATATATAATGCCTATAAGTGGATTCGTTGAACTAGGGGTATCAATTTATTTCTAACATGCCATGTTTTGATGAGGCATGTGTCAAAGAATTTGACATTTGTGGATTTTATTAGAAAAGTATATGAGCTTAACAGCAAAGAAGAAAATGTTCTTAGAGCATAGGGTGTAGGTTTTAGTGAAACTAATTTTGTTTCAATAGTTCTGTTGAATTAAAAACCCCAGTGATTTCACAGTATGGGGTAGAAGTATAGCACATTTAATGAATTTGCAGAGGCTTTGAAGTCAGAAATAACTGCGTTTAAATATGGGCTCTGGAGAAAGGGAAGGAGAATTGAAAGCAAGGAAGGAAGGAAAGAAGGACTGGGAAAAGTGAGGGAAGGAAAGAGAAAGGAAAGAGCATGCATCAATCAGTTTCTCTGCAACAGACACTAATTAAGGTGCTTTACTTACAATTATTTCCTGCTGCTAGCTGTGGAATATTGGGCAAATAACTTAAATTCCCTGGGCTTCAGTTTTCTCATCTATAAAAAGATTAACTGTTATAGTATCCTGGGAAGATGACAGTGGCAGCATAGTTTTTCGTTTCTTCCCAGATCACCACATTAAAAAGAGCAAGCAACTAGACAGCAAAACCAAAATTCCAACAAATCTGTGTAACAGGATACAATGCAAACCTCAAAATACAAATGGATAGAGACAAACTACTAACAACCACAAGACTTGTGTGTCACTGGCATCTGTGTGGGAAAAATCAGGGGGCAGTAACAAGGCATTTGATGGTCCTGAGAACAAAAGAACCAAAAACATCCAACAGATAATCCTTGGAAAGTACAACAGGTGAATCTGAGAAGAATGGCTGAAACTGAGCAGAGTTTGTTCACTCAACAAATTTTCACTGAGTGTTAATTATCTGCTAATTTGCAGCAGCTCTGCAGTTTATTCTCTAGGAGCTCTCAAACCTGATCCACCAGAGTTTCTTTCCAGGACAGGGCTCCATATTGAAGAGAAACTTCTCAGACTAGAAGCATAATTTAGCAGGAAAGAAGTAATAGACAATATTTTCTTTCCTTCTTTCAAAGGAAAAAAAAATACAGATAAAAGTGGCAAAGGGGAACAAAGCTAGGGAATTTCAGAAAGCAAGATGCTATATTTTTTAAGACTAAACACAAACAGCAGAAGAGGAGGGTCTGTGAAGTTAGAAAAGCTGCTGTTTTCTAAACATTCAGGAAAAATAATTTGATAAAAAATAAACAGTTAAGTACATCAAGGTCAAATCTCATACAATCACAATGAAATCACACCAGAAGGACATAAAGAGAGAGAAAGAAAGATCAAAACTGAAAAATATTATCTCAAAAGAAGCCAAACTATATAAAATGATACACAATATGAAATGGTATTGAAAACTCAGAAATAAGCTGATACAACTCAAGAAAGAATTAGAAATTTAAAATCATTTACAAATGTAACCTATATTACAACATGAATAAATAAATGTCAAAAAACTATTAAAAACAGAAAGTCAAAAGAAGAAAAAAATTAAATCATAAAGAAATGAAGAATTAAAAATAATTTAAGAGAAAATGACAAATATTGACGATAGGCAAAGAAAATCCAACATATCAGTAATTCTGTCTGTGATGAAAACTCAAGCAAGAAAACAGAATACTAAAAGCTATATTTCAAGAAAATTTTCCTGAAATAAGAAAAAGGATGTGAATCTATATATTGAAAGACTGCACCATGTAACTGAATCATCCATGCAGAATAACTGACATTAAAACATATTCTAGTAAAATTACTGAACTTTTTTAAGGAGTAAAAAAAAATCTTTGGTCTTCTAGGCAAAAAAAAAAAAAAAAAAAAAAAAAAAAAAAAAAAAAAAAAAAAAACCATATAATTATAAGGGAAAGGAAACTAAATTGTCAAGACTTTTAAATAGCAACACTTTATGCCAGAAAAAAAAATAGAGTAGCATATTTAAGGTACTTAAGTAAAGAAAATGTGAGCTATGGATTTTATATCCAGTTAATGCAATCTTCAAATATAAAAAGCACAGACAGCTATTAGCCACATGAAAGACCTCAAGAAATATTATTCCTCTGAGTACTTCCTAAGGAATAAACTAGAGAATGAGCTTCAGACAACCAAAATGACCACAGAAACATTGCATAAATACTGGTGGCCTTGACCATTAGTGGCTGCCGACACCAAAAAGAAGTAAACATCAGTTACTCTGTGTTGCCTGAGAAAATAATACACCACTTCTTATATTACCCAAATCATCATACATGAGTCTAATTGAGCTGTTGGATTCAGCTGATGATTAGCATAAAACACATATTTGCAAGAAATATATAATAAACTCCATCATAAGCATGCAATCAGCACATCCAGAATTTGGGAATATTATGGGTCAAATAGAGTTGGTTCTTAAACAGATCTATTCTAAGGAAAACAAAGGACTAGAGGAGAAATATTTAAATTAAAAGAGACTTAACAGACATATCAAGATTTTTTAAAGGAGCAAAATTAAACTATAATTTCTAGAGCTACACACATGGGTTTTAACCTAAAGGAAAACAGAGATGTGACTGGTATCAAAGTCAGGATAGTGATTACTTTTGAAGAGATGAAAGGGGTTAACATTGGGAGGGGCACATGGAGGTGCTTCTGGGGTGGCTGATATAGTTCTATGTCTTGATCTGGTTACTAGGGTGTTTGCCTTATAAAAACTCACTAACTTTGCATCTGACTTGTGTGGTTTTCTGTATTGGTGTTTTACTTTATAATAAAAAGGTAAAAGTAAAATACAATTTTATAAAAAATAAACTAAGCACTGATAACTTGTACAAACTATCTCTGCTTTCTCATCAGTAAAATATGGATAATTTTCACTCTTACAATTTTGTTTCTGTTAGTGCCTATCCCATACTATGCCATCAAAAAATATTTCTCCCCCTTTCCTCCATACAAGTGTATAGAGTTTGTTAATGCAATAAAGCATATTATTCTTGAGCCAGCAGAAACCAATAGAATAGAAACAAAGTAAATGTATACTACAGTATTGTAGAAGTAAATAAAAAGCCACCATCCAATCTTTCCTCTTGTTAACTACTATATCCATGAGGAATACTATCATTTAAGAGAAAAAATGCAAAAGCCCCAATTTCTGTATAATCTTCACTCTATTGGCCTGCATACAACAACTTAAATGCAGACCTACTGCTATATTACAAAATATCAGAAAATTTCCATTTATTCGATTATTTCTCTTCTCTATAAATGTTCATTCAAAACTTATTTAGTGAGTACTTTCCGTAGTCTGCTTTGTTTTGTTATTCTTTGCTTTGAATACATTGACCAGCAAAATAGAATAGAATGTGTTCCTTTAGTTTGTAATTGACTTCCTAGTTCAGACTTTTCTTATTTGTTCAATTTTATGGTATTATAAATGCAAATGAACTGGCAGCAAAATCACCTTGGAATCAATCCTAACCCAATATCTCAAGGTCTGAAAACAAAAAGTATTCTGGAATCTATGAGAATATTTGAATAAGGTAAAATAAAACCAACTTTGCTAAAAACGTTTATGCTGTGAATGCTTCCTTAGTTCATAAGAAATAATTTTCATCAGCATATCCACTTGGTTACGGTGGAAATTCTTTGGTAAGTTTCAGTCAAGAGACCATATAAAGAGAAACACACATCACCATACCCTGAGGAGAACTAATGTCAATAAATGTCTTCAAATGTGAGGAGGACAAGTAGCATTTTGTTTACTTTGCTTTGTTTTGTTGATAGTATAGTAGCATCTTTTATTCAGAGCAATGTTGACATCCTCTCAAATGTCTGACTCATTTAGAAAGAAAAATTCATACACCAATGAGAAGGATAGGCAGGAAGAGGACTGAGTTGCAAATACCAGCATTTTATTTTCTACCTCTCCCTTTTAAAACTAAAATAAAATAGGCAGTTTGAACAAGGTAAGGAGGTGTGAACTAAAAATGACTTTTAAATGTTTCTAACAGACAGGGAAAGATTCTGATTTATTTCCACCATTTCTCATGATCCTTGATATATATCTACTTCCTTTCCTGATACAGTGATGACAATATTTAAGAGACATGGGTTTGGGAGAAAATTTCCAAAGTTGCCAACAATTCTATTTCCAATATGCAGTTATTTCTATAACACATGTGCTATTGGAAGGAAAGGAAGGAAGGAAGGAAGAGAAGGAAGGAAGGAAGGAGATAGGATAGGAAGGAAGGGAAGGAAGGAATTGGAGAAGGAAGGAGGCGAGGGAACAGAAAGGTAAAGGATAGGTTGGGAGGGTTAAGGAGGGAGGAAGAAAAGGAACACAAAGGTAAAATTTTAAAGTCAAATTTTTTAAATGATGTGATTTAATTTTGGACCCATAATTAAAAAGCTGAAATTATGTCACCCATTGAAACAAAATATATTTCAACCCTGGAAGCATAGATTCATATTTTGCATCCAACTTCAAAGTTATTATTGCCAGTTGGCGGTTACCAGGAACTAATCTGGAATGAACTGGTAGCTCTGGTTCTGAGGATATGTCACAAACACTTTTGTTATGGTAATACCTCTTCTTAAAGAGGTGAAGAAGGAGCTCCTAAGATTGTGCAGGAAACCCTGGATGCTTATATAAAGCCATTGCCTGCATTTTTTCCATCCTGTCAAATGACCTTTGGGGGTACTACTTTAGCTCTAAATTGTGCCTGAAATGTATAACATGCACCAAACACGTGTATTGAATGAGAGATCTGATCCCCTTCATATCTGTAACTCAAATGAAATGTCTATCACTGTGAGTTTATGAATTGTGAGTTTATAAATTGAAAAGAGATGATATGCCATCTTCTTTATAAGAACAAAATTAATAGATAAGAACAGTTGAAAATTGAGAATAAAATAAACTTGACTAGGGATTAGCTGTGCGTGGGAAATATGGCTGAGATGTCAATTACATGTTCCCTGATTGCCTATTCTTAGATTTGTAACTCCTGTAGGATAAGATCTGTATCTTATGCTTCTTATAGCCTCAGTAATTAGGAGAGTGCCTTGTTGCTAATCGGCATTAGGTATCTAACAATTCCACAGTCATCTCATCTCCTTGATTTCTATAGAGATACATTATGGCTCTACCACAGAATATATGACTTTAAATTTCATTTATCTGTTCACTTTGTGTGTATCCCCACTGAATTTGGGTACAACTATTCAAGTCAAAAATTGTGTCTATTCATTTTTCCATACCCAAATCTAAAGCAATACCTGCTCATAAATTTTGTTTAAATTAATAAATACAGCTGATATGGCTGGATGCACTCAGATGGTAGTCCTTCCTCACCATGCTATGTACATCTCTGCAAAGGAATACACATGAAAGCATAACAGTAGCTATGCTCTCCTGCAAGGAACTTCCACTTGAACATATATGTATAAATCCACATATACAAATTCACAAATATAGATGTGTGCGTGTGCACATATGTGTGTAAGTGACTAAATACACCTCTATTATTCATACTGAATAACACATTCATTTGACTGTATGTCTTTAAGGTTCATCAATTTGTATGACTATTTTCTCAAAGTGTTATTCAGACTATAAGAGAATCTGGTGAAAGAAAAAAAGCACAGGAATTCATTATTCATTATCCTAGTGGGCCACGCCCCACTCCTGATCCTAGGAGCAACCCAATGATGTCATAGTTATTGTCTTATGTCATACTAGTTGAAACAGTGGTTACCACCACCAGGAAGAGAATTATTTTAAAGGGTCCTTTTAACTGAAATCTCCTTTGAATTAAGATGTGCTACATGAGCTCAAACTAATTAGAAAGGTGGCAGAAAATGGCATTAATAGCCAGTGGATATGGGCTTCTTGGGCCCCACTGGCCATTTGTTGGCATCCCAAAGGCAATCACAAGGTAAGAAAGATTTTCTATGTACTGTTGGAGCAAATCAGGATTGAAATTTATAAACAACATATTTGGAGTATTTTAAAATGTAGTTCTTACCCCTCTGTTTTCTGTTGCTGTGTGGATAAAATATAGAGCAATGAATATTGCTGAAAGTAATAAATCTCAGCATATGACTTTCTTATATTAAAATTCTTCAATGGGTCCTCATGTCTGCAGGAAATATTCAAATACCATCTTCTCGGATACCAGGTTCTCCATGATCTTGCCCCTGCTGTCTTTTCCCAACTTACTTTTCATGCTGTTCCAGCCAAACCTAATTCTGTCTCAAACTATACAGGTACCTAACTGTACCACAATATTTCATGCTTCTGTGTCCTTGTATGCACTATGGCCTTTCCCTGTAATATCCATGTTATGCTCTCTGCTAAGCCAAATTTTATTCAGCCTTTGTGAGTCCTACTCTGAGTCTCTATCCTCCAAGATAAGTGGATTATTCCCTTTTGTGCCAACATCCTACTCATGTCATGCTGCTATTATGAAAGCATTAATAGAGTCAATAATTGTTTATATACCTAGTGACTAGTTCATGTGCTCCTTGAAGGCAGTAACTGTATTTGATATAGCAGCAGTTGCCATTTATTTAGTACCATGTGCCATGCACTGTGATTGGGAATCCATGATTTTATGCCTTTTAATTCCTCTTATTGGAGAGCATAGAGGTATAAACAAATAATGCCCATAAAGTAGAGTATATGCAGTAGAACAGAGAAGGCACTTTACTACATCTGAAGCTTACAAAAGGCTTCTAGGAAAAGACTTTTGCTTGATGAAACAAACAGTGGTATTAACAAAAGGCTTCCCAATGCAACCCAGACTGACTCCTGTATCTCTAAAGCCTTCAGAAACCATCTTTAGCATGTTGGTGTATCAATGGGATTATTTGTATTTAAATGATTCTGTCATTGGTGTTAGGCATCTTTGTACTCTTTCTCTCCTGTCAAATTATAAAATTGTGAGGCAGCAATCACTTTTCTCAGTACTTCTAAACACCCCACTGTGGTTAGTATTCAAAATACAGTTAACAAATTTAAGAATAAAGTTGAAATAATAATAACATCATTGTTTTCATGTAACTTTAAAATTTATAAGATTCTAACAAAATATCAACTCTTTGTATCCTTGCAATAATCTTTGGCAATATGGGTATTTACCCCAATTTTCTAAATGAAGTGCACACAGAGTGCTTAAGTGACTTGTCCAGAGTCATATAATTAATAAGGGATAAGTGGGTGGGTAGTCATATGATTAATAAATGGCAGGTGGTAATTAATAAATGGTAGGTAGGTAATAAATTAAGTTTGCAAACACCTGATTCAGCTAATATCAATTACTCCCCTTAATGTGATAAATACACTGGTATAAATTTGGGTATGCTATCTCATTTAACATTACAATAACTCTAGGATATAAAGACTATTACCCTTATTTTATAGATGAGAAAATTGAAACTTACAGAGTTTAACTTGCCCAAGGTCAAAAGTAAGTAAGTGGTAGAACAGGCACAGTAATCAAGTTCTTACCTCAGAAGAATTCAGGTTCTTAGACACCACACCATACAAGAATGGGATTCCAAGTGCTGAATGAGATTGGTTTCTTCACTCGGCAATTTATAATCCATTTGGGAGATGAGAACAAAATAGAAATGCAAAATTAACACACACAAAATTACTAACTGATGATGGCTTCTGGGATCTCTATCTCTGGAATTCTCTAATTTCGGTAATGAATTTCTTTTATTTATCCTGCTTGGGGTTCATGTCTTTGATTAACTCAGGATGTTTTCTAGTCTTAAATATTGGCTTGTCTCTAGTCTCTCTATTCTTTTTTCCAGCAGTCATATTAAAAGCATATGGATCCTTTACATGTTATCCTTCCCATTTCTTAACCTCTTTTTTAAGAACTGGTTTTCTCTATCACACTGTGTTGTATTATTTCCTCTTATTATTTACAAATTTTCTCTTCAACTGTGTTTATTTTATTTTATTTTATTTATTTATTTATTTATTTAGAGATGGAGTTTCGCTCTCATTGCCAAGGCTGGAGTGCAGTGGTGTAATCTCGGCTCACTGCAACCTCCGCCTCCCGGGTTCAAATG
>NW_016804458.1:838238-843579 GCF_001698545.2 Rhinopithecus bieti
TTTTAACTGAAATCTCCTTTGAATTAAGATGTGCTACATGAGCTCAAACTAATTAGAAAGGTGGCAGAAAATGGCATTAATAGCCAGTGGATATGGGCTTCTTGGGCCCCACTGGCCATTTGTTGGCATCCCAAAGGCAATCACAAGGTAAGAAAGATTTTCTATGTACTGTTGGAGCAAATCAGGATTGAAATTTATAAACAACATATTTGGAGTATTTTTAAAATGTAGTTCTTACCCCTCTGTTTTCTGTTGCTGTGTGGATAAAATATAGAGCAATGAATATTGCTGAAAGTAATAAATCTCAGCATATGACTTTCTTATATTAAAATTCTTCAATGGGTCCTCATGTCTGCAGGAAATATTCAAATACCATCTTCTCGGATACCAGGTTCTCCATGATCTTGCCCCTGCTGTCTTTTCCCAACTTACTTTTCATGCTGTTCCAGCCAAACCTAATTCTGTCTCAAACTATACAGGTACCTAACTGTACCACAATATTTCATGCTTCTGTGTCCTTGTATGCACTATGGCCTTTCCCTGTAATATCCATGTTATGCTCTCTGCTAAGCCAAATTTTATTCAGCCTTTGTGAGTCCTACTCTGAGTCTCTATCCTCCAAGATAAGTGGATTATTCCCTTTTGTGCCAACATCCTACTCATGTCATGCTGCTATTATGAAAGCATTAATAGAGTCAATAATTGTTTATATACCTAGTGACTAGTTCATGTGCTCCTTGAAGGCAGTAACTGTATTTGATATAGCAGCAGTTGCCATTTATTTAGTACCATGTGCCATGCACTGTGATTGGGAATCCATGATTTTATGCCTTTTTAATTCCTCTTATTGGAGAGCATAGAGGTATAAACAAATAATGCCCATAAAGTAGAGTATATGCAGTAGAACAGAGAAGGCACTTTACTACATCTGAAGCTTACAAAAAGGCTTCTAGGAAAAAGACTTTTGCTTGATGAAACAAACAGTGGTATTAACAAAAGGCTTCCCAATGCAACCCAGACTGACTCCTGTATCTCTAAAGCCTTCAGAAACCATCTTTAGCATGTTGGTGTATCAATGGGATTATTTGTATTTAAATGATTCTGTCATTGGTGTTAGGCATCTTTGTACTCTTTCTCTCCTGTCAAATTATAAAATTGTGAGGCAGCAATCACTTTTCTCAGTACTTCTAAACACCCCACTGTGGTTAGTATTCAAAATACAGTTAACAAATTTAAGAATAAAGTTGAAATAATAATAACATCATTGTTTTCATGTAACTTTAAAATTTATAAGATTCTAACAAAATATCAACTCTTTGTATCCTTGCAATAATCTTTGGCAATATGGGTATTTACCCCAATTTTTCTAAATGAAGTGCACACAGAGTGCTTAAGTGACTTGTCCAGAGTCATATAATTAATAAGGGATAAGTGGGTGGGTAGTCATATGATTAATAAATGGCAGGTGGTAATTAATAAATGGTAGGTAGGTAATAAATTAAGTTTGCAAACACCTGATTCAGCTAATATCAATTACTCCCCTTAATGTGATAAATACACTGGTATAAATTTGGGTATGCTATCTCATTTAACATTACAATAACTCTAGGATATAAAGACTATTACCCTTATTTTATAGATGAGAAAATTGAAACTTACAGAGTTTAACTTGCCCAAGGTCAAAAGTAAGTAAGTGGTAGAACAGGCACAGTAATCAAGTTCTTACCTCAGAAGAATTCAGGTTCTTAGACACCACACCATACAAGAATGGGATTCCAAGTGCTGAATGAGATTGGTTTCTTCACTCGGCAATTTATAATCCATTTGGGAGATGAGAACAAAATAGAAATGCAAAATTAACACACACAAAATTACTAACTGATGATGGCTTCTGGGATCTCTATCTCTGGAATTCTCTAATTTCGGTAATGAATTTCTTTTATTTATCCTGCTTGGGGTTCATGTCTTTGATTAACTCAGGATGTTTTCTAGTCTTAAATATTGGCTTGTCTCTAGTCTCTCTATTCTTTTTTCCAGCAGTCATATTAAAAGCATATGGATCCTTTACATGTTATCCTTCCCATTTCTTAACCTCTTTTTTAAGAACTGGTTTTCTCTATCACACTGTGTTGTATTATTTCCTCTTATTATTTACAAATTTTCTCTTCAACTGTGTTTATTTTATTTTATTTTATTTATTTATTTATTTATTTATTTATTTATTTATTTATTTTGAGACAGAGTCTCACTCTGTTGCCCAGGCTGGAGTGCAGTGGCATGATCTCGGCTCACTGCAACCTCTGCCTCCTGGGTTCAGGCGATTCTCGTGCCTCTGCCTCCCAAGTAGCTGGGATTCCACCATGCCTGGCTAATTTTGTATTTTAGTAGAGATGGGGGTTTCACTATGTTGGCTAGGCTAATTTCAAACTCCTAACCTCAAATGATCCTCCCACCTTGGCCCCCAAAGTGCTGGGATTACAGGTGTAAACCACCGTGCCCAGCCAACTGTTTAATATGCTGTTTAATCCACCCATTTGGCTTACTACTTTTTTCCTTGCTCATTGTATCTTTTAAAACAATCACACTGAGAAATAATTTATATACAACAAAGTGGATGTATAATTTATTTTGATACACAATTTTAAAAATTTACATGCAATAAAATGAATGCAAGTATACATCTTGATGAGTTTTAATAATTGTATTCACATGGGTAACCATTACCCTAAAGTTTCCTCCAGCCTAGCTGCAGTCTATCCACCCACTATCACTAGCACAAGGCAACCAGTTATCTGTTTTCTGTCATAGTAGATCAGGGTTTGTTTGTTTTTCTATTCAAGAATTTCTTATAAATGGAATCAAACCATATGGTTCTTTCATCATAATGAGTTTTAAGATTTATTCATGTTGCATATATCAATAGTTTTGGTTTTTCTTAATGCTAAGTAGTATCTATTGTGTGAATATCCCACAATTTGTATCCATTGACATGTTAATAGACATTCGGGTTGTTTCAAGTTTTCTGTCATTATTAATAAAGCTACCATGAACATTTGCAAGCAATTGTTGTGGACATATGTTTTCACTTTTCTTGGGTAGATACATAGGAGTGGAATTGCTGGTTGTATTGTAAATATGCACTTAACTGTTGAAGAAACTATAAAACTGTCTTCCAAAAGGTTGTACCATTTTGCGTTCTCACAAGTATTAGAATTCTGGTAGCTCCACATTCTTACCACCACTTGGTATTGTCTGACAATTTAATATTAATCATTATGGTAGTAGGTATTGTGGCAGGTAAAATAATGCTCCCCCCCCTCTCACCGTCCCCTCCCCCTCCCTCCACCCAAAAAAGTGCTCACATCCCATCTCTGGAAACTGTAAATATAATATCTACATGGCAAAGGAACTTGATTGATGTGATTAAAGTTAAGGACCTACTTTAACATGCAGAGATTATCCTGAATTCTCCAGTGGGGTCCACATGCATCCCTAAAAGTTGAAAACCTTTCCTGACTGTGGTCACAGAGAGATGTGATAAGAGAAGGACCTGTGAGATGGCAATAATGAAAAGGACTTGGGCCACTGCTGCTGGCTTTGAAGATGGAGGAAAGAGGCCATCGGTGAAGGAATGTGGATGGCCTGTAACAGCTGAAAATGGCAAGGAAACTGATTCTCTTCTAGAGCATCCAGAAAAAAATAAATCACTCTTGGTATCTTGATTTTAACTCAGTGAGATTCATTGCAGACTTCTGATCTACAGAACTGTAATATAATAAATTTGTGTTTTAAGCCACTAAGTTTGTTGCCATTTGTTGTTGCAGCAACAGAAAACTAATACAGGTGTATAATAGTGTATTTCACTGTGGTTAAATATCTGTTTCCATGATGACTAATGAAGTTGAGTCACCATGTGCTTATTAGCTAGCCATGCTATCTCCTTTTATGACATTTTTGTGAATCAGTTGCTCATTTTTAGCTAGGTTGTTTAGATATTTTGTTGGCTTGTGATAGTTCTCTTTATATCATGAATACAATTATTTTGTCATATAGATTTACAGCAAATACTTTCAGTCTGTGACTTACCATTTCATTTCTTAATGGTGTCTTTCAAAGGGAAGTTTTAAATTTTGGTGATAGACCTTCCTTCTCTTAAGTTTTCTAAATTGTTTTATGATTAAAGCAAAATGATAGCACTGATATAGTTCTAAATGTACATAAAGGAAATTTTAAAGATAATTTTATTAAAAATGGAAGAGAGTAAACTGACTTAAAGGGAGATGCAGTTTCTACACTTCATTCAGTCCAGTGAAATGTAGATTTCAGTGGATGTTTGCGGTGATGGAATAATTCTAGATACTGATTGAGGTCGTGGTTATAGGAATTTACACACGTGATAAAATAGAATTATATACATACATTGTACTGATATCAGTTTTTGGGTTTCTGATTACAATACACTTATGGAAGATGTAACTACTGGGTGAAACTAGGTGAAGGTACCTAGATATCTCTGTACCGTTTTTGCAACTTTCTGTGAATTTAAAAAAGTTTTAAGAAATTATCTGAAAAGTTAACTGAACCATAATTGAGTCATTCTCTTTCTATTCTTTTTTTATTCTCTTCTATTAATCTATGTATGTGTATGTCCTCATGCCAATACACATTGAATTGACTAATAAAGTTATAGTAGGTCTTTTAATCATGTCGTCCTTCAAATTTGTTTTTCAAAATTGTGTAAATTATTAGAGGTCCTTTGCATTTTCATATAAAATAATCAGCCTGTCAATTTGTAAACAAAAATATTGCCACTATTTGATTGGAATTATATAGAATCTATAAATTTGAGGAAAATTGATGTTCTAACAATATTGAATCATTCAATCTATAGACCTGACACACTTTTGCATTTTCCTAGGGCATCTTTAATTTCTGTTAGTGCTGTTTCATGGTTTTCAGCGCACAGGTCTTGAACAAATTTTGGTAGATTTATCCCTATGTATTTATTGCTCTCTGGTGATATTATCAATGGTATTTATAAATTTTATTTTTCAATTATTCATTGCTAGTATAAGTCAATGCAACTGATTTTTGTAATAACTTTGTATTCTATGATATTACTAATTCTTAGTTCTAGTAGCTTTTTATCTGCAAATCAAAATAGTTTTACTTTTCCTTTCCAACCTATATGGTTTTTCAAACACTACTGATAATATCACCTGAAACAATAAATACCTAGGGATAAATCTACCAAAACTGTTCAAATAAATGGAAAGACATTCCTTGTTTTAGATCGAAAGACTTCATATTGTTTAAAAAAAAAAAAAATCCATACTAGCCA
>NW_016804458.1:844001-864880 GCF_001698545.2 Rhinopithecus bieti
ATTGTTTAAAAAAAAAAAAAATCCATACTAGCCAAAGCAATTTACACATTAAATGCTATCTTTATCAAAATACATTGGCATTCTTTTTACAGAAATATTTTTTTAAAACCCTGAAGTCCATATGGAACTCCACAAAGAACTCCAAAAAGCCAAAATGATCTTGAGAAAGAAGAAGAAAAATTGGGGCATTACATTTCCTGATTTCAATATATATTACAAAGCTATGGTAATTAAAACAGTCTTATACTGGCATAAAAAAGACATGTAGACCAATGAAACATAATAGAGAACCCAGAAGTAAACCCATATAAGTATGCTTTATTAGGGTGAAGAAGTCACTTTCTATTCTTAGATTGCTAATAGTTTTTAAAAGTCATGAATTCCATCATACTAATTTTCTGCTTCTGTTGAGATGACCATATGATTTTTTACCTTTACATTGTTAATATGTGTCTTTGTTCATATGTGTTGCTATAAAGGAATACCTGAAATTATGTAATTTATAAAGAAAAGTTTATTTGGCTCATTGTTCTTCAGGCTGTACAAGAAGTATGGTGCTAGTATCTGCTTCTGGTGAGGGCTTCAGGCTGCTTCCATTCAAGGTAGAGGGGAAAGGGAGCCAGCATGTGCAGTGATCACATGGTAAGATAGGAGGCAAGAGGTGGGGGCGATGCTAGGCTCTTTTTATCAACCAGCTCTCACAGGAACTAATAGAGCAATAACTCACTAATTACCACAAGGACAGTACAAAGTCATCCATGAGGGATCTGCCTGCATCCCAAACATCTCCCATTAGGCTTTGTCTCCAACAATGGAGATCAAACTGTAACATAAGGTTTGGAGGGTCAAGTATGCAAACTATATAGCAATATGGCAAATTAATTATTGGATTTTCATGTGTTAAACCAACCTTGCATTCCCGGGATAAACCCCATTTGGTCATAGCTTTCTTTTCATGTATTGCTGGTTTGATTTGCTAGTATTTTGTTAAAGATTTTGCATATATGTTCACTAAGGATATTTGTAGCTCTTATTTTGTAATATCATTTTCTAATTTTGGTATCAGGATAATGCTGACCTTTTAAGATTAGTTGGAAGATACGCTTTCATTTTATATTTTCAGAAAGTATGTACATTGACATTATCTTCATTACTTGCTTGGTAGAATGCATAAGTGAAGCTATTTGTGTCTGAAGTGTATTTTGTGGAAAATATTGTTATTAGGTATTCAATTTCTTTAAGAGATAAAGAGCTTTAACATTGTATCTTTGTTCGTGTCACCATCTTTTTTTTCTTTTTTTTTATTCTTTAAGTTCTAGGGTACATGTGCACAACGTGCAGGTTTGTTACATATGTATACATGTGCCATGTTCATTTGCTGCATCCATTAACTCGTCATTTACATTAGGTATATCTCCTAACGCTATCTCTCCCCCTCCCCCCACCCCACAACAGGCCCCAGTGTATGATGTTCCCCTTCCTGTGTCCAAGTGTTCTCATTCTTCAATTCCCACCTATGAGTGAGAACATGCAGTGTTTGGTTTTCTGTTCTTGCGATAGTGTGCTGAGAATGATGGTTTCCAGTTGCATCCATGTCCCTACAAAGGACACAAACTCATTCTTTTTTATGGCTGCATAGTATTCCATGGCGTATATGTGCCACATTTTCTTAATCCAGTCTGTCATTGATGGACATTTGGGTTGGTTCCAAGTCTTTGCTATTGTCTTGTCACCATCTCAATAAATATCATTCAAGGTATTGGCTTATTTCATTTAAGTCATTAAATTTATTAGTATAAAGTTCATAATTTTCAAATTATCATTTTTATACCAGCAGAATCTGAATGATTTCCCTTCTTTCATTTCAGATATTAGTAATTTGTCCTATCTTTATCTACTTATCTGTTGATATCTCTGTGCTCAGTTTATCAGTCTGGCAAAATATAAATTAAAATGACAAAAAATTTGAAGAGAATTCAAAATGGTATAGAAATGGTAATTAAACATGTGAAAATATGTTCATACCATTAATAATCAGGGAAATGCAATTAAAATCAAGTGAGATAGCCCTGCACACTTATTAGAATAACGAGAGTAAACAAATTAAGAAACCCCAAAATACCACGTGCTGGAAAGGATTTGGCTAAATCTGAACTCATATGTTGTTGGCAGAAATGCAGAACGGCAGTCACTTTGGAAAACAGTTTGGCGGTTTTGTACAGAGTCATTCATGTATTTACCATACAACTAAGTAAACGTATTCTTAGATAATTGAACAGGAGTAAAGAAAACTAATTAACACAAAAATCTGTATGTCAATTTTTTTAGTAGCTTTACTCATAGTTGCCAAAAGCTAGAAGCAACTCAAATGTCTTTCTACTAGCGAATGAATAAACTGTGGTACAGTCATACCATGGAATAGTAACTAACAATAAAAAAAAAAAAAGGACTGTAAAACAACATAGATTGTCTTCAAATGCATTGCGCTAAATGAAAGAAACTAGATTCAAAAGGTTACAGCTCCTATGATTACATTTAGATGACATTCTGGAAAAGGTAAAATTTTAGGAACAGAAAACAGATCAGTATTTACCAGAGCCTGGGGTTGTGGGGATAAGACGACTCCAGAGGAATACAAGGGAATTTTGGAGGATGACAGAACTGCTCTATATTTTGATTATGCAGGTAATTATGTGACTTATGAGTTTGTCAAAACTTAGAGAACTGTAGGCCAAGAAGAATGCATTTTATTGTATATAAATTACGGTACAATTTAAATAAAGCATCACGCTGTATTTAATATTCTACAATTTTTCACTCAACATCATGCTTCCACTATTCAACAATGACATATGTAAAGTTCAAGTTCATCAACTTTCTCTGGTGCATATTATTGTATTGTGTGAATATTTCAAATGTATTCATTCATTCTCCTGCAAAAGTATTTTGTTATTGTTTTTCCATTTTTCATTTTTTACTAGTTCAATATTTCTCCAATGATACTGGAACAATTTTATGAAGTATAGAACTAGGAGTAGAATTGCTGAGATTTAGAGTATGTGCCTATTCAACTTTACAAAATAATCTGACATTTTATTTTCAAGTGGTTGTCCCGGTATATATTCACACTTGAGGTGTTCACTGAATAGTTTCCAAGGCTTCACATTTTCACTAGCACCTGGTATTGTCAGATTTATTTTTTACACCCTAGTCAATATAAAATAGTATATTTTTATGGTTTTAATTGGCATCTTCCTCATTACTATTGAGGTTAAGCATCATTTCATGTTTTATTTTGTTGTTCTCTATTAATCCTTTGTTAGTTTTCATGTCATGTAAATAGGTTATATCATTTTTGACTTGTATTTCCACTTTATGGTGTTGTGGTTGAAATTAAAAGTTAATAATTTTAAAATAGTAAATGCATTGTTTTTAGTGTTTTTTGTTTTGTTTTGTTTTGGCACATCTTGGCTCACTGCAACCTCTGCCTCCCAGATTCAAGCAACTCTCCTGCCTCAGCCTCCTGAGTAGCTGATACTACAGGTGCATGCCACCACGCCCAGCTAATTTTTGTATTTTTAGTGGAGACAGGGTTTCACCATGTTGGCTAGGATGGTCACAATCTCTTGACCTCATGATCCGCTCACCTCAGCCTCCCAAAGTGCTGGGATTAAAGGCGTAAGCCACTGCACCTGGCCTGTTTTTAGTGTTCTTATACAAAGATCAGTTGTTTTAAAAATGTGTGCATAACTGAAGGTTATAAAGATAATTTAGATTTGTTTCTAAATGTTTCAAAGTTGTTTTTCATATTTAAGTGTTTATTCAATTAACTTTTTTATATGGCATGAGATAGGCATCCAATTTATTTTACATATAACCAATTGTCTCACAATGATTTTCTCAGGCCTCTGAGCCAAAGCTCAGCCATTATAACCTCTGTGACCTACACTTATACATCCAGGTGGCCTGCAGGAGTCAATAAGTCTGGAGCAGCCAAAAAACCATAAAGAAGTAAAACAGCCAGTTCCTGCCTTAACTGATTAACCAAAATTACAACATTTTACCATTGTGACCTTGTCCCTGCCCTACCTTAGCTGATCAATCAACTTTGTGACATTCTTCTTCTGGACAATAAGTCTTATGATCTCCCCACCATATACCTTGTGACCCCCTCCTCCGCTAACAATAGATAACCACCTTTTACTGTAATTTTCCATTACCTACCTAACTCCTTTAAAACAACCACTTCCCCATCTCCCTTCACTGATTCTCTTTTCAGATTCAGCCCACTTGCACCTAAGTGAAATAAACAGCCTTGTTGCTCACACAAAGCCTGTTGGTAGACTCTCTTCACAAGGACATGCTTGACAGATTTATTGAAAATCCATTTTCCACAATGATCCAAATATTCACCTGTTATATTTCAAGTTTACATACATGCATGGGTCTGGATCTCTTCTTTGTCCCATCAGGATACTATTCCTCTACCAATAACATACCTTACAATTATTATTCTGTTGTGATACATCTTGATATCCTATCGTTTACCACTTTTCAGAATTATCTTTTTATTTACTACTGGACATTAGATCTAACAGCTTGGTTAGATTCAGGTTAATTTTTGGCAAGAATACTTCATAGGTGATCTTGTGTGCTTCCTATTATATATACTATCAGGTAGCATCATTACTAATGTGTCCAGAATTTGTTCCTTCTGGTGGGTTCTTGGTCTCGCTGACTTCAAGAATGAAGCTGCGGACCTTCGCAGTAAGTGTTACAGCTCTTAAAGATGGTGTGTCCAGAATTTGTTCCTTCAGATGTTCAGATGTGTCCAGAGTTTCTTCCTTCCAGTGGGTTTGTGGTCCTGCTGAGTTCAGGAGTGAAGCCGTGGACCTTCACGGCAAGTGTTACAGCTCTTTAAAGGTGGTGTGGACCCAAAGAGTGAGCAGCAGCAAGATTTATTGTGAAGAGAGAAAGAACAAAGCTTCCACAGCATGGAAGCAGACTCAAGCAGGTTGCTGCTGCTGGCTCTGGTGGCCAGGTTTTAGTCGCTTATTTGGCCCCGCCCACGTCCTGCTGATTGGTCTATTTTACAGAGTGCTGATTGGTGCATTTACAATCCTTTAGCTAGGCACAGAGTGCTGATTGGTGCGTTTACAATCCTCTAGCTAGACAGAAAAGTTCTCCAAGTCCCCACCTGACCCAGAAGTCCAGCTGGCTTCGCCTCTCACTGATGATGCTGTTTGCTTGTCTGTTTAAAATGCTTACAGCCAGATCTCCTCATTGTAAAGTAACATTTCTTTCCCTTTAGAATTATCAAGAAATATGTGGGGTAAAACTTTGCCTTACTTTAAATTATTTTAAAGTAAATTAATAGGGCTTATTTGAATCCATTGTTTATTGGGGCTTGCAAAACAGTAACTATCATTATTTTTCTCCATTCCTACCAGGTATTTTCTGTCAAGAAGAGCTTTTCCCGGTCAAAAGGAGGTGAAATCTGGTTTATTTCCAAAAGAATTAGATTAAGTGTTTCTTTCTTTTAATTACCAGTTTTCAGAGTGAAGATCTGATGTAGTAGTTGCCTCCAATAGAAGTGGGGTTCTTTTTTCCCTGTTTTTCTATGTTGTTGAGTATCATTATGGATTTCATTTTTTTATTTATTTAATGTGTTAAATCAATCCCAGTAATTCCATTTGATACCCAAATTGCCTCAAATTCACCAGTGTCCTTTTTACATAATCTTATTAGTCTTTTTCTATGTCCTTACTGTCAAGCATAAAATGTTCCAGGCTCATCTTGTACTTTTCCTGCCATAGACAGACAGCTTATCTAGTTCAGTCCCAGTTTCAGTTATCTGTTTATTGCTCTGGTTTCCATTTCCAGCCATCTCTTTTCCTTCTGGCCTCTGGGCATTTTCTCTAGGCTTTTGTTGTTGCTGTTGTTTTTTTCAAGCTCAGATTTGCATTTTTTCAAGCTCAGGTTTGCATTTTTTCAACACCAAATATTTATTCAGTGACAACTATGGGCTGAATACAAAAGTGAACAAAATAAATTCTCTGAGCTCAAGGAGATGACTTACATTACAAAAATCCTTGTTATATTATGTATGCATTTTAATGTATATTTTTGTCTTTCAATTTTAGGTATTGTGAAGGTTTTAAAGTAATCTAGCCTGCTATATTACCGTTAAAGTTGTCATAAATGATAATTTGTAAAATTTTACATCATTTTGCAGAATTAATATTTAGAAAAACAAACAATAGGAAGTCCAGTGAGGAAGGACTTGCAGTACTCTAGGTATAAAGTAGTTAGACTATTGGTGGAAGTAAGAATGGAGAAAAAAACTGGACTACCTGAATATCTTGAAGGAAAAAAAGACAATTTTGTAACACTTTAGTAAGAGGGCATGATACAGAGGAAGGAGTTAAAATTAGCTTCAAATTTTCTTCCCTGGCAGAATAAAGAAGACTATAACATCTACAGAAATAGTGTTGTAGCTGGTGTGAAAGGGTGGGAAGATAAAAATATATTTTGTTGGGTAAGGACTGTATTTCTATATTTTATATACCATGCAGTGCCTTAACATGGTGTTTTACACATAACGGATAATCAATAATTGCATCAACGTACTGCATTTGAAAAAAGCAGCAGAGCAACTACATGCACGTCTCAAGGCAATTGAGAAAACAGGACTAGAAGACAGTGAATAAGTGACAAGATTATAGGTGAGGAGGGGGAGTGGAGATGCTTTCTTTGCATCCCTAGAACTTGGTTTGGTGTTTGGCACACAGTCAGCCCTCAATTCATTTATCAAATAAATGAACCTAAATCATTTGCATAGACATAATAGCTGAACTCATGGGAATAGATCTTAAACCAGAGAACATTCAGTTATAAAAGAACCCTTCTTTCCTATGCCCTGCACTGCTCACAATTGCCTGCCTCAGAAGAAGCAATTCTAAACATATCTTGAGTTAGGGATAATTGGTGGAGCTGGAATTTCAGGAACTGTTTGTTGTTGTTGTTGTTGTTTGTTTTGGTTGGGGGGAGGTGTAGTCTAGATTTAAGATATCAAAGTGACAGACTTGCCACCTTCAAGGTAGATATTAATTATATCCATTTTGTACAAGGGTCAGATTATCTCCACAAATTAGAGCTTGTAAGTGTCATCAGTGCAATCCAGGCCCCCAAATAGAAACCTCCCTTATTAGCCAGGACTCGACTGCTCTATAGCATTGGCTAACAGGTTCTCGGATTCCCCTCCGTCCTTTCAAGCTGACCTGACAGCCCTTTCTATTCCCATCCTCAAGGGGGCGGTGACTACGGAGCCACTCCTTATTCACGGACGCTCAAATGTGCACCAAAACTTCCCTGCTCCGCTCCCCGGTGCGTCAAACTCGGAGGCCAGCGCCTCAGACTGAGCCTGCGCATATAAATGGTGCAGAGCAAGCGCATGCGTCCTGACGGCCCAGCATAGGCGACTCTGGGCGGGTCTGGGCCGCTCCAGTGTTTTGGGGCCCAGGAGCTGTGGGAGGAGCTGGAGGCTTCACCGTGGTAACCAAAGCGCCGCTGCTGCCCCGCCTTGCAGGCCTCAGGACTGTCATCGCCTCTGGGTGTGAGGGTACTTTGGTCACCGTCCCCGGAAATAGCCGCGCCAGCCTCTCAGATACCCCATCCTCCCCACGCCGCTGCCGCTGCCGCCATGCAAGGGGAGGACGCCAGATACCTCAAAAGGTGACGACTCCCCAAGGCTCTGTCTTACCCTCCTTGCTAGGGCCCTGAAGATGGTCTTGGGTTGGCTGTGAGATGTCACTGGGCAACGCTAGCTTAGAAGAGGGGATGGGAAGCAGGGAGAGAAGTCACTGAAAGGAGAGGGAAAAGGTGAAGCGGGGAAAAAAAGGAGAGAGTTCTGGGGGGTTTCAAGGTCCTCTGACCTGACTTGGCGGAGCCCTGACAGCATTGAAAGATGGCTTCTTCGCTGCATCACCTTATTCCAGGAGGGAGGTAGGGCAAGGTAAACCGCGTCTGTCTTTGTTTTTTTTTCCCCCGCTCTTCCCAGACTCTCCATTTTCCCATAATAGATAAAGCCCATGAGAGCCTGGGAATGAAATCTGATGCATCTGCCCTCGGGCCTCAGTTTGGGATTCACTGCCCTGGGATTTTGAAATGATGAAGGAGAAGGAAGTGGTGGATTCTACCTTTTGGAAGGCTGGATTGAGATGTTGATTTCCAGTCTCTTTCTGCTTTCCTCATCCATGTCATCCATTTGACTGCCATATATACAACATAATTTTTATAGGACATTTTGTAATAATCAAGAGGTTTGTTCAGAAGCTTGATGACAATAAAATAGACCATCATTTCTTTTAAATATTTATGGTATCAGTTACTCAAAAAATTGTAGTCTGTTGGGATTATTTGGCTGCTGGCAAATGCTCAGATCATTCCTGATTGAAAAAAAAAAAGATACCTCCCACTGGACCAAGAGTAAGCAGTGATCCAATAGAAAAAAATTTTAATTCAGTACTGATTCAGTAAATACCCTGGAAAAGTCACATGTATTCCTTTGGGCACAGTTTCCTCATCTGAAAATGGTACAGGTATTAACTTCTGAGAGATACGACGACGAAAGATGAAAATACTTTTAAAAAATAAAACATGAATGTAAGGTGGTGGTATTATTTGAAGTCATAATTCACTTGTACTGAATATTTTTATTCTGGCTTGGCTGAGCTCTCATCATCACAGAAAGATCTTCCAAGTGTTAGTAGACTCATAAAAGGGATTCAAACAATTGTATAATAAATAATCAACTATATTGTCCTTGCAAGACAGGCATGTATTGCCTGTCTTTATCATTTTATATAAATATATCTGAAACTGGCAAATAGCCAGACTTTATAAGTAAAAATTTTTAAATGAATATATAAGCTTACATCAGTGTTTATTTCCTCACTGAATTTTACTTAACGTTGGTTTTTAAAATACCTTTGTTAAAAATTTTGTGGCACAAGAAAATAAATTGTCTTTTAACTTTAAATTCAAAATAGTTCTGGAACAAAGAGCCGCTGTTATACCATTAGCTGATTTTCATGTAATATATTTGTGTCAGAGGTAGTTATTCTTAACATTATGGTACTAGTATGGACACTCAGGCATACTGTGACTTATAATTCTCAACCTATTGTTTGCTTTTAAACACATACTATCTAGAGTTCCAAAATTAAAACTGAGCCAGTCAATGAAATATTTGAAGTAAAATGAGATTAGAATCTGGAATGGTTGAAAAATACATTTCTCAATTTCATCTAATTTTTACTATAAATAAGAAAAGTTTGAATCGTCTGCTTTCAGACTAGAAATATATAGGAGACATGTATTCATACAGACCTGATGGAAAATATTTATGATGTCTGATAGAAGCTTCCATTTTAATTATTGTTTTTTGACCGTGATTATGTATATTCTTTAACAATATTTTTACTTTTATATTTTGTTTTTCACAAGACAGCAGATAGCAGTATATTTTCCGTCCCTTCCTACCTGAATAATTCCATATTCTGGTCTTACAAAAATAATTTTTTTTGGATCCCTATGTGTTTTGGTGTTTGATTCTTACATGCCCTTCCCTTTATCTGGAACTAGTCCTGTTCTTTGCCCAGCTAATTCCTCATCTTTCGTGTTTTGATATAAATACTACTTTTTCCAGAAGGCTTTCCTGAACTTCCCTTTCCCACCTCACAATCCAGGTCAGGTATACCTGTTAGGGTCTCATAATACTTAATACCTTGTTTTTCTCTAATCTTACTACTTTATATTTCCTTCTGGTTTATAAACTTCATAAAGGTAAGGTGCTGTATCTATCTTACTTCCCATGGTGTCCCCAGCACTCAGCAAGGTGCCTGAAACATAGATTATTAAGTAAAGTCAGAGTAAGACTAGAAAGAAATGTGGGCCAAATCATATGGGGCTTATGAGCTTTAGTAAAGAGTTGAGAGTTTATTATGAGTGCATTGGGGAACTATTGAAGGATATTAAAAGTGAACAACATTTGTTCATTCATTCAATAGTTGAGATTCTATATGTAAAAGTCATTGAGCCAAGTGATAAAACATATTTGGCAAATGAAACAAGTATATTCCCTGCCTTCATGGCATTTACACTCTAGCAAGTAATACAGACTTTAAAACATACTGATATTTATTGTATTTATAAGTGCTATATGAAAAAAAGTATGTGGGCTTTTGTGTCAAGCTTTTCTCACATAGTACATCAAGGTCCATCTGCGTGGTAGCATGTATCAGTACTTCATTCCTTTATATAGCTGCATAATATTTGCTGTGGTTTGGATATAGTTTGTTTCCACCGAAGCTCATGTTAAAACTTGGTCCTCCAGTGTGGCAGTGTTGGGAACTGGAGCCTGGGAGGTGTTTCAGTTTTGGGGTTGGATCCCTCATGAATGGCTTGGTGATGTTCTTGCCGGAGTGAGTCAATTCTTGCTCTAGTGAGACTGGATTAGTTCTCTTGGGAGTGGATTAGTTCCCTCTAGAGTTGGTTGTTATAAAGCCAGGAAGACCCTCAGGTATTCTCTCTTCTCTCTTCCTCTTTGATTTTGTCCACTGTGTTATAATGAAGCACAAAAGTCCTCACTAGAAGCCAGGGTCATGCCCTTGAACTTCCCAGCCTGCAGAACTGTAAGCTAAATAAACCCCTTTTCCTTATAAATTACCTAGTCTCAGGCAATCTGTTATAGCAACATAAAATTGACTAATTCAGTATTCCATTTTATGGATATACCACATTTTGTTTATTTATTACTCATCTGGTGATGGACATTTGGGTTGTTTCTACCTATTGGCTATTGGGAATAAAGCTGTTGTGAACTTTACAAGTTTTTTTTGAACACCTGTTTTCTATCTTTTGGTGTATACCTAGGCCTGGAATTGCCAGACCATATGGTAATTCTATGTTTAATTCATTGAGGAACCACTGAAGTGTCTTCCCTAGTGACTGCACCCTTTTACATTCCCACCAGCAATGTGTAAGAATTCCAGTTTTTCCATATCCTCACTAACACTTGTTATTTTCTGTTCTATAATTATTACTGTACTAGTGGATATCAAATGGTATCTTATTTTGGAATTGATTTGCCTTTCCCTAATT
Source organism: Rhinopithecus bieti (assembly GCF_001698545.2). Lineage (NCBI taxonomy): Eukaryota > Metazoa > Chordata > Mammalia > Primates > Cercopithecidae > Rhinopithecus > Rhinopithecus bieti. Next base: position 855,165 of record NW_016804458.1, read on the forward strand.
GCTAATGACATTGAGCTTTTCATGTGCTTCTTGGCCATTTGTCTTTCTTCTTTGGGAAAAGGAGTTCTTTATAATAGAACCTTGTCAGATACATGATTTACAGATACTTTGTCCCATTCTGTGGGTTTTCTTCACACTTTTTTGGTATGTGAAACTTTCATATGCAAACATTTTTAATTTTGGTGAAGCCTAATTATTTTGTTGCTCATGACTTTTGGCATTATTATTTAAGAAACCACTGCTAAATCCAAGGTTATGAAGGTTTGTCCTGTTTTCTTTTAAGAGTTTTACAGTTTTAGCTCTTAAATTTAGTATCTTTGATCCATCTTGAGTTAGCTTTTGTCTATGGTGTATGGTAATGGTCCATCTTCATTCTTTTATATGTGACTATCTAGTTGTTCTGACATCATTTGTCAGAACAAATGTCAGAAAAGAACAATAGACTGTTGTTTTCCTCCATGAATGGTTTGGGCAATTTTTTTGAAAATTAAATGACCAAAAATGTTGGGGTTTATTCCTGCACTCTCAATTATATTTCATTTATCTGTCTGTCCATGTGCTAGTACCTCACTGTTTTGATTACTGAAGCTTTGTAGTGAGTTTTGAAATCCAGAAGTGTGAGTCCTCCAACTTTGTTGTTCTTTTTCAAGATTGTTTCAGCTATTTAGGGTTCCTTGTATTTCTATTTAAATTTTAGGGTTGACTTTTCCATTTCTGCAAAAAAAAAAAAAAAGCGATTGAGACTTTTGGAATGTAATGAATCTGTAGATCACTTTGGGGAATATTGCCATCTTAACAATATTAAGTCCTTCAGTGCATGAACATGTGATTTCATTTAGTTCATATTAATTTCTTTCAGCAACTTTCTGTTGTTTTCAGTATACAGTTGTTCCTTGGTTACATTTATTACTGAGTATTTTATTCTTTTTGATGGTATTGGAAGTGAAATTTTCTAAATTTCCTTTTCATATTTTTCAGCTCCAATATATAGAAAACAGTGGATTTTTTTTTTTTTTGGTGTGTTCTGATCTATTCTCTAACTTTGCTGAATTTGTTTATTAGCTCTAGCCAGTTTTTTGTGCCACTTTTAGAATTTTCTATACATAAGATTATGTCTTCTGCAGATAGAAATAATTTTACTTCTTCTTTTCAATCTGGATGCCTTTTTTTTTCCCCATGCCTCATTGCTCTGGCTAGAATTTCCAGTACTATGTTGAATAGAAGTCAGGAAAGTGGATAAACATTCTTGTCTTGTTCCTGATCTTAGGGGGAAAGCTTTCATTCTTTCACCATTGAATATGACATTGGCTGTAGATTTTTCATATATGCCCTTTATTATGTTAAGGGACTTTTCTTCTATTCCTAATTTATCAAGTACTTTTATCACAAAAGGATGTTGGGTTTTGTCAGATGCTTTTTCTGCATCAATTGAGATAATCATGTACTTTTTTGCTTCATTCCATTAATGTGGTGTATTGTATTGAAATGCCCATGTGGCCATGTTGTGTGGTCCTTTTGATATACTTCTGGATTCTGTTTGCTAGTATTTTGAGGATTTTCACATGTATATTCATAAAGGATATTGGTCTGTAGGTTTTCCTGTAGTGTCTTTGTCTTGCTTTGGTATCGGGGTAATGGTGGCCTCATGGAATGAATTAGGAAGTGTTTCCTCTACTGTTATATATTTTGGAAGAGTTCCAGGGTTTTTTATGTTAATTTGTCTTTAAATGCATGGTAGAATTCACCAGTGAGGCCATCTGGTACTGGACTATTCTTTGTTGAAAGGTTTATGATTACTGATTCAATCACCTTACCTCTAGTTCTGTTCAGATTTTCTATGTGTTTTGAGTCAGTTTTGGTAGTTTGTGTGTTTCTAGGAATTACTCTTTTTCATGTAGGTTATCCAATTTGTTGGTGTTCATATTATTCTCTTGTAATTTTTTAATCATCAAAAGAGCAGCAGTAATGTCCCACTTTAATTTCTGATTTTAGTAATTTGAGTCTCTTCTTTTCTTTTTTAATCAGTCTAACAAAGTTTTCCCAAAATGTTTGTTGATCTTTTCAAAGAACTAACCTTTGTTTTCATTTTCTCTGTTATTTTTCTAGTCTCTATTTCTTTTATTGCTGCTTTCTATTATTTCCTTCTGCTAGCTTGGGGTTTTGTTTGCTCTTCTTTTTCTAGCCCCTTAAGGTGTAAAATTAAGTTAATTCAAAATCTTTTATTATTATTTTTAAATAGAGCGTCAGTATAGAGTGTCTTACTGTGGATATCTTTGAGTTTATCTTTGAATTTCATTGAGCTTCCTGGATGTGTAAATTTGTCCTTGGTATAATTTGGGAAGTTTTTGACTGTTTTTTCCCAGTATTCTCTATACTCCTTTCTTCCTCTCCTTTCATACCCTCATTATGCATATGTTGGTATAATAGATGGTGTTCCATAAGTCTCTTAGGTTCTGTTTATTTTTCTTCATTCTGTTTTCTTTCTGTGCTTCAAAATGGACAGTTTCATTTGACATATCTTCAAGTTTGCTGATTCTTTTCTCTCTCTGCTCAGATCTGCTGTTAAAAACCCTGTAGTGATTTTTTTATTTCAGTTATTGTACTTTTCAGCTCTAGTATTTTTATTTGGATCCTTATGATAATATATTTTAAACTATTTATTTGTTGAGACATTGTGTTTCTGCTTTTTCTTAGTTCTTTGCACTGGTTTCTTTTTGCTCTTTGGACATATTTAAGACAGTTGATTTAAAGTCTTTGATAAGTCCAGTGTTTGTGCTGTAGCATGGACAGTTTCTGTTAATTTTTTTTATTCTGAGAATGAGCCATAGTTTCTTGTTTCTTTGCATATTTCATATTTTTTTTGTTGAAAACTGGGTATTTTGAATATTATGATGGCCAAAGAAAGAAAAGAAAAAAATACTCTTTGTGTCTTTGTAGGTTGACTCAGTGTTTGGATATGCCTTCAACACTTAGCCAGGCAGTTTACAGTTTTACCTTAGCCTTCGTTTGCTGCTTGCACAGAGCCTAAAGACCAGCCAGAGGTAAAAGCTTGTGGTCTTACCAGGTTTTTTCTGGGTATGTATTCTGCCCTGACCATGCTCATGGATTTCTAGATTTCTCTTTATGTGCAATAGCTTTTCAAAGCATCTATTCCCCTAAAATGTCTGACTCCCTAGACTTTCCTCTTAGGCTTTCAGCATGTGTTTTGTTTGACCCCGCTATTGCTATTTATCCCAGGGGTCAGCAGCTTGTATGCTTGGCTTTCACTGATTTCAGTGTCTGCATAGCTACACTATCCTGATAAGAGTTGAAAATCAGTCAAAACAAAGGAAAGCCCTTTGCAGCAGACCTCAAAGGAAACCCCAGTCAGTTGCAAAACAGTCAGACGAAATTCCTTGGGCGCAAGGTCCACGTGACTCCTCTAGAACCAAGTATTAACAGTGGGAACGTGGACTGCCATCTTTAAGACTGCCACTGTGTTTGAGAGTGGGGTGGATGTCTAGTGTAAGTGAAAAGACCATAATGATCGCCTACCCTGTTTCTGTAACCTTTCTTCTGATTAAACATTCACTTGGTTGCTATAAACCTTTGACTATCTTCCAGAGTTCTGATGAGGTTGATTGTGATAGTTTTTTTGCCAAGCTTTTCAGTGCTTCTGGGGAATGCCAGCCTCTAGAGGTCCCTACTCTGCCATTTCACTGATGTCACTTAGCCATTATCTTTTCATGTATTGCTTCTGTCCCCATTCTCTCTCACCTTTTTTTCTGAGACTTCAAGTACATATACTAGACCTACTCAGTATGCATTGCTGAATTATACTTTTGCTTGCGTTTTACGTCTTTTTGTCTCTATGTTTTATTCTGGGTGTTTTCTTCTGACTTATATTTTATACCACAGATTATCTCCTTACCTGTGTCTAATCTGCTATTAAATGTATTTATTTATTATTATTCTTAATTTTGGTTATTGCATTTTTAATTCTAGAAATTAAAAAAAAAATCTAGTTTTTTCTGAAGATGACTATTCTTTGAGTATCATATATAGGAATATAAATGTTTAAATAATCATTTGAGGCCTAGGATGATCTCTCTTTCCAGAGAAGATTATATTTTGTTTATGATATTAAAAACTACTAAAAATTCAGGGTCACCTTAATTAGTTCTCAGAGATTCAACTACATTAAACTGGGCTTTTTAGTCTTGTTGGTGACCGATCTGCATCTGTTTCACAGTTACTCCTAGGAGGTAATCCTCCTGTTTCCAGCTTAAAGCTTGGAGCTTTATCAGAGCCACTGTTTAGAGCACTCTAGAATCCAGTTTTTGTGTCTCTAGCCTCATGTGATTATTAAAAGATTCCCAACCTCTCAGCCCTCTCTTTTCAGTTAGCATATACCTCTAGGGAAAAGTAGCATTGAATTCAAGATTTACCTCTCTTGATTTTCTTTTTTTCCTGGATCTTAGCACTGTAATTTTTTCTGCCTTTTTAGTTCTCTTATGGCCTCAAACAGATACACACGTATGTGTTTTTGCCCTCAGCTTTTAAGATTTTCTTAGAAGGTGCGTTGGTTTGAATTACCTTAATCCTTTAATTCTCCATTACCAAGTCTGATGTTAGTAATAGAAATATAAAACTTGTTTTGGTTTTACCAATATGAAAACCATCAGGAATTGTAAATATTTGAGTACAGATAAGAGATTATTCCTCTCTTAATTTTTTAAAATACGTATGACTTGAAAGCAAAAATAACAAAATTTTTGTGTGGGTTTATAAGGTAAGTACACATAATGCATATGACAGCTATAACATAAAGAATTGGGGGGAAGGTGTAGGCAATAGACCTACAATTTGTGAAGTAGCATAGCATTGACTCTTAAATACCTTGTGAAAAAGAGGTAACCAAAACATTGTTCTTCCTAAAGCAACCACCAAAAACAATTTTTTTAAGTATAGCGAAAACATCTGCACAAAATGGAATTAAAAAAATAATAATTCACAAGGCTATTAGGAAAATAATCAAAGTATAGAGGGCCCAAACAGGAAATAAAAATGAAATGATAGATCTGAATCTAAGTATGTCAGTAATTGCGTTAAATGATCCAAAACAGTAATGTCCAATAGAACTTTCTTCACTGATGGAAATGTCTTACAGCTGCATCATCAAATACATAGCTACTGGCTGTATGGCTAATGAACACTTTGAATGTGGTTAGTACAGCTAAGGAATTGCATTTTTAATTATTTTTAAAATGTAATGTATTTAAATTTAATTTTAAATAGACCCATGTAGCTAGTGACTATTGTATCGGACAGCATAGGTTTTAACGTTCCAATAGAAAGGCAGGGATTACCAATATTTCCTTTAAAAAGAAAAAAGAAAATCAAGACCCAACTATCTGTCATACCTGAAAAATATACTTTTAAGTATGAACATGGTAAGTTAATGGTAAATGGATGCAATCAAACAGTAAGCCTAAGAATGCTAGAATGACCATGTTCATGTCAGATAAAATAGACTTTAAGAAAAAGTATACTGTAAAAACTATAGAGGAGTATTTCATACTGATAAAATCTGCTACATCCAGACAGTTTTAAAGTCAAATCCTAATAAAATTTTCGGGAAGCAGATGCTTCCAATTATGTACAACTCTTCCAAAAAGTCTAGAAAGAAAGGATACTCCTCAACTAATTTATATTAAGATTTTAGAATAATCTCCATATGAAAGTCAGAAAAAGGACATTAGAAAGGAAAATTGCAGGCTCAATGAGCAAGGATGCAAATTTAATCCAACAGTGTTTTAAGACAGCATTAACAAGTTGTGCTTATTCTAAGACTATGAGTATGGTTTTATGTATTTAATGAATTTGATGTAGTATATTTATGAATTAAAGAAGAACAATACATTTGATGACATTCACTACACATTCATGATTTAAGGAAAAAACTAAAGCCATAAATGAAAGGGAATTGTGATATAAACATATTAAATGAGGAAACTAGCCAGGTGTGGTGGGTCATGCCTGTCATCCCAGCACTTTGGGAGGCTGAGGCTGGTGGATCACTTGAGCCCAGGAGTTCAAGACCAGCCTGGGCAATATGGTGAAACTTCATCTCAATAAAAAATGCAAAACTTAGCTGGGCATGATGGTTCATGCCTGTAGTCCCAGCTACTTGGAAGGCTGAGGTGGGAGGATTGCCTGAGCCTGGGAGGCAAGGCTGCAGTGAGCTGTGATCACACCACTGCTCTTCAGCCTGGTGACAGAGTGAGACCCTTTATCAAAAGATAAAATAATAAATGAGGAAACTTTAGAAGCATTTCCCTTAACATTAAGGATGATCCAAGGATAGCTATGTAACTACCTCAACATTTCACCAGGAGTCCTAAACAGGTAGTAAGATAAGAAATAGGAAAGGTATAAAGATAGCAAGAGAAGAAATGAAACTGATACTATTCACAAATTATATATTAATCTGTAGAGAAAACCTAAAATAATGTTCAAGCTATTGGCATTAATATCAAGGTGTTAAACAACAGTTGCAGGATATAACATCTCTATACCTCACACACCCAAATTGAATTTTGATATAGTTGGTTAAATATTGTTAGCAAAAAAGTTATTTACAAATACAAATAACAATATAAGGTACTTGGGAATAAACCTAATAATAAATGATGGGCATCACCTTTCTATTTATATCATTTCATTAAAAGAAAATTAAATCTTAAGTAGATTTATCATTTTCATGGATAGATGCCTTAATCTGAAAATTCATAATGTCAATCATCCCAAGAGGGATTTTTACTGAATTTGAAACACAATTTTAAATTTTTAAGTGGATGGGCAAAGGTCCCGCAATACTGAGAAAAATATGGAAGAGCCAGGTTGGGAACACTTCCCTCAGGTATTGACGTAAAAATAGCTCGGTAAACCAACTGAATAAAATGAAAAGCCTAGAAATAGACACACATGTGATGTAATCGACTATGTAACTGGTTATTCTTGCCCACTACAGGGAAAAAACCAACTCACTGTGACAGCAGTATTGCAGTAGAGTAAGAGTTTAATGATTGCGTGGGTAGCCAAGCAGCAGGGTGGGAGTATTACTCATGCAAGCCTCCTACAAAACTTGGAAGTTAGGGTTTTTCAAGGACAGTTTGGAGGGCAGGGGGTTAGGAAATGGGAGACACTGATTGATTTACTTGGGGATGATATTGTAGCAAGTTTAAGCTATCTTCTTGTGCTGCGTCAGTTCCTGGATGGGGATCACAGAACCAGCTGAATTAGTTCAGTGGGCTGAGTCACAAGTCCAGGTGGAGTCAGTCGGTGGCCAGAATACAAAAGTCTGAAAAATACCTTCAAAGACTAATGTTAGGTTTTGACAATAGTGTTGTTATCTATCAAAGCAATTGGGGAAGATACAAATCTTGTGACCTTTGGAGCAGTAGATTCTTATAGAAAGGCAAACTAGGGAACAATGGCTGGTTATCATTTAACTGCACCTACTGGCTTAGCAAAATTTAGGCCACTCCCGTAATTCTAATCATGTGGCCTTTCATTAGTCTTACAAAGGTGGTTTCAGGGCTAGTTTGGGGAAGGGGTTGTTATTTTTGTTTTAGAGTCCGACAGAGGCAGATAGCATGTGAGGTCAGAAGGAAGATGGAATAAGGTTAGATTTCTCTCACTGTTATAATTTTTGCAAAGGCGGTTTCATTGCCATTTTTGCAAAGAGGTAATATTGCCAACCAATGGTAAAAAAAAAAAAAAAAAAGATTAAATTTTTATTTCTAAGCTGTAAATCACAATGTATCAGTAGGTTGTGAATAGGATAGAGTGCTTTTCACATGATAAGAATAGGCATGATTTCCTGAATTTTTTGTTTGATTTCTGTGTGTAGTAGGTACATACTGGTTCCAGATGAAGAATGTGCTTGACTGTGACTTGTACCAAAAAAAAAAAAAAAAAGTTTAAAAGACACAGCAAAACCTGCTGATACAATTGGTTGTTTCTATGGAAAAAAGTTAAAATTTATCCCCACAAAATACAAAAGTAATATACAGATAAATCAAAGACAAAAATGTGAAAACTTTAAATATTTAGAACAGGGAGGAAATTGATGACCTTGACCAGAGCTTTTTTGGTAGAGTAGGAGTAGGGTTTAGAGCCAAAGTCTTAATTGGAATGGGTTCATATGTGAGTAGACTAATTAGAATAACTATCAAAACAAAAGAAGTTTTATAAGCCTTGGGTGTATTTTTTTTAAAAAATGAAAAAATGAAACACAAAAGGAGTTTTAACAATGAAAAGCAGTGTTAATAAGGATTAATATCAAGGTGGGTTAAGCAACAGCGGGCATTAAGCAATGTAGGGTTTGGGGGGTTGGTTTTTTTTTTTTTTTTTTTTTTTGCCTTCTAACCTGGAGACATTTTCATATGTTTATTTGTGGATGGGAATGGACTACTAAATAATTACTGAAGGATGCCTTTGAGTAGGCAAGAAAGGATTATATTTGGTTAGGGTCATTATTTTTTGCCTCTTTGCCCTAGACAATTCTAGTTTTCAGCTGTTCCTCCCTCACAGGCCCCTCAACCCATCTGATTTAGCATTTGTCCCAGTTTTTTAAAATGTTATGGAGGTATCATTAGTAATTACATTAAAATAAGCTGGGATGGAGGATTTGGTAGATTTCCACTTTGTACTTCAAGCTTCTGCTAGTGTCTTGTCTAGTAGTATATGAGACATTTGAGCATTGAATAGATTTCCCCATTAAGCAGCCTATTGTGCCATACCCATGCTGTAAACTGTGGAAATGCATACATATGCTCTAACAGTTGGTAGGGTCATTTGGAATTGTGAACACTTATATATTGGGTATTTTTCAAGTAGATGCAGGAAATAGATGCATAGCAATCCTGCCAGAGAGCATATGGAGAGTAGACAAAACACTTCCTACAATGGCTATGTTATTGACTGTATGGTATAAATCTACAACTTTTTAAAATTTTATTATTTGATACAATTTTATTTTGCAGTAAATCCTTTTGAAAGGAATAATTTTTTTAAAGTACCTATGTAATGAAAAGTTAAGGACTGCATTTTTGGTTTCTCAAGAAAATTGATAATGAATGGGTGGCAACACAAGGTTCATCAGCATTTATTATCTTTCTTAAGGATCACAATAATATCTCTAACCACAGGAAATCTAGGAACATAAGGATGTACTTCAGAAGTTAATTAAGAACACTGTCTCAAAAGGTGACAGTTTATCACATGCAGTTATAGAAGGTATATTTTATATTACTCTGTGAAGCATAACTTCTCATTGAGATTAAAACAAAATTATTTTTCTAAGTAAATTTAGCACACTGTTGGTTGTAGTTTTCTTATTCATGTACAAAAACAAAGTGAAACAGCTGTTATTGAGAAGGCTCTGTTAGTAGAAGAAATTTGCAACCAGCTAAAAGATATCAATTTAACACTGGTGTCATAGGATGCTTCAAATAGAAATTCATTAATTTCTAATAATGGCTTAAATTTTTTTTCATCTAATTAATGGAATTCAGGTAGAACATTTGGAAATTATTTCTCCCAATAGTTAAATATCTGACATCATTGTGAATACTATTCAACTTGAAAGTTCAGCATTTAAGGTAAAATGATAGTTTCACCCCTACTAGATTACTACCCTTAAGGCTCTTCTGTTAAAAAAAAAAAAGAAA
>NW_016804458.1:867813-945729 GCF_001698545.2 Rhinopithecus bieti
GGGATTGCATTGGGAGTTATACCTGATATAAATGACGAATTGATGGGTGCTGACGAGTTGATGGGTGCAGCACACCAACATGGCACAAGTATACATATGTAACAAACCTGCACGTTATGCACATGCACCCTAGAACTTAAAGTATAATTAAAAATATATATATATTTTTTTCACCAGAGCTGTAAAAATTAAATTAGCTAAAAGAAGAAATAAATGCTTTTGTGTTCCAAGGAATTCCATTTATTAGGACAATAGATACCTATGAAGGAAACAGAACTCTAAAAAGAACTGTAATTGTTTCTCAGGATGATGCTTTGTGATGTGAAAGCAAAGCCTGCTGGAAAAGGGGAATCATAGTTGGTGGCTGCTCACAACTGGACAGAAAGAATGCGGAAGCTACCTAGATGTTCACAGAGACTGCTGAATGGGAGCTGGCTCCTTGCTGGGACAGGGATGGACAATGTGTTTCCCCTTCCTCTGTCATCCCTCCCAAAGTATCACCAATCTTTCCTTGGGTTCAGTTTGTTTCTGTACATTTGTGCTTCTCATATGGGCTGGTCCAATAAGCTGTCCCGGGCTTAGCAGCCTTTGTCTGTGGATTGAGTCATATCATGCCATGAAACCTGCAGGAAAAAAAAAACAAAAAACAATAGCTGTCGTTCTTTCTATATTATTTAGTACAAATAGAAAAATATCTGAATGTATATGTTTACCAATAACAAGTGATTACTTCTTGTAAGTTTTGAATTTATTTTTTCTTTGCTCATTTGTTTTAGTTTTCTATAATAAACATAAGTTGATTTTGTGATAAATTTTAATTAATTTACTCCTCTAAACACACATACACAGCAAAAAAAAAAAAAAAAAAAAAAAAAAAAAAAAAAAAAAAAAAAGGAGGGGGGAGGTGTTTCATTTTTTTTCCTTTTTAATTATTTGATTCCTTTAAGGAAAGGCAAGATATGAGACCACAGAGGACAAGAATTATGCAATTCCTTCAGCTGCCAATATGTGGAAGACCCATTTTAGAGTGGTAATAGGAGGCTAGTCTAAGGATCTGCATTTATATTTTATCCTTATTCTTTTCTTCCCTTAACTGGATACAGTTATAAAAAGTCCAGTACTGGGATTGCTTTTCATGTTATCAGGAAGGAAGTAACTAGTTTGCCTTATGTAATTAACATAGTTTCTTATGTAGTTAAGATAGTGATGCTACATTATATCTGTTTTTCAACTTTCCTTAGATCTTTTGATTCCTGTGACTTACATAGCTTTTGTACATTTATCCATTTATCTTACCTTTTGGAATCTGTACTATTCTTTTAAATGTATGTTTATATCTCATTTCCTAATTCCTCGATTTTTGCTGGCCTGCCTGGCTTCTGTTTTCATTCTTTACTTGTCCTATATGTCTTACTATCACTTTAGTTGCTGGCCTACCTAGACTCTATGCTTTAGTATACTTAATTTCCTACCCTATCACTATACTTGACTGTTAATCATTACCCTAATACTCACTGCAGATGCATCTCCTTTTCATAAGGAATTCTGGTGAACAGATCAGTTAAAAATTACTTTGAAAATATGCATAATTTATCAGAGTATTATTTCCAACTGAAAGAAAAGCTTTGAGTTTCTAATTACTGGAATTAAATTTAAGGTGTTGTCATATTTTTGTTTTTTCTTATCAGGCTAAAAGACCCCACTAGTCAGCTAGCTGCTAGCTAGTACTAAGAATGAGAGATTTTACTTGTTTCTGTTGCTTAATCTCTTCCAGCACAACCAACTTTATTGCCTTCTAAAATGGCCAAGTGGCAAATAGTGATTAATTCGTCATTGGTTTACTGCAATTAAGAATTCATTTTGTGACTTCATGGGCTTGAAGAAAGAGTATATACAACCTTTCCATAGAACCTAGTATTGACACTATAATTTGAGATATGTGACTATACAACCTACCTAACCTGTAAATGCTTTTTTGTTATGTAATTTGGGTGTGATTCAGTGATTTTGTTTAGGTACTAATGCTGCAACTTGCACAATGATACATGACATATATTGTAATATATAATTTCTTCCTGTCTTTTGGTCCAGTTTATGGGGTAATTAATGGGCAGGTTGACCTTTTTTTTTTTTTTTTTTTAAATAGAGACAGAGTTTTGTTCTATTGCTCAGGCTGGAGTGCAATGGCACCATCAGAGGGCTCAAGTGATCCTCCCTCCTCAGCCTGTGATTATCTAGGACTACAGACACCTGCCACTATGCCCCACTAGTTTTTACATTTTTTGTAGAAACAGTCTCACTGTTTTACCTGGGCTGGTCTCAAACTACTGACCTAAAGGATTTCTCCCATGCTGGTCTCCCAAGTCACTGGGATTACAGGTGTGAGCCATCATGTCTGGCCTGACTTTTTCTTTTAACATAAATTTTAAGACAGTTGTCTTTGGTTTTGAATAACTGACTTTTAGTTGAGGTCATTCTCTCCAAAGCCATCTTAATTGTTTATGTTTCATTCTCTTGCTCTTATGCATGATCCTTTGGTAAATGTATTTTTTTCCTAGGTAGAGCTATTTATAAAGATACTTTATGCATGACAAAGATACACACACACACACACACACACACACACACACACACACACATATATATATATTACAGTTAGAGAAAAAGAGTTATCTCTAATCCCAAGTCAAGAGTAATCTGATTCAAATTCACATGTTAATCCAACCCATATGTTATAGACCTAAACATAGACAAAAACCATGGCCACTTTGAGAGTTTTAATCTGGTATGTCATTTCAATTTTGTATTATAGGAAAGTTAAAGGAGGGAATATTGATGTACATCCATCAGAAAAAGCACTCATTGTTCAATATGAAGTGGAAGCCACCATTCTTGGAGAAATGGGGGACCCCATGTTGGGAGAACGAAAAGAATGTCAAAAAATGTAAGTTCTTTATTTGTGTACATTTTGAAATTAGTGAACATTATATAAACTTTATACAAATCTGATATTATTTTGATCTGCATAGGTGATTAATTATGGCATTCTTCCAGGCATACTTCATCTTAGTGAAGGAGAGATTGTATTAAACTATAAATATGGAGTATATTAATCCTAGAAAAGTAAGATTTTGTAAGCTTAATAGGAACCTGTTGTAACATATATATTCTAATTTATCCCATTTAGAAAATGAATATAATAGATTATGAACTACTAACTTGTGAAATCAACCATAAAAGATGTGTTTCATGTTTCTTTTTTTTTTTTTTAATTTTACTTTAAGTCCTGGGATTCATGTGCAGAATGTGAAGGTTTGTTACATAGGTATACATGTGCCATGGTGGTTTGCTGCACCTATTAACCCGTTATTTAGGTTTTAAGCCCTACATGCGTTAGGTATTTGTCCTAATGCTCTCCCTCCCCCTAGCCCCCTACCTCCTGACAGGCCCTGATGGGTGATGTTCCCTTCCCTGTGTCCGTGTATTCTCATTGTTCAATCCCCATTTATGAGTGAGAACATGTGGTGTTTGGTTTTCTGTTCCTGTGTTAGTTTGCTGAGAATGATGGCTTCTAGCTTCATCTATCTCCCTGCAAAGGACATGAACTCATTCTTCTTATGGCTATATATTATTCCGTGATGTATATGTGCCACATTTTCTTTATTCAGTCTATCATTGATGGACATTTGGGTTGGTTCCAAGTCTTTGCTATTGTAAATAGTGCTGTAATAAACCTATGTGTGAATGTGTCTTTGTAGTAGAATGATTTATAATCCTTTGGGTATATGCCCAGTAATGGGATTGCTGGGTCAAATGGTATTTCTGGTTCTAGATCCTTGAGGAATCACCACACTGTCTTCCACAATGGTTAAACCAATTCCAATTTCACCACAGCCTGAGCAGCATCTGTTGTTTCCTGACTTTTTAATAATCACCATTCTAACTGGCATGAGATGGTATCTCGTTGTGGTTTTGATTTGCATTTCTCTAGTGACCAATAATGATGAGCTTTTTTTCATGTGTTTCTTGACCACATAAGTGTCTTCTTTTGAGAAGTGTCTGTTCGTATCCTTTACCCACTATTTGATGGGGTTGTTTGTTTTTTCTCTTGTACATTTGTTTAAGTTCCTTGTAGATTCTGGATATTAGTCCTTTGTCAGATGGGTAGATAGAAAAATTTTCTCCGATTCTGTAGGTTTCCTGTTCACTCTGATGACAGTTTCTTTTGCTGTGCAGAAGCTCTTTAGTTTAAATAGATCCCATTTGTCAATTTTGGCTTTTGTTGCAGTTGCTTTTGGTGTTTTAGTCATGAAGTCCTTGTCCTTGCCTATGTCCTGAATAGTATTGCCTAGATATTCTTCTAGGGTTTTTATGGCTTTGGGTTTTACATTTAAGTCTTTAATCCATCTTGAGTTAACATTTGTATAAGGTGTAAGGAAGGGGTCCAGTTTCTGTTTTCTACAAGTGGCTAGCCGGTTTTCCCAGCAGCATTTATTAAACAGGAAATCCTTTCCCCATTGCTTGTTTTTGTCAGATTTGTCGAAGGTTAGATGGTTGTAGATGTGTGGTATTATATCTGAGTCTCTGTTCTGTTCTATTGGTCTATATCCCTGTTATGATACCAGAACCATGCTGTTTTAGTTACTGTAGCCTTGTAGTATAGTTTGAAGTCAGGTAGCATGATGCCTCCAGCTTTTTTTTTTTTTTTTTTGCTTAGAATTGTCTTGGCTATACAGGCTCATTTTTGGTTCTGTATGAAATTTAAAGTACTGTTTCGTAATTCTGGGAAAAAAATCAGTGTTAACTTGATGGGAATAGCATTGAATCTGTAAATCTTGAGCAGTATGGCCATTATTATGATATTGATTCTTCCTACCCATGAGCATAGGATGTTTTTACATTTGTCTGTGTTCTCTCTTATTTCCTTGAGCAGCGGTTTGTAGTTCTCCTTGAAGAGGTCCTTCACCTCCCTTGTAAGTTGTATTCCTAGGTGTTTTATTTTCTCTGTAGCAGTTATGAATGGGAGTTCACTCATGATTTGGCTCTCTGCTTGTCTATTGTTGGTGTATAGGATTGCTTGTGATTTTTGTACTTGGATTTTGTACACTAAGAATTTGCTGAAGTTGCTTATCAGCTTAAGGAGTTTATAGGCTGACACGATGGGGTTTTCTAAATATACAATCATGTCATCTGCAAACAGATATAATTTGACTTCCTCACTTTCTATTTGAATACCCTTTACTTCTTTCTCTTGCCTGATTGCCTTGGCCAGAACTTCCAATACTGTGTTGAATAGGAGTGGTGAGAGAGGGCATCCTTGTCTTGTGATGGTTTACAAAGGGAATCCTTCCAGCTTTTGTCCATTCAATATGGTATTGGCTATGTGTTTGTCATAAATAGCTCTTATTATTTTGAGATATGTTCCATCAATACCTAGTTTATTGAGAGTGTTTAACATAAAAAGATGTTGAATTTTTTCAAAGGCCTTTTCTGCATCTATTGAGAAAATCATGTTGTTTTTGTCCTTGGTTCTGTTTATGTGATTGATTACTTTTATTGATTTGCATATGTTGAACCAGCCTTGCATCCCAGGGATGAAGCTGACTTGGTCATGGTGGTTAAGCTTTTTGATATGCTGCTGTATTCAGCTTGCTAGTATTTTATTGATGATTTTCACATTGATGTTCATCAGGGAAATTGCCCTGAAATTTTCTTTTTTTTTTTTTTTTTTTGTGTCTCTGCCAGGTTTTGGTATCAGGATGATGCTGGCCTCATAAAATGAGTTGGAGGGGGGGGAGTCCCTCTTTTTCTCTTGCTTAGAATAGTTTCAGAACGAATGGTGCCCGCTCTGCTGTGTACCTCTGGTAGAATTCTGCTGTGAATGCATCTGTTCTTGGCCTTTTTTTTTTTTTTGGGGGGGGGGTTGGTAGGCTATTAATTACTTCCTCAATTTCAGAACTTGTTATTGGACTATTCAGGCATTCAACTTCTTCCTGGTTTAGTCTTGGGAGGGTGAATGTATCCAGGAATTTATTCGTTTCTTACAGATTTTCTGCTTTGTTTGCTTCAAGGTGTTTGTAGTATTCTCTGATGGTAGTTTGTATTTCTGTGGGATCAGTGGTGGTATCCCCTTTATCATATTTTATTGTGTCAATTTGATTTTTCTCTCTTCTTCTTAGTCTAGCTAGCAGTCTATTTTGTTATTGTTTTTAAAAAATAGCTCCTGGATTCATTGATTTTTGAAAGAGTTTTTTGTCTCTATCTCCTTCGTTTCTGCTCTGATCTTAGTTATTTCTTGTCTTCTGCTAACTTTTGACTTTGTTTGCTCTTGCTTCTCTAGTTCTTTTAATTTTGACGTTAGGGTGTCAATTTCAGATCTTTCCACCTTTCTGATGTGGGCATTTAGTGCTATAAATTTCCCTCTACACGCTCCTTAAGCTGTGTCCCAGAGATTCTGGTACGTTGTCTCTTTGTTCTCATTGGTTTCAAAGAACTTCTTTACTTCTGCCTTAATTTTGTTATTTACCCAGGAGTCATTCAGGACCAGGTTGTTCAGTTTCCATGTAGTTATGCGGTTTTGAGTGAGTTTCTTAATTCTGAGTTCTAATTTGATTGCACTGTGGCCTGAGAGACTGTTTCTTACGATTTCTGTTCTTCTGCATTTGCTGAGGATTATTTTACTTCCAATTATGTGGTCGATTTTAGAATAAGTGCCATGGGGCACTTAGAAAAATGTATATTCTGTTTATTTGGGGTGGAGAGTTCTGTAGATGTCAATTGGGTCCACTTGATCCAGAGCTGAGTTCAAGTCCTGAATATCCTTGTTAATTTTCTGTCTTGTTGATCTGTCTATTATTGACAGTGGGGTATTAATGTCTCCCACTATTATTGTGTGGGAGTCTAAGTCTCTTTGTAGGTCTCTAAGAACTTGTTTTGTGAATCTGGGTGGTCCTGTATTGGATGCATATATATTTAGGAGAGTTAGGTCTTTTTGTTGCATTGAACCCTTTACCATATGTAATGCCCTTCTTCATCTTTTTTGATCTTTGTTGGTTTAAAGTCTGTTTTATCAGAGACTAGAATTGCAATCCCTGCTTTTTTTTTTTTTTCCATTTGCTTGGTAAATAGTCCTCTATTCCTTTATTTTGAGCCTAAGTGTGTCTTTGCATGTGAAATGGGTCTCCTCAGTATAGCACACCAAGGGGTCTTGACTCTATCCAATTTGCCAGTCTGTGTCTTTCAATGGAGGCATTTAGCCCTTTCACATTTAAGGTTAACATTGTTATGTGTGAATTTGATCCTGTCATCATGCCGGTAGCTGGTTATTTTGCACATTAGTTGATGTAGTTTCTTCACAGTATCATTGGTCTTTATATTTTGGTGTGTTTTTGCATTTGGCTGGTACCGGTTTTTCCTTTCTATATTTAGTGCTTCCTTCAGGAGCTCTTATAAAGCAGGCCTGGTGGTGACGGAATCCCTCAGCATTTGCTTGTCTGGAAAGATTTTTATTTCTCCTTTGCTTATGAAGCTTAGTTTGGCTGGATATGAAATTCTGTTTTGAAAATTATTTTCCCTAAGAATGTTGACTATTGACCCCTACTCTCTTCTGGCTTGTAGAGTTTCTGCAGAGAGATCCGCTGTTAGTCTGATGGGCTTCCCTTTGTAGGTGACCTGACCTTTCTCCTGGCTGCCCTTAACATTTTTTTCCTTTGTTTCAACCTTGGAGAATCTGATGATTATGTGTCTTGGGACTGATCTTCTCAAGGAGTATCTTAGTGGTGTTCTCTGTATTTCCTGAATTTGAATGTTGGTCTGTCTTGCTAGGCTGAGGAGGCTCTCCTGGATAATACCCTGAAGTGTATTTTCCAACTTGGTTCCATTCTCCCTGTAACTTTCAGTTACACCAATCAATCGTAGGTTTGGCCTTTTCACATAGTCCCATATTTCTTGGAGGCTTTGTTTGTTCCTTTTCATTCTTTTTTCTCTAATCTTGTCTTCGTGCCTTGTTTCAGCAAGATGATCTTCAGTCTCTGATATTCTTTCTTCTGCTTGATTGATTTGGCTATTGATACTTGTGTATGCTTCACGAAGTTTTCATGCTGTGTTTTTCAGCTCCATCAAGTCATTTATGTTTCATCTAAACTGGTTATTCTAGTTAGCAGTTCCTGTAACCTTTTATCAAGGTTCTTAGCTTCCTTGCATTGGGTTAGAACATGCTACTTTAGCTAAGAGGAGTTTGTTATTACCCACCTTCTGATGCCTACTTCTGTCGTTTCATCAATTCTCATTCTCCATCCAGTTTTGTGCCCTTGCTGGAGAGGACTTGCAATCATTTGGAGAAGAGGCATTTTGGTTTTTGGAATTTTCAGCGTTTTTGTGCTGGTTTTCCTCATCTTCGTGGATTTATCCTTTGATCTTTGAGGCTGATGACCCTTGGATGGGGTTTTTGTTGGGGGGTGTTTTTTGTTGATGTTGTTGTTGTTGCTTTCTGTTTGTTAGTTTGTCTTCCAGCAGCCAGGTCCGTCTTCTGCAGGTCTGCTGAAGGTTGCTGGAATTTCACTCTAGATCCCGTTCGCGTGGAGGCTGCAGAACAGCAAATATTGCTGCCTGCTCCTTCCCCTGGAAGCTTGGTCTGATGCCAGCCAGAGATCTCCTATATGAGATGTCTGTCAACCCCGGTTGGGAGGTCTCTCCCAGTCAGGAGGCACAGGGGTCAGGGACCCACTTGTGGAGGTAGTCTGTCCCTTAGCAGAGCTGGTATGCTGTGCTGGGAGAATTCCCCTTGTCAGGATCAGCTGCTCTCATCAGAGCCAGCAGGCAGGAAAGATTAAGTCTGCTGAAGCTGTGCCCACAGCCACCCCTCCTACCAGGTTCTCTGTCCCAGAGAAATGTTTTATCTGTAAGCCCCTAAGGCTGCTGCATTTCCTTTAGGGAGGCCCTGCCCAGTGAGGAGGCATCTAAAGAAGCACTTTGCCACACTGTGGTGAATTCTACCCAGTCTAAACCTCCCAGTCTTCTTAGCACTGTCCAGGGAAAACTGCCTTCTACAGCCTCACTGATGGCAGGCCACCCTCCCCTCACCAAGCTTGATCATCCCAGGTCAACTCCAGACTGCTGTGCTGGCAGTGAGAATTTCAAGCCAGTGGTTCATAGCTTGCTGGGCTCCATAAGAGTAGAACTCACTGAGTGAGACCACTTGACTCCTTGGCTTCAACTCCCTTTCCAGGGGAGTGAACAGTTCTGTCTTGCTGGGGTTCCAGGCACCACTGGGGTATGAAAAAAACTCCTGCAGCTAGCTCACTGCCTACCCAAACAGCCACCTGGTTTTGGGCTTGAAATCCAGGGCCCAGGTGGTATTGGCTCACAAAGGATCTCCTGATCTGTGGACTGCAAAAACTGTGGGAAAAGCATAGCACCCGGGCCGGGTAGAACAGTCCCTCACACCTTCCCTTGGCTGAGGGAGGGATGTCCCCTAGCTCTTTGCACTTCCTGGGTGAAGTGATGTCCCCCCACCCCGCTTCTGCTCACCCTCCATGGGTTGTACCCGCTGCCTAACCAGTCCCAATGTGTTGAACTGGGTACCTCAGTTGGAAATGTAGAAATCACCCACCTTTTGCGTTGGTCTCACTTGGAGCTGCACACTGGGGCTGTTTCTATTCAGCCATCTTGAACCCTCCTCATGCCTCTAGATATCTACCCAAATGAGTTGAAAACATGTTCACACAAAAAGCTGCGCTTGAATGTTTATAGCAGTTTTACTCATAATTGCAAACAATTGGAAGCAAACTAGAGGTCTTTTAGAGTTTTCTCTGTATTGACCTTTCTTTCTCTCTATGCCTTCTGATATGCAGCTAAGACTATATAAAAAATATAATAAAATTAAAGGACTTACAAGGTAGAAACCAAAAAAAAACCCAAATAAGTTAAAGAAGAAATAAAGGGACAGAATATTGCTTGAGTTCTTCTTGTAAACATTAGAAACCACTCTAACAAATTTAAACAGAAAAGGAATTTATTAAAAGCGATTATATAGCTTGTTGAACCCCAGGATAACCAGATTTGGGGTTGAATATATAGCTGGGAATAATATCTAAGTCATTCTGCTGGAATGGTTTCAGGAGAAATCATCTGTGTATGAATAATAAGCTTACAGGACATTGCTCTGAGATCTCCACTCCTGCTCCTTCTAATTCCTTGATGTCTTCCAACAAAAAATTAGCCATCTTTAACACAAAATAATTCTACACAGTGGCTGCTTGCTTATTTTTCTCTTTTTGAAAAGAAGCTTGCATGGCAGCATCTGCTTGACAGTCTTTTGCCACCAGGTTGACTCTTCACTTTTAATCTAATTTTATGTCTTTATACCTCTTCCTGGTACCCTGAATCCAGGTAACTAGGCAATTGTTTCCAAACTCTTAATAATGGTTTCTTAATGGGTTCCCAGTGAATCTCCTGGGCTAACTTTAAAAAGAGGGAGGTGTTAGCTTATTATTGTTAATGCACTAATCTAAGTATAAAATGTATTCATTTGTTCCTCAGAATTCCTCATATAGATCTTAAAGTGGATCTCACTTTTTTTTTTTTTTTTTAAGACGGAGTCTCCCCCTGTCGCCCAAGCTGGAGTATAGTGGTGCGATCTTGGCTCACTGCAACCTCTGCCTCCCAAGTTCAAACAATTCTCCTGTCTCAACCTCCCGAGTAGCTGGCATTACAGGCGCACACCACCACACCTGGCAAATTTTTTGTATCTTTAGTAGAGATGGGGTTTCACCATATTGGCCAGGCTGGTCTCGAACTCCTGACCTTGTGAGCCCCCCGCCTCAGCCTCCCAAAGTGCTGGAATTACAGGTGTGAACCACTGTGCCCAGCTGGATTTCACTTTCTTTTGCTTTTACTTTCTATATAATTACCACCAGAGCAACTGAATCTGAACATATCAATATTGTGTCTTGTCCCTAGCTGAGAAAAAGTTAGGATTTGTGGGTATGGTCAAGAAAATGATTTATTTATGATGGTATAGATTCTTACATTTGATAATGCTAAAGACTTTATATATTTTATATCAGAAATACCATTTTAAAACAGAATCTCTGAATATGCTGTCTTGCCTAGAGAGTTGGAAGAAGATTTTATGTTCCTTTTGTTATTTTGTTTGTCTAGCTCACAGAAAATCACTGCCTTGTATTTTTCTGAGCCTAATTATATCTAATACTTTATTTTACTAAGAGTCTATGGCCAGATTCTCTATAATAGTTTATAACCTATAAATTATTTTAAAGTAGTAGTATTGCAGTTATTACTTTTATAATATGTGAGTTGAAAAATTCTGTCATACTTACAGCATTCGACTTAAGAGTCTCAATGCCAACACAGATATAACTTCCCTGGCAAGGAAGGTGGTTGAAGAATGTAAACTCATTCATCCTTCAAAACTAAATGAGGTAGAACAGCTGTTGTACTATCTACAGAACCGCCGTGATTCATTGTCAGGAAAAGGTAAGTAGTAGAATTCCTGGCTTCCCAATGCAGATCCAAAGTTGTTTATAGTTTGTCAAACAACTATAAACAAAAGTTTATCAAACTATTGATATTTGATATTGGGTAGGTTTTTTTCACCAGTGCTATGAATGAGTAAACAACAAAGAATAAACATTAATTGCTTTCATGGTAGGCTTTATATTAGATGCTTCCACATAAAATGGTCTAATTCTTTTTTCATGTTTTGTGTATGTACACATATACTGAAGTAAGAATAAAAAAGGAAATGTCTGTCATATTGATTCTAGAATAGTAAAAGGAGAGAATTTGGGGCAGAAAACCTATTTTTCACTGCACCAACTAGACTGATACTTTATAAGCTTTTTTTTTTTATATTTGTTTGTCATTTGGATGGATTGTGTAAGTGTTAAAATATATATCATATGCCTTAGACTATCCAACAGATATAACTTTCATGAATTTTTTTTCTTTGTTTCCTTTTTTTTTGGCGGCAGCAGCAAGAAAAAGGTTTAATCTGGGGGGTCACCAAACTAGGAGATGAGAGAAAACCTCAAATCCATCTCCCTGAGAAGTTTGGGGCTAGAGTTTTTAAGGATTTTGCATTGGGCTGAAGTGTGGAGATTGTTGATTGATCAAAGAGTGTAAGGTGAAGTAATGGGACAGGATGATGAAGCAGCTGTATTCTCATGCTGATTTCTTTCCTCTATGAGGGTCTTCCGACTGGTTGGCGTCAGCTGTTTCACTGCAACTCAGGGTCTGAAAAACATTTTAAATGATCCTTAAGCAAAATCCTTATGATTCTTAACGTCAGAGATCCTGTCTGTAAGAACAATGGGGATGTAAATGGTCAGTATGTAGTGCTATGTGACTTTAGCAGCAAGGAAATGAGCCAAAGTGCAGCCTAATTAATACTTAGTTATAACTATATTTCTGTCTGGAACAGAGTTCAAGTCAGAAAAATGGAAGAAAATTTTGAAAATGTTAGTTTGAAGACTTGTAGCCAGGAAAGAATTCAGGTTTAGTTCAAATTGTAGAAAACAATAAAAACCCAAAAATAATAGACAAGGCTAGAATCTAGTAACAGGTATACTATCATTTCTTTTGAAACAAGATTTTTATCTCTAGTATGCCATTTCTACCAAAGACAAATTATAGTAGGACCAATTTATTTCCAAAATAAGTATTATTATACTTGGCCTATTTGCATAAAGTATGGCAAGAATATTTATTGGTCATATAGGCTCTTTTAAGTTGAACTTTGCAGGAACTTTTCCATAAGGAATCTTAGTTTAGAGTTTTTGAAAGCCTCAAGGTTAGCTAAACCAAGGATTTATCCATGCCTGCAGACACCTGTATGAATTGGGTGAGCTCATTTCTTGTGGAGGTCCCAAAATAACTTGAGGTTTCTGGATCTGTTGAAAGTAACATTTTTTACTTATCACAGGTGAGGAACCCTAAAAAGAAACTACATAGACAAGGTAGAAGGCTAGTCTTTCTGAGGGGCTTTTATTGGCTCTATAAAGTCAACATCAATTCCTCAAAGCAATTTTGTCATATCTGAAAATATGCCAATCCAGTCAAAGCCTTGGTAAAGTAACTAGCATCTGCAATTGTGTCCTGCTACAAAAGAAAGCAGATTCTTATTGAACTTATGCAAATAACTATATTGCCATAAAATAATACTTATGAAGTTTCCACATTTGTGAGAACTCAGTTAGAAAGGCAAATTTAGCTCATAAAGATATACTTTACTTGTCATAAGCTATAAATAGCTCAAAAGAAAAAAAAAGTTTTATTGACTCTTCTTCAGTCAGAGTAGCCGACTTCCAAACAGGATGTTGTCTGTTCACCTTGGAATTGCCTTTCATAAATCAGGCAGCTCTTTGTCAGTCAGGTAAGAGCTGTTTAATGGGCAGCGTAGAATCCTGCAGCTTCTCACACAGTTTCAGAGTCAATCCTGGGGAAAAAGAGGCTCCCTGCTCATGAGTATCTCCTCCTTGAATTTCCCAAGTAGCATGATCATATACAAAGTATCTCCATTTTATTATGGAATTATTCTGGGCACTGCTGTCCCCAGTTAAGACTGTTTCTGACATTGCCCCAAATAGCATGGGTATTTCAGATGTCATGATCATGTTATGTCCTTCCATCATAGGATGTCTTCAGTTAATGTCCTGTAACAAGGCAGTAAATTGCCTCTTAAGTGGAAATTCTCTAGTCCAGAGTCACAGCAGTCATCATTGGGATGTGCTCACAGACTTTTGCTATAAGCCTCAGTAAGCATTCCACAAAAGGCTATCAAGTGGAGAATTTGTTCCTACCAGCACTCCAGCTTCTATTCTATATTCTGTGGGCTTAGACAATCTTATTGGTTCCCATTGTAATATGTTCAGTTAATTATAGCTTGAAGGGCAGATTTGCATGCCTTCAGTTTTATAGTACTAGGTAGAGAAAACATCCCCTAGTCAGATACGATATCCATTTTCATAAGACATTTAGGTAAAGAATACACAATTACTTACAAAAAGCCTATATAAACATTTCAACTTTGATAATCCTATCCACCCTTAATTTTATGTTCTGCTCCTGGCAATTTCTCTTCACTCCCAGACCGTTTTGCTCTCTCCTGTGAAAAGAGATTTGGGTTCCCAGCAGAGGGTTTAGCTAAGGGACCAAGGCTTTTTAGTCAATCTTTGTGTTGATTAATCACCTCAACATCACCCCAGGCAATTGTTGGTCAGTTTTCTCATTCTGATCTTTGTCTTCTGATTTTTTAAAAAATGTCTCCAATTGGGGTAAGTACAGAAAACTGATTTGGCACCCTTTAATATTGGGGGAACCAGCAGTTAAGGCCTTTGTTTGATGCCATCAATTTCCGTTTTATTCATTCAATTTCTTAATAACTGTCTAAAGATTTTCATTCTGCTGGGATGAGTCCCCTGACTCTCCCCTTTTCTTTTCCTCTTAGTTTTACTCCTATCAATGTTTTCTTCATTCATCATATTTCTTAATAACTATTTAAAACTTCCCATCTTCCTGGGATGCATCCTTTGACCCTCCCCTCTACCCTTCACCATTCCCTTGTTAACGAACCTAATATTTTCTGTTAGCGTCTGTAAGACCCATGAGGAGAAGCTGACCATGACCTGGGTAATGGGCATATTCAAGGGGTGAATATCCCTGTCATCATAATGCCGGTCCCATATGGCTTGCATACAAACCACATTAGCTGCTTCATCTGGGGTACTCCACTTGGCAGTTATAGGTAGAGTTGGACAGTCCCCTTTCTTAGGATAAAGAGACCTTACAGTGGCTTTTATCCAATTCATTAGGCTAACTCTTTCCTCACTAATAATGTCCTGTTTGTCTGGTTCATGTATAATCATTTGCAATTGTTTAATTGTGAGCAGTGGGTACCATACCAACCCAAACACGTTCTTTCACTCTGCAGCATTTAAAACCAAAGACACTGCTCCCAAATTAGTTACTCTCATAAGCCATTTCAGTATCGTTTCCTCAGGGAGCTGATGATATTAATCTATAAAATAAAAAGGTGGAGGATAAGGAACCTTTGATTCCTGGGTGACCATGTGGTCATCCATGGCCTGGAACTGCAGCTGGGCTGTGCCCAATTACTAAAGATAAAAGTTACAGTGAATTTGGAGATGGATATAACTTCTGGGGAGTTAGTTCACTGGACACATAAGGAAATGCAAACTAATATGAAAAAAGCATAATATTCAATTCCTTGCTTGTTGTCATCTATAATGGCTAAAATGACAGTAAAACGGATTGCTGGTTGGGCCTTAAGGCTAAAGAAAGCTTAGATGTCGGTCTGTGTGAGCTCAGGTCACTAGCCTCGAAGCTACCCATAAAAGCAGAAAATTATGTCAGCGCAATAGAAAATGCCTCTGTGACCTGTGTTCTCCAAGAAGGTAGCCAAATGTGGAAGAAGAGCAAAATGAAGTAATTATTGAAACCAGAGTATATAGTGTAAAGGAATTGTTCTGTTTTATAGAGCTCCCACTCGGTCACAGGTCAAGTTTTCAAGGACATAAAACAAGATGAGAGGAACCCTCAGTTAGTACCTTCTCTTTATGAAGAACACAGAAAGACAAAGAAAAGATTATTTCTGGAAAGGAAGGGAACAATATGAATATTAATAAACCAAAAAGTACACCAGAGTCAGTATTTCCCAAGACTAGTCATACACATCTTTTTCTCTTATTAATCAAAACCTTGCAGGAAACTGATTTTTTTACCTTTTGCTCAGCCAGATTCCACACAGAGAGATCAGGAACCTGACTGGTAAACGGTTCTTACTACCCTGTTGCCCCCTTGTTGGGTTCCTGGATTCTCTTAAACTGTGGCTTCCAAAAGAGCAGAGCTTTAATCACCCTGCTTGCTGATTATGAAAGAAAACCATTTTCTTTGTTTTCATGGGTTCATAGGTGAAAGCTGCCCAGTTTTGCAAGATAGAATCCAAGGGGCTGCTTGAGGTAGGAGGGATCAAGTTAGCATTTCCTGTATCGACCGAGAGAAAATTACAATATACACATAACAAAGACAAACACCAGTTACTTGGCTCAGTATCCAAGTTTTAACCTAGCAAAACAGATAAAACAGACCCCCCTTTCTACTTGTTAGGCCCACTGAACTTCTGCTAATGTTTCCTTCTGGGTTCTCCACACACAAACAGGACAAGATAAGAACAGACATGAGACCCCGATAAGTCAGAACTCTAAAACCAGATTTCATAACTGAAACCAAATCATCCAGGAGTACTCCCCCCAAACATTGCCCTTTATTCTCCTTCCAATTGGGAATATCCCCTTAAACAGGGCCCTTTTTACAGATTAGGAAGCGTCAACAGGACCTCTGAGGAGGCAACAAGACCTTTAAGGGGGCCAACAGATCAGGAGAAGGCAAAGGGGATGTCAATTGTGCTTGGGAATACTTAACTGGAGAAGTCTTTCAGATTCAGAAACTGTTTCTCTACTCCAAGCAAGCTTATGTGAAAGTCGGCAATGCCTTGCTGGCAAGGGAGGCAGCAGAGACAGCCCCTGGCTTAAAGAAGCCAGGCAGCCACTTGGTTTCATCTCTGGGCCTCTGAAATGTCAAGAGGTTACCGAGCCACAGGCAGATGCCCACGAGGGGTATCCCTTTATGAGTTCACCACTAAATTGTAACCACACCTGGCTAATTTTTTACATTTTTTGTAGAGATGGGAGTCTCACTATGTTGCCTAGGCTAGTCTCAAACTCCTGGGTTCAAGCGATCTTCCTGCCTCGGCTTCCCAAAGTGCTTTGATTACAGGCATGAGGCACTGTGCCCAGCTGGTGCTCTTAAAATAATATATCAGTGCTGAAGTTTTGATTGGACTAAGTAGGAAAAAAAAAAAACAACTTTGTTTGGAATTTTTTCAAATTAGTCTCTCTTCATACACAGTAAATAAAATGCCTTGTACTTAATATATACTTTTATTAGCTGTGAATACAGTGTCTAACATAGATTTAGTCAACATATATTTGTTGAATGAATTAAATGGTTGTAAATTTATTTAAAAGCAAAAAGGGCCAGGTGTGGTGGCTCACGCCTGTAATCTCAGCACTTGGGGAGGCTGAGGCGAGCAGATGACGAGGTCAAGAGATCGAGACCATCCTGGCCAACATGGTGAAACCCCACCTCTAGTAAAAATGCAAAAATAATTGGGTGTAGTGGTACATGCTTGTGACCTCAGCTACTCAGGAGGCTGAGGCAGGAGAATCTCTTGAACCCAGGAGGCAGAGGTTGCAGTGAGTCAAGACCATGCCACTGAACTCCATCCTGGCAACAGAGTGAGACTCCGTCTCAAAAAAAAAAAAAGCAAAAATAGACATTTTGAACGTGATTGCTTCTAATCACATACCTGACATTCAGTTAAGTACTATGTAGATAAGGAAAATATTATCAAGGAAAATTTGTATTAAGTATTTTGTTAATAGAATATTCTTGTTAAGATGTCTGTAAATGATGAGAGATCACATAGTCCAATAAATCCAAGGACAAAAGCAAATCTGGTAGTCTTTTAATATCTGTGTCTACTTATTGTAGGTTGTACAGTATAGTTAAAGTTGATCTTTCCTAGTGCCAAATTAATAGAATTCTGAAGGCATTTAGAATAAAGTGTCTTTGAACCAGTAAAAACTCTTTCACTGTGTTTTCAGGGCAAATCAGTGGTTTTACCTTGCTCCCCACCAGAAATTAGAGGAATATGAAAAAATGTTCATGTCATCATACATGGATAAAATAATACAAATCAACATTTTCTCTATCTGGGTAGAGTATTATTAATAATTGAAGACATAGGAAATGCTTTAGGAAGTGTATATTAAATATACGCTTTTTTTTACACTACTGATTTTCTTTGTTAAAACTCTTTTACTTGGCAAGCAGTATTCCAAAGCCAGAAATCTTATCTTAAAAGCAATTGAAACAAGATAATAATACTTACTTGGTTATGTAATTCATTACATTCAGTGATTTTTTTTGCATAATTAAAACCACTGTCTTAGTAAATTATCTGTTTGAAGCAGAATTAAGCTGTTGAGAATGTATGATCTTATATAGAATGGGTACTGTCCTCTGAAAATAATGACTAATTCTATCATATATTTATTTGCTAATTATGGAATCAAAAATTTTGATAACATTCTAACTTACTTTAATGTACATACATTACTTAGACTTATGATCCAGATCAATAAAGTATTTGATAGTTTTTTGTTAAAAAATGAAATTATGCCATTAATTAGATAATTCAATATAAACGAATGGCTCAAACTTGTGTTCAACACCTTTGGATAACTCTTTATTTGGTAATAAGTGGGGATTTAATTAATACAAGTAATAAATATTTGCCTTTTAATTTATGATCTTAATTTTACTTATTAAAAAAGAACCAGTTAACAACTATTTTGTATCTTAGGTTTTAAATTTACCAATTTTTATTTCTTTTAGTTTTTATATTACTCAAGTCATACTTTTTTCTTTGCCTTATTGATTTTCCTATTCCTACCTTAAATTTGAATTAGGAAGGGAAAGAGAGGATACTTAGAACAGACTATTTTGCTTCTTGTTGGCAAGTCTGACTGTATACCTTACATACCCAAAAAGTTAACCAAGGAGGAAGTTGGTGATCAGTTATAGATTTTATTAATTTATACTCCCTTTGATATCCTCATTTGATCAAATTGATTATATATGAGCATTTTTATACATTGAAAAGAGATTATTTCATAAACTGGTTTTAATATCCCCAGTTTAAGCTATAATTAAACTCAGCTGCTAAAAATAAAAATTACCTAGAAACCCTAAAAACCTAATTCTCCTTATTAAAAAAAAAATCTTTTTACAGAGAAAAAAGAAAAATCAAGCAAGCCTAAAGATCCACCTCCTTTTGAAGGAATGGAGGTAAGACTGCATGCATTCTGATCTAATAGAGGACTGAATTATAAGATATTGCCTTTTTCCATCAATAATACACACAATCACATTAAGCACATGTGGTATTTTTTAAAATGAACTCAGGTATCTGAGAAAGGTAGAAAATCATTATTTAATTGAAAAGACAAAAGTATTGGTTCTACTTTTTTTTTTTGCGTGATCTCGGCTCACCACAACTTCTGCCTCCCGGGTTCAAGCGATTTTCCTGCCTCAGCCTCCTGAGTAGCTGGGATTACAGGCACGTGCCACCACACCCAGCTAATTTTGTATTTTAGTAGAGACAGGGCTTCACCATGTTGGTCAGGCTGGTCTCAAACTCCTGACCTTGTGATCTGCCCGCCTCGGCCTCCCAAAGTGCTGGGATTGTAACTGTGAGCTGCCTGCCGTACCTGTGGCTAGTTGTGCTTTCTAAACAATTAATTTTGATAAATGATGGGCAAAAATGTTTACATATTCTTATTGTAATATGTTTTGAAATATTGTTTAATCTACTATAGTAGATACAAATATTTTTATTACATTTAAATACTTTATATTGATAAACAATTTTTAAAGTTTATATACATCTCATTTTATCATGGGGTTTTGTATTAGAGTCCTAGGTCTAAAGATCTAAAATTTCCATATCCAAAAAGTGGGTAATTTCTGTGTTGTTATATCTGTATTGATCACAAAATATTATTTCTTTGGCAGTGGATCTGTTGAGCATTGTTGATGAGTACTTTCTGCCTCTTCCTTTGTTTCAGATTGATGAAGTTGCTAACATTAATGACATGGATGAATATATTGAGTTATTATATGAAGATATTCCTGACAAGGTTCGAGGTTCTGCTTTGATCCTGCAGCTTGCTCGAAATCCTGATAACTTGGAAGAACTACTATTAAATGGTGATTACCAAAAACATGTTTAATTATAATAGAGGAATAAGTTACAGTTATTTATACAAAACTTAAGACTGCATATATTTTCCAGCTCTTTATTTCTTTCTACTCAGATTTCTTAAATTGAGAGCATAGCATTTAAATATTCTGTGGAGAATTCACCAACCATTTAATGTAAACAAGGAAAATTAAGCATTAATGGTACTATACCTTTTCTTTCTTCTACTCTGGGAAACTTTTTTATTGTTTCAATTAGGATATAAGATCAAACTACAGACATTTGCATAAATATATATATCATGTTTTATTAAAGTTCCAGTATTCGTTTTTTCTCAGCACAGGGAAAGCTATTAATCTTTGCAGTTTCATTGAGATTGAATTTCACATCAAGTATTTGCTTTCCTTTCACTGGAAGTACTTGGTAGTAACAAGAAAAGGAGATAGAATGTTTTAACACCCTTTTCTCAGTAACACCACTATAGAATCATTTTTGCTTTGTTTTGTTTTGTTTTGTTGTTTTGCTTTTGTTTTTGAGACAAGGTCTCCCTCTGTTGCCCAGGCTGGAGTGCGGTGGCACGATCTCTGCTCACTGCGACCTTCAGCTCACTGCAACCTCCGCCTCCCGGGTTCATGTGATTCTGCCGCCTCAGCCTCCTGAGTAGCTGGGATTACAGGAGTGTGTCACCATGCCCAGCTACTGTGTGTGTGTGTGTGTGTGTGTGTGTGTGTGTGTGTGTGTGTGTGTGTGTGTTTTTAGTAGAGACAGGGTTTCACCATATTGGTCAGGCTGATCTGAAACTCCCCACCTCAGGTGATCTACCTGCCTCCGCTTTCCAAAGTGCTGGGATTACAGGCATGAGCCACTGCATGCCCTACCTATAGAATCATTTTAAATCCATAGTTTTCTGATTATATATTTGCCAAAAACAAAATAGGAAAGATGTGTTTATTATCTGGTTTGCATTACATGAGAGAGAATGCCTTTCTGATTGTTGCCAAATACCTGGATAAAATAATTCAAATCAATAGTTTTCTCAATCAGTATTTTCAAATAAGTATTTAAAATGCCTTTTCTGCTATATGCTTGCCATTCTTTTGAAATAGATAATTCTTGAAAACTTATTCTGTGGCATGTACTGTTCCATATTTTCATGGAATTGTTGTAGTGTTCCCTCTCCTTCTGTTCCACTGGTTTATTTGATTATTTACATACCGATACCACACTATTGTTGTGTTGTTTTTTATTTTGACTTGAGCTTTAGAATATGTGGGAAAAAATGTTCCAAATTGCTTTCTTTCCCCAAGAATTGACTTTACTGGTCTTGCACATTTGTCGTATATATTTTGAGATTACTTCATCATATTCTGTGAAAAGTCATAATGGGATTTTGATTATGATTGCATTCAATGTAGAAATTAATTTTGGATTGTCTTTTAACCTCTTGTAAACTGTATTTTCTTTTAGCTGTTTCTTGGTAAACTGTGTACAACTCCTGTAACTGTATTTTTATTGAGACGTTTCTCTATTCTGTTTTAAAGGAGAAAAATGAAATAAAATTTTGCAAATAGGTCACTAAACCTATGCCTAAATTTATGACATTATAGAACAGTTCTGTATAGGCTAGTATTTTAAGAAATACTGTTTTCTCTGGATTATAATGGTCAAATACCTTTGGGAATTGCTAGATTGAACAAAGCTATACCAGATTCTTTATTAAATAGGACTTTTGGGAGGCTTTGCATGTTAATATGCATTGCCAACCTATTTACATGACTCCAAAATAATTTTTTTCAAAGCGTGTACTATTCCAATTCTCTGCATTGTGAATGTGAATAATACTGTGAAATGCTATCATAGAATGATTTTTAATTTGCTAAAAAATTTGTCACTATGTGGGTTCATAACTAATACAATTAATTTTTGTTCATAGTCCAAATAGCCAGAAAGCTCAAATATGGAACATTTTCATTACCATAATAAATACTCATAATGCAGTCCATAAAGTACTATTGTAAATCCTGAGTATCTATTAAAACAGTGGAATTACGATTTTATATTTTAACATAGAGATATTTTATTTTGTTTTAATTATTTTAAGAATTAGTATGCTATGTACCAACCCAATTTGAAACTAGTGTCATTAATTTATAATTTTCATTTCCTGAGGAGAAAATTTCAGCAGAAATGCTTATTAACCTACCTGAAAGTTAATTTTGTGAAAGCTTTTTGTTTTATTTGCGGCTATTAGCATAAATTCAGTGTGATACTGAAATATTAAATTTATTTTTCTGTGTATAGATTTTATTTGGTTTTTAATTTGCTTTAATGGAACTAGTGTTAGTCTACTAAACTGCTCATTTTTTTCTAGACTTATTCAAGTTTTTTTCATATTATCAAATACATTACATCAGATGTTAAAAAGAAATCAGTACTGCAGTAGTAAGAGTACAGTTCTTAATCTTACAAATTAAGATTGCAGTTCTTAATTTAAGATTATTAAATTAAAAAATGAAAGGCTTTTTAATTTTTTTATTGTTACCATAACATATGTCACTTTAAATCATATTTGATTACGTCTGTGTACAGTATATACTTGAAGTAGTGTATTATGTATCTTTAAGTAAAGTTACATTTTAGTTTTAAAAGTAGCTGTCCGTATTGGAAAGAAGCATACTATTTTTTGTCCCAGTTCTATCTTAGCTTTGTTATTTATTAATAACTAGACATTTAAAACCAATCACCCTTTATACCAGAGCAAGGAGAATGATCATTTCGGTACCTCTCCTTTTTCTTTAGAAACTGCCCTTGGTGCATTAGCAAGGGTCCTGAGAGAAGACTGGAAGCAAAGTGTCGAGTTAGCTACAAACATAATTTACATCTTTTTTTGCTTTTCCAGGTAAGTATAAAAATTATTAAATGACTACTGTATCTCTATTGCTGTTGGTCTGTGTCATTGATTCAATTTGTAGATCACTCGTTCTCTCAGTTTCTCTGTGTGTCTGCCTATGCTATACTGCTGAATTCTTATTCCTGTTTCCCATTTTCTGTCTTGCTATCTGTTATTCTATCTTTCATTTAGTCTATACTCACTCATGCCTCAGTTTCCTTATGAGTAAAATTTGGATAGTAATAGTCGCACCCTCTTTGGATAGTTTTTCAGATTAAATGAATTAAAAATTAAAATGCTTAGAATAAGGCCTGACCCACAGTCAGTGCTCAGTAAATGTTATTGTTATATATACGCATGTATGTGCAAACACATACCTATTATGTATTCGTATTTATTATTTATACACATATATCCTTAAGAAAGATGTCTATTAAGATGTTATGAAAAGTTCTAGCCAATTCCTAGAGAATTGCTGCTTCTGTTCTAAAAATGGGCTAGTATTAGCAAATAATTATTTATTGAATAAACACTTGGATGAATGAATTGTCTAGAAAACATATGTAAAACCTAATTACTAGTACTTTACTAATTGATGTCAGTTTTGCACAATAAATAAAATGTATGTGTAGTATTGATACATTATTAGTTTTGTTAGACAATAACCTAAAAATCTATTGTGAATATCTGAGTAGTTAATATGGTGGTTAGTTACAAAAAATGTCTACCTTCTAACTTCTTAAAAATAACTGTATTTTAGGTAAGGGTAGTGTGATATGTTTAAAATAATTTTATAATCTCAAGTCTTCCTAGTGTATTGTTGATATACCTTTTAAAATATGTATATCAAATTTATTTTCTACATGATTTGTACCACTGATCACCAAAAACAAATTTCCTGTACCCATAAAATATATTCTTTTAAATATATATTAAAATATCTTCTTTAAAGCTTTTCTCAGTTTCATGGACTTATTACTCACTATAAAATTGGAGCTCTGTGTATGAATATTATTGATCATGAGTTAAAAAGACACGAGCTTTGGCAAGAAGAACTTTCAAAGAAGAAGAAAGCTGATATCCTTTTAGAGTGGCATTTGAACCCTCTGTTGGCTTTTGCTATAAGTTTTGGATGGGTGGGATGGTTTTGTTCTTTTCTTTTTCCTTTTTTAAAATTGTTAATTGCATTACTTGGAAACAATGCAGGAATGTGTTATTGAAGGTTAAGAAGTAGATTGAAACTATCAAAATGGATACAGTTTGACACTCTTAACAACCTTTATTAGTTAATGAGGTAGAAGGAGCAGGTAGTAGTTGTGTCGGGTAACTTAGTAGGTGAGCCTCTAAAGGATTACATCATTACATCCACTATGATCCTTTGGTTAGTTGAAGCCTAGCTCACCGCTGCTGCTTATGTACTTCTATGTGAGTACTAAGGTGACTTTGATTAGAATGGGTGTAAATTTGGTGATGAACCTAGTTAAAGGTTCTATTTTCTAGGAAAGTGCAAAATACTGTTGTTAATAAAATTTGAAAGGCCTATAGAATGATAGAACCTGTGAAAGAAAACTTAGGTATCTGTTTTAACCTATCTTGCAAATATAAAAATCTTTTCTGCAACTTCCTTGGCAAATGGCATTACATAGGCTCTTCTTTAACAATGTCAGTGCTTATTTATTTCACCCATTCTGTGGTTTAGCATTCTGTTTATTATAATAGTCTTTTGCTTAGTGCACTGAAGTCCATTTCCCAATAACTTCTATCCATTGGTTCTAGTATTGCATACTAAAGCAATATGGAATAAGGATATTCTCTTCAACATCATAATTCTTCTCATATTTGAAGATATTTATCATATTTTAGCCTCTACAACTTAATGCTTCTGGATCAGAGGCCCCTGGTTTATTCATATCTGTTCAAATATGATGTGTTTTGCAGATCAACTAGGCATGCTGGTAACTTTCCTTTGAATCAAGTGTTTATTGTGTCTTTTAAAAAGTGAAAACTTTATTCCTGTTGTGCAGTATATCATACATTTTTAACTCTGCTTTGTGCAAAAGTGGACCTTACTTTTATATTAATTTTGGCCTCCGGAAACCCTGAGGCTTCAGTTTGATCTGTGTTGTAATAGGTTAACTCAGGTTATTGTGTACAAAATCTCTCAGACTTTTATTATTGTCACATGGAATTCCAAGATGCTATAAAATCCACATCACACACAAGCTTTGACTTTTC
This sequence comes from Rhinopithecus bieti, assembly GCF_001698545.2. Taxonomy (NCBI): domain Eukaryota; kingdom Metazoa; phylum Chordata; class Mammalia; order Primates; family Cercopithecidae; genus Rhinopithecus; species Rhinopithecus bieti. The sequence continues at coordinate 892,803 of NW_016804458.1, forward strand.
TTAATTAGAATCTTTTCAGGTTTATAAATTTCCTATGCATACCATAAACTTCTGGCATCTCGATTGACAGTGACTCAACTACATCGACAACCCAAGAATCCTAGAGACTTTACATCAGTTTTGGAGTCCCAAGACTCCTGAATGCTTCAGTGATACCTAAAATTTATTTAAACTGGAGAAGTCTGGAGGGAACCACTAGTGGAACTATTTAGCAGTCATGAATTTGCATTTTGTGATTGTTTGGTGACAAGAACTGATATCTTAGGACATACTGTATTTCTATATCAGACACCATTAATTTTAAGATTCACTATTGTTTAACCGCTAGGAGAAGAACATATGCTTTCAATTAAACTATGACACATCATGGATTATAAGACACATCCAGTTTTGGAGATGTTAAGATGTGAGGAAAATGTGTCTTAGACTCAATAGATTATGGTAATTGAAGGGATGTAAAAATTACATCAGAATTGTGGTCATTTCTCCTGACATGTTACTATTTTATTATGTCCTAAATATCTTTGTATTTTGATACAAGTGGTATTCAACAAGGTCAGCTGCATTGACTCATATTCTGGGGTCATATGCTTGACTCATATGCTGAAATAACTGATTATTTTTGCAAGGTGTCCAGGGGACGATTTGGGACCAGAAGATGTGATTTTTAAAATTTGTTTACCTTTAAGTTTGGGCTAGTTCTTTCTTGGCATCTCTAGTCTGAAAAGGCTGCTACAAAAGCTTTAGATTTAATCTATATCCTTTGAATATTCTGGACCTCTGTCTGAAGTAAAATCCAGTGTTCTTAGTAACTAAATCATTCTCTGAGGCAGTAATTTTTTTGGTTCGTGGACCCACTTGATAATCTGTTGAAAGTTATAGACTTGTGCACCTACATAAAATACTCACATACAGTTTCTGGGAATTAAAGTATTTGGTGAGGTTCAAACATCTATATGATGTTAGCTGTGGTCTACATAAAAAAAAAGTTTATTCACCCAAGGACTCCTAGGGAATCCATGAGCACTTAGATAAGACGTGCTGTTACAGCACAATTATTATACAGAGAACATTTTAGTTAAACTTTTGGTGAGAAAAATAACTGGATAAAGTTGCATATAAAATCTAATAGTGCCGTTGTTCATAGAATTTATTAGTAGATTTTTTTTGCTTCAGTGAGTATGGATGATCCTTAACAAGTTGTTTACTTGATGAAGACCCTGAAAATCAAACCTTGAGAAAGGATTATGAAAAAACCTTTAAAAAGTACCAGGGGCTTGTGGTAAAACAGGAACAGCTATTACGAGGTATGAATTCCTAAGCAATGAGGAAGGCAACAAAGTACTTACTCTAAATACATTTGTTTTGTTCACTTTTTATCATACCTGTAAAGCTAATGTGAGAATAACTGAAAGTTCTATAAATGTTAATTTGCTACAAATTCGTCTGTCTTTAACATGGGTAATGTTTTAAATTTCACTCTACTATTTTTCCCCGTTTAGTTTTAGTTCCTAATGTTTGTATACTTATTATTTATTTCCTAAGAAGGATTTTTAATCTAGCTGTGTGACCTTTTTTCCAATAACATATCTTTGTTCTTTAACCCCTCACTTACTTGTTATTATAAGTGAATTATTTTATTCTTTCCTAGGAAATGATAAAAAAATTTTAAATATTTCTCTTGTTTAATAGAAAAGAATTCCTTGTCTCTAGCTTTATTAAGAGATTTAAAACTTCAATAGTATGGTTTTTTGGTTACTGGTAAGATGTAAAATCTTATGGTGGTTAGTGATAATGACATGGGACTTTTAAGTGTGAATTTAATTCCTGGTTTCTACTTGACTGTTTGATGATTCATGTAGTTCATTGGTGTTTGACTAACTTTGTATATGGAAATACTTGTTAACTCCCAAAATATTTTCATCCTGTGAAGATTATTAGCAATTTTAACTACACTGAGTTTTTTAAATATTTGAAGCCAAGTAATTTAGTTCAGCCTGTTGGAGAAAATGTCAGATTTTCAAAAGTTCATTTTAAAATATGCTAGAAAATAATAGGTATTTTCTATGTTAGCATGTAATCCAAAATGCATCAGATCTCAAGAAAGCAATTGTTTTCGTGTAAAAGTTTCGAAGAACTAATTAGACTTTTTTAACATGCAAAAGTTTAAGCTCTGTTTCTAACCAAATATTTTATTTATGCAGATATTGTATACTCTTAACAGCTTTATTGAGGTATAACTGATAATAAATTGTATAATTTTAAAGTATATAATTTGATAAATTTTAACATATGTAAATACCCATGAAATGGTGACCATAATCAAGATAAAGTACATATCCATCGCTCCCGAAATTTCCTCATGCATCTTTGTAATCTCTCCCTTTCCTTCTTCCTTCTCCCTTCTTCCTCAATCCCAAGTCATCATTGATCTGCTTTCTGTCACTTTAGGCTAGTTTGCATTTTCTAGAGTTTTATATAAATGAAATCATGTAGTATGTATGTGTTTTTGTGTTTTACTTAGCATAATTAAAGATTCATTCATATTATTGCATTTATCAATAGTTTATTCCTTTTGTTATTAAATAGTGTTTCTTTGTATTCACCTGTTGATGATCATTTAGAATATTTCCAGTTTTTGGCAATTTTAATGCTGCTGTGAACATTTGTCTACAAGTCTTTGTAGGGACATACACTTTCTTCTCTCTTGGTTAAATACCTAATGATGGAATGGCTGAGTCATATGATAGGCGTATGTTTAACTTTGTAAGAAACTGCCAGATGTTTTTCTGTAATAGTCGTTTTTGTATTCTCACCATGAATGTATGTGGTTTTGATTTGAATTTCTGTAGTGACTGATTATGTTGAGCATCTCTTGATGTGCTTATCTGCTATCTCTGTTTGTTGAAGTGTGCCTTCATAATTTTTGCCTTATTATTAAATTGGATTGTTTTATATATATTCTTTACATGTTTTGGATATAAGCATTTATCAGATACATGATTTGCAAAAATTTTCATTCTCCTAAAATATCTTTATAAGAGCAGAATTTTACATTTTATGAATTCCAACTTCGTGTTTTTTCGATCATGTTTTGGTATTGTATCTAAGAAATCCTTTTCTAACTAAAGGTTACAATTATTTTGTCATATGTTTTCTTCTAGAAGTTGTATAGTCTCAGAGTTTAGTTAAGCCTATAATACATTTCGAGTTAATTTTTGTATATGGGGTGAGGAATGGATCAAAGTTTTTCTTCTTTTTGAATATGAATAGCTAATTATGTAAGTACTACTTTTGAGAACACTATCTTTTATCTACTGAATTGATTTATATCTTTGTCAGAACCATTTGTCCATATGTGTCATCCCTATTTTTGGGTTTCTATTTTGTTCTGTCCATCACTTTTGTGTGTTTTGATGCCAATAGCACAGTGTCTTCATTACCATAGCTTATAGAAAATTTTGATATCAGATGCTTTTAGCCCTACCAATTTTTTATTCCATTGATTTCTACTTTGATCTTTATAATTTTTTTTCTTCAGCTTACTTTGGGTTTAATGTGCTCTTATGTTTTTTTTTTTTTTATTTTTTGTTTTTTTTTTTTTTTAGATGGAAGCTAAGGTCATTTATTCAAGACCTTTCTTCTCAAATGCAGATATTTAGTGCTAAAAATTTCCCATTAAGCACTTCTTTGATGGCATCCCACAGATTTTCATATGTCCTGTTTTCATTTTCATTCAGTTTAAATACTTTACAGTTTCTCCTTTTGGTTTCTTTTTTGACCCATGGGTTATTTAGAAGGGAGGTCTTTTTTTCCCAAATAATTGATGTTCAAGTCTTCATATGTGTTGATATTTACCTGTACTTTTTCTATTATTGAGAGAGTAATATTGAAATATCTGACTATAATTGTGATTTATTTATTGCTCCTACACTTCCACCAGTTTTCACCACATGTATTTTTGAAGCTCTCTATTCTTGGGGACATAAAGATGTAGGATGTAGATGTACTATTGATGAATTGTCCTTATTATCAATATGAAGTGATCTTCATCATGGCTGGTAATATTTTTGGTCTAAAATCTACCTTTTCTTATGTTAATCTACTTCTTCTTGAGACTAGTGTTATCATGGGATATATTTGTCTATATATTTTTAATATATTTATGTCTATATTGTGTGTTTTTTATGAACAGCATTTAGATTGGCTTTGCATGTATGTATGTGTCTTTTTCCTCCTTTTTCCTTCTTGTCCGCCTTCGTGTGAATTTGAGACTTTTTAAAATTCTATTTTATTTCCATTGTTAGCTTAGCTATAAGTCTTTTGTTATTTTATTGATTGCTTTAAGGTTTATATCATACATCTTTAATCATAATTACCTACAAGTGATACGTGTTTAACTTATCGTAAGTTAAGTCTGCTGTCAAGTATTTTGTGCCATTTCATGCTTAGTGTTACAATCACTTCTTCCCTCTCCCACCTCTATGCTAATACTAACATTTATTATACTTATACATATGTTACAAACCCTATCACAAGGCCAGGTGTGGTGGCTCACACCTGTAATCCCAGCATTCTAGGAGGCCCAGGTGGGCAGATCACTTGAGGTCCAGAGTTTGAGACCAGGCTGGGCAACATAGGGAAACCCTGTCTCCACCAAAAAACAGAAATTAGCTGGGTGTGGTGGCACACGCCTGTAGTCCCCAGCTACTCAGGAGGCTGAGGCAAGATAATCACTTGAACCTGGGAGGCAGAGGTTGCAGTGAGCCAAGATCGCACCATTTTACTCCAGTCAGGTGATGGAGTGAGACTCCATCTCAAAAAAAAAGCCAAAAACAAACAAACAAAAAACCTTATAACACATTATCATTTTATATAAATAATCAATTTTATTTTAAATATATATTTACTAAGAAAATAATCTTATATATTTACTTGTAGAGTTACCATTTCCATTGATGTTATTCCTTTGCATAGATCCATATTTCTGTCTGGTGTCATTTTCTTTTTGCCTGAGCAATTTCCTGTAATGTTTCTTGTAGGACATATTTACCAGTGGTTAATTACCTTTTGTGTGTCTACAAAAGTCTTATTTTAAAAATATTTTTATCTTTTTGAAATGTTTTCACTGGGTTTAGAACTCTAGGTTGACAACCTTTTTTAATACTATAAGGATGTTGCTCCATTGTTGCCTTGTTTGCGCTGTTTTTGATGAGAAGTCTGCTGTCATGCTATGTTTGTCTATATATTAATATAAGGTCTCTTTTTCTTAGACTGCTTTTAAGATTGTCTCTTCATCATTCATTTTGAGCAATTTATTATGACAGGCCTTGATGTAATTTTCTTTCTGTTTCTTGTTTTTGGAGTTTAGGGAGCCTATTGAAACTCTGGGTTTATAATTTTCACTAAATTTGGAAATGTTTCTGTTACTATTTTTTCAGGTACTTCAGGTAAACATACATTAGGCCACTTGAAGTTGTTCAACAGTTCTCTGAAACCCTACATTTTTTCCATGTTTTTCTGTGTGTTTAATTTTGGATAGTTTCTGTGATTATGTCTTCAGTTTCACTAATCTTTTTTTCTCCTATTTCTAAACTGCTGTTAATTTCATCTAATTTACAGTCTCAAACATTGTAGTTTTCAGTGATAGAAGTTTGAATGTTTTTTGTGATATCTCCCATGTCTCTACTTAACTTTTAGCAGATCTGGAATACAGTTATATAACTTATAATGTTCCGTTTTTATAATTAAACTCTAGGTCAATTCTTGGACAGTTGCAATTGGTTCATTTTTCTCTTCCTTGTGAGTTATATTCCCTGCTTCTTGTATGACTGATAATCTTTGATTAGAAGCAAGACAGGGTCGGGCGCAGTGGCTCATGCCTGTAATCCCAGCACTTTCGGAGGCCGAGGCAGGCAGATCACCTGAGGTCAGAAGTTCGAGACCAGCCTGACCAACATGGTGAAACACTGCCTCTACTAAAAAATACAAAATTAGCCAGGAGTGGTGGTGGATGCCTGTAATCCCAGCTACTCAGGAGGCTGAGGCAGGAGAATTGCTTGAACCTGGGAGGTGGAGGTTGCAGTGAGCTGAGATTGCGTCATTGCACTCCAGCCTGGGCAACAAGAGCAAAACTCCATCTCAAAAAAAAAAAAAAAAAAAAGCAAGACAGTGAAATTTACATTGCTGTAGGTGGATTTTTTATTCCTAAAAATATATTTGAGTTTTGTTTGGGAACATAGTTAAATTACTTGGAAACAGTTTTATCCTCTTGGATCTTACTCTTACAATTTGTTAGTCTGGACAGAAGCAGCATTTAGTATAACGCTGGTTATTTCCCACTACAGAGGCAAGACCCTTCTGAGGACTCTACCCACTAATGCATGAATTATGAGGTTGCCAGTATGGTTGGTAGAAGCAGGCATTATTTTCAGCTTTGTTGTTCTACTCCTCTCATTTTGTTCTGTCCCAGCCTCACTTAAATTCCTATGCTCCCATCAATACTCAACTCAATATTTGAGGGAGGCCTCTGTTAGAACTCCAGAGTTTCTCTCTGCTCAGCTCTTTCTTCTTCAGTACTCTTTTCTGTGAACTCCTTGGCATCTCTGGATTCTTGGCTTCATCTCCTTAACTCAGGGATACTATCAGGTTCTGCCTGGATTCTCCTTCACTGTGTTGTGACCTGGAAACTCTCTCAAGGCAATATTCTAGGGCAAACATAGGACTATCTTATTTATTTCTTATCTCTCAGGGATTACTGTCCTTCATTGTCTGGTGTCCACTATTGTGAAAATCTTTGTTTTGTGTATTTCAGTCAGGTTTTTTCGTGGTGTTGTCAGGCAAAGGTTTAAAACCCCATCCTATTAATTTCCTGGGGTGCTGTAACAAATTACCATAAACCAGATGGCTTAAAACAACAGAAATTTATTCTGTCATAGCTCTGGAGGGTGGAAGGCCAAAATCAAGGTATCATCAGGCCCATGTTCTCTCTGAAGGCTCTGGAAAAGAATCTTCTCCTGTCTCTTTCTAGCTTTTGGTGGGTCCCAGCAATCCTTGGTGCTTCTTGGCTTTTAGCTACATCACTCCAGTCTGCCTTTGTCTTCATATAGCCTTCTTCCCAATCTATCAGTCTCTGTTATGTCATCTCCTCCTCTTCTTAAGATACCACTCATTGGATTCACAGTCTACCCTAATCCATTATTACCTCACCATAACCAGTTACATCTACAAAGACCCTATTTCCAAATAAAGCACATCCTGAGGTTTGTGGGTGAACATAAATTTTCGGAGGACAATATTCAACCTACTACATCTATCTTGGCTGTAAAGAGAAGCCTGTTTGTTTTTTCAATGTAATTCTAAAAGCTTTTGACAGTGCCTCGTATAGAAAGTCAGCATAATGTAATAGTGTAAATATGTGAGCTTTGGATCTGATAGGCTTGAATTTCAATTTAGCACTACCACTTTCTAGCTGTATGGTAGGGAAAGTTATTTAATTTCTTTGAATCAGGGGTTTCCCATCTGTAAAATTTTTATAATACTTCTTTCTTCATAAAACTGTTTTAGAATTTAAATACGCTTTATACATCAACAGGCCTGGCATACAATAGGTATTTTTGGCCTTCCACCCTCCATCTCTAATATTTGTTAAATTAATAGGCCGGGCAGCGGTGGCTCAAGCCTGTATCCCAGCACTTTGTGAGGGCCGACAGAACGGGCGGGTCACGAGGTCAGGAGATCGAAACCATCCTGGCTACACGGTGAAACCCAATCTCTACTAAAAAATACAAAAAATAGCCGGGCGAGTGGCTGGGGGGGGGAGGGCGCCATAGTCCCAGCTACTCGGGAGCATTAGGCAGGAGTAATGGCGTAAACCCGGGAGGCGGAGCTTGCAGTGAGCTGAGATCCCGCCACTGCCGTCCAGCCTGGGCGACAGAGCGAGACTCCGTCTCTAAATAAATAAATAAATAAATAAATAAATTTTATATTTATCTACTTATGTATATGCATATACATGTATTTCTTCTTTTCATAAGCATTTAGAGGTAGCTGGCAGGAATACATGAAGTGAAACACTAAAACAGTGAGGCCACAAGAGAGCAAAAAGACTGTATTGAACATAAAAGCCTATATAATTCTTACAGAAATTGAACTCTGAAGCTCCCTGTCAATCAAGGAAAAATGGAAGACATTACCTGTTAATATCGTTTTCACTATAAAAAGAGAATGTTTCCTTTGAGAACCTAAGCATTTTTATTATATAAATCCAAAAGAAATTTTACTTAAAACTAGCAAACAGTGGCTTCAACTCTGTCTAGTGCAATAATTGTATTACTGAATTTCATAAGGTCTTACCGTGACTAACAGAAAATCAGTTTGCATATGAAAAGTAGATTTTAGTAGGCTCAAATTTAGCTGTAGCTATAATGTATATTTTGGATTATTGCACTTTTTAACACAGCAGACTTTAGTTGTTAAAGTTTTATAATATGTTATCTTGTTTTCTATATGTATAAAACTATTTTCCCCTGTCTGCGTTATTTTTTCCTGACTTATCTACCTTTAGTTGCCATTTGATTTCTATTAAACTCTAAGCTCCAAGAGGACAGGAATCGTTGTTTTATTTTGGTTATTGTGTCCTTCTCAGCATTGTATGAATTATTTTATATATATATGTTTTGTTTTAAATAACACACACAGACACACAGACACACACACACATATATATATCCCATTCAGTAACAATAAATGGTTTGTAATTAACCAATTACTAACCAGTTAAAATTTTCAAAATAATATATTAACATTTTAGGGCTATCTCTGTTGCCTTGGTGAGTACAAATGATTTTCTAAATTGTTGATTCAGTTTACTAATTCTTTAACTCTCGTATATTTTATTTTTCTAGTTGCTCTTTATTTGCTTCTGAATCTTGCTGAGGATACTCGTACCGAGCTGAAAATGAGGAACAAGAACATAGTTCACATGTTGGTGAAGGCCCTTGATCGGGACAATTTTGAGCTGCTAATTCTAGTTGTGTCATTCTTGAAGAAACTCAGCATTTTATGGAGAATAAAATGATATGGTAACTTACAAAGCTTTTCTTGAAATATTTCATGTTTGCCATTTTCAAATTAAAATATTTTGATAAAAATTAAACACTTTATTCCCCTACTGAGATAATTCTGAATAAAGATTTTACAATAGCAATAACTCACTGATATTGCTTCATTAAGAAATGTATTCCATATTAGTCAATATTCCAGATGATTGGTGCTTTCTGAAGAAAAATCATGTCTAATATATAGAATGGATCTGCCATATTAAACATAATATATAGAAAGTTTGTTTAAATTTAAAATTTTATTTCAGAGTCACCTGATCTTGTTATTTTACTGTAAGCTATTTTGCCTTCTGCATCTCCGACTTCAGTTTGTGGAATTAAAATTTAGCCAGATCTCTTCATTGTTACCCATACTTCCACTTTGTTACCTACAGTTCTTCTTTGTTACCTGCTGTTCTACTTGGCAGCCACAACCTGTTGATTCTGCTTTTTAAAAATCTCTTGAAACTGTAATATTTCTTCCTTTCATTACTAGTGCCATTGTATTAATTCCCTCTTTATTAATTTATTAATTAATACCCTCTTTGTTCATACCTTCTTTATTTCTTGATTGAATTATACTAGGCTCTCATTTGCCATCTTTTACTGTGTTGATGCAATAATCTTTGGGAAATACAAGTTGAGCATATATCATTTTCACCTGTGTATAATATACATAGTATAGAAATATATAAAGATAAAATACAAATTCTCATCTGCTTTTTACCATGTCGTTAAACAGTCTTTGTTATGTACAATAATATAGTCAATAGATCATATATTAACCTACCTTGTTTTCAGATAACTGAGTTGTTTACAATTTTATCTATTACAAATAATTCTTCACTGCACATACTTGTACATACATATTTGTCTATATTTCTGCTTATTTTCTTGGAGCAGGTTCCTATAAATGAAATTATTGGATCATTGACCTTAACTCCATTGAGGATAATTTTTAGAACTATATATCATTATGTGGCTGTGTATTACTGGCAAAAGTGGCTTCTCCTTTAGATAGTCTAAATATATAGTATGTCTGCCTACTCTATTTTAAAATCAAATGAACTAGGAAGTAGCTAATACTATAGTGAATGATATGGCAGGCCCTTTGAAAACCTGAGACTTAATAAGTACTTTGAATTATCAGATTTAATAAGTACTTTGAATTATAATTATTGAATATATGAAATTTTATTTTTCCCATATATGTTTAGTATCTGTCATTTTCATTATCAGTATATATTATTTATGTTCATGATGTGCCTGACATTATTTTGGGATTGACTATTCTTAGATTAATCAAACACATTTTTTGTTTTCACTTATATCTAAGAAGAATATGATAACATGGTAGTATATAAACAGTCCTGAGTAGTTAGAGTATGGCTAAATAATTACTTCCTCTTGCTATAAATTGAAGTATATTCTTCTATTTATGTGATCAAATTAAGTCCACTTTCAGTAAGTTTTCAAAATTCAAATGGATTTGTATCAGCATGTATCTATTATATATGTATTAGAGTTAGATTTAACTAATACAGTTATGTGTTTATTCTATCGTAAAGATCTTGACTATTATTAAAAGCTATTTTCTGGGAAGATCATAGGATTAGAATATATGATATAAATTGTCTCATTAAACCTCATTTTTTATTGAGAAGGAAAACTGAGGTTCTGAAAAGTTTGTTATTCTTCTAAGATCAAGAGAAGTATTTGATTAGCCAGATTTTACTATAGATGATATGGATTTTACCTTTTATTGTGGAAGAAATACAGTTTATTTAAGGACATCTGTAGAATCAAGATTTTAGAATTTGACTGGACCTTAAATCCAAGGCCAGATTTAGTGAATCTAGCCTCCCAATTTCACAGATGAAGTAGTCGAGGACCAAAGACATTTATTTGCTTGAGAAAGCAGATCTGTAGATACTGAACTTCCTACTCTTCTTCTTTGCCTCCTGGGAAAATAGTTTAGGTCTTTTTTTCTTTTTTAAGACATTTTTAGTAAGATTAACAATAAGCAGTTTTTAAATGTTAGTTTCCAGAAACACTGAGAAAGGTACAATTAAAGGCTGAAACAAACTTGCTGATAGATTGTTGGTAAACCCTTACTTTACATAGACAGTTTAATAAAAATACTAATTATAAGTTCTGTGTTATAGAAAGAGACTTGAGGAGGGCCGGGCAGGATGACTAATGCCTGTAATCCCAGCACTTTGGGAGGCCAAGGCATGTGGATCATCTGAGGTCAGGAGTTCGAGACCAGCCTGGCCAACATGGTGAAACCCCATCTCTACTAAAATACAAAATTAGCTGGACGTGGTGGTACACGTCGGCCATCCCAGCTTTTTGGGAGGCTGAGGCAGGAGAATCACTTGAACCCAGGAGGCGGAGGTTGCAGTGAACTGAGATCATGCCACTGCACTCCAGCCTGGGTGACAGAGCAAGACTCTGTCTCAAAAAAAAAAAAAAGAAAGAAAGAAAGAAATAGACCTGAGGGCATTGTATATTGAGGTAGTTATTAAATTTAGCTCTCAGGATTGGGTTTTTATCAACCAAAAAGACATGACTAGAAGGCTGTGTTAAATGCTAGTCTAGTGTTTAAACATCTGATTGTCTAATAGCACATATTTCACATTCTACTCTGTGCAATAGAAATACAAATTAATAACCGGCTGGGCATGGTGGCTCACACCTGTAATCCCAGCACTTTGGGAGGCCAAGGCAGGTGGATCAGTTGAAGTCAGCAGTTCAAGACCAGCCTGGCCAATATGGTGAAACGCCATCTCTACTAAAAATGCAAAAACTAGCCAGATGCGGTGGCACACACCTGTAATACCAGCTACTCAGGAGTCTGAAGCAGGAGAATTGCTTGAACCCAGGACGTGGAGGTTGCTGTGAGCAGAGATCATGCCGTTGCACTCCAGCCTAGGTGACAGAGTAAGACCCCATCAAAAAAAAAAAAAAATTAATAACAAACTCTGCAAGTTTTTTTAATTAAGTTTTGCTGTAACAACCAGTGTATGTATACACTGTTGCTTTTTCAAAAGGAAAATACCACTTGATATACTTAGTGACAATTGAAACTTGTGGCAGTTTTATTTATAAAAGGAATAAGGAGATGGTTGAGCTATTTGTGAGGTAGTATTATTTATTTAAATCAAGTGTTTATTTTACTCTTGATGTGAACTAATACCAGCCTTCCTTTTAGACAGTTTTTCAGAGGAACAATAGAGAGGATATATGTTGCCTAGTTTGCTTAATTTTCTTACTCCTCACTTTTGAGAATTCTTTCTGTATTTGGATACAAGTTGTTTATCAGTTATATGTTTTGCAAGTATTTTCACTTTTCTGTGGCTTCTTTTCATTCTCATATGAAAAGCAGAAGTTTTTAATTTTCGTGAAGTCAGCATATAAAAAAATGTAGTGGTGTATGTATGGGTGTCATATTTAAGAAATCTTTGTCTAACCCAAGTTGACAAAGATTTTTTCCTGTGTTTTCTTCAAGTTTTATAGAGGCTTTTGTCATCATCGTTTTAGTCTATGATATATCCATTTTGAGTTAATTTTGTATATGGTGCATGATATAGACCAAGATTTATTTTTTTTAATATGGTTATCTAGTTGTTCCAGCACTCTTTGTTGAAAAGATGCTTTTATCCATTGAAATTGCCTTTCCATGGATCACGAGGTCAGGAGATCCAGACCATCCTGACTAACACGGTGAAACCCCATCTCTACTAAAAAATACAAAAAATTAGCTGGGTGTGGTGGTGGGCGCCTGTAATCCCAGCTACTCAGGAGGCTGAGGCAGGAGAATGGTGTGAACCCAGGAGGCAGAGTTTGCAGTGAGCCGAGATCGCACCACTGCACTCCAGCCTGGGCGACAGAGCAAGACTCTGTCTCAAAAAAAAAGAAAAATAGAAAAAAGAAAATTTGGCCATATATGTTTGCTTCTATTTCTAGACTCTGTTTTCTGTTCCATTAATCTATGTGTTTGTACTTTCATCAATACCTCTTTCTCTTGATTACTATAGCCTCATAGTAAGTATTGAAATCAGGCAGTAAGAGGCTACCAATGTTGTTATTGTTTTTCAGAGTTATTCTATTCTGTATTTTTCCATGTACATTTTAAAATCATTGGGATTGCATTGAATCTGTTGAGGGGATCAATATATTGACCATATTAGATTTTTCCAATCCATAAATATGGTATAGGTTTCTATTTATTTGGGTCTTTTTTGATTTCTTCCATCATTTATAGTTTAGCATACATATTTTGCATGTATTTTTTTAGATTTATACTTAAGTATTTTACCATTATAAATGATAGTTTTAAAAAATTAACCATTTCCTGGTTTTGGTTGATAGTATATAGAAATATAATTGATTTTGCATATTGACCTTATGTCCTGTGACTTTCTAAACTCACTTTTTAGTTGTACTGACTCACAGATTTTGGAGATTTTCTAAGTGGATAATTGTGTTATCTGCAAATAGAAAGTTTTGTTTCTTCCTTTCTAATCTGTATGATTTATATTTCTTTTTCTTGCCTTAAATTGCACTGGGTATGCCCTCTTGTTTGATGTTGAGGAGGAATTGTGTGAGCAGCTATCCTTGCCTTGTTACTGATCTTATGAGGAAAGCAATGTCTTTCACTATTAAGCATGATGTTAACAGTAGGGTTTTTTAGATACTTGCTATCAGTTTAAGGAAGTTCTTCTATATCTTGCTTCCTGAGACTTTTTATCATGAAAGGATGTTAAATTTTGTGAAATGCCTCCCTGTATCTATTACTGAGATAATCATATGGGTTTTTCTCTTTAGACTGTTGATATAGTGAGTTACATTGATTGGCTTTTGAAGGTTTACCAGTCTTGTATTTAGGGTATAAACATTACTTGGTTGTGATATATTGCTCATTTATATATATTGCTAAGTTTTATTGGCTAATTATTTTGAGAATTTTATGTTTATGAGGCATTATTCTATTGTTTTCTTTTCTCCTAATGTCTTGGTCTGGTTTTATTATTAGAGTAACTGTGTCCTCATATAATGAGTTGGGAAGCATCCCTTCTTCTTTAATTTTTCTGGGAGGGTTTGTGTAGAATTGGTATTATTTCTATATAAATGTTTAATAGACTTCACCAGTAAAAAGTCATAGGCCTGGGATTTTCTTTCTGTAAATTGGTTTAATAGATATAAGACTGTTTAGGTTATTTCTTCTTGGGTAGCTCAGTAGTTTGTCTTTCAGGGAATTTATTTCATTTATGTGCTATCAGATGTATGGGCATAAAATTTTGGTACTGTTTCCTTTTATCTCTTTGTCTGAAAGGCTGAAGTGATTTTCTCTGTTTTATTTCAGATATCGATTTTTTTTTCTAGATTAGTGGTTTTTCAATTGCTTTGGTATTTTCAAAGAAGCAACTTTTATTTTGTGTTTGATTTTTGAAAGTCTTTGGCGATAGAATTATACCCTATAATGAATAGCTCCAGGGTAGGACTACAGTGTGGCTGTGGAGTGTAGATACAAGTCTGAAGGAAAAAATCAGGTGTTTATTTGTCACTTTAGCAATTTTTTAAAAAATTGTGTTTATTCCTTGGCATGGAGTGAAAGGAAAAAAGTGTATCAAGGGCTCAGTTATTAATGTGATTTTTATGAGGTCAGTGAAAGATTGCAACACAGATATGAAATGGGTAGTATAAATAAATATTTTAGATCTCCAATAAAAGAAAAAGTAGAGCACAATTAATTATAAATCCTTTGATTAAAAAATCATAAATACTTTTTCAAATTTCTTTCTTTTTTGCCATTGCTTTGTAACTAAAAGACATGAGATGTTTTTACAACCAAAGTTTTCTGATTGCTACCTTAAAAAAATCTGAATGCAGGGCTTCTTTTACTAAGTTCTGTCCTCTGTGACTATAAAGTAAGTTCTCTTAATGCATTTTATGATCTTCTAGAGCAGGGATCAGCAAACTTTTCTTCAAAGGGTCAGATAGTCAATATTGTGGGTTTTACAGGCCATATGATCTCTCTTGCAACTACTAACTCTGCTCTAGTTGTAGCGTGAAAGCAGCCATTGACAGTCGGTAAACAAATGAGCATGGCTCTGTTCCAGTAAGTATTTATTTATCAAAACTGAAATTGGAATTTCATATGATTATTGTATGTCATGAAATATCATTCTTCATTTGATTTTCTTTTTCCGCCATTTAAAATTGTTAAAAGCCAAAAGCCATTCTTAGCTCATAGGCTGAATGAGAAGATAGCAGGCCAGGTGGGCCCACTAGCCATAGTTGGCTGATCTCTGTCCTAAAGTTTCAACTATTACTTTTAGTCTAGCTTCTTTCCTGAGTTTTATATGATTTTTAAATATTCACTGAATACCATCTCAAATTAAATGTCAAAAATTAAAATAATTTTTTGCCTTCCTTATCCTAAACCTCTTTTTCCATTTGTCAGTTAACAGAAAATAATCTACCTTATTGACCGTACAGAAAAGGACTCTGATATTGCTGTTTTTAAATAGGCCTTTTACAAGTTGGTGCTTGGTTAGTGTCTAGGACTTTGGATTTTAGGAGTATTCCTAGTCTAGGAACAAATCTGACCACATCACCCCGTGGACTTAAAATCTTTCAGGACACTTTACTGCCTGTGTAATAATGTTAATCTTCTTAGTACAGCATTAAAAGCTTTTATGATTTTGTGTAGATCTGTCTTATAGCCTTCTGCCAATCTCCAACATGTACTTTATTCTATGATTATACTAAATCACTTGCAATTCCCTAACAAGCTCTTTTATTCCTAAATGCCAATCCACTGACTTTTTCCTCAACTTGTATTGCCATTGCCTTTCTGAACCAGAGAACAAATTCTTAGTCGTTTTTTTTAGCTTTGTTCCCAATTTGAAGTCTTCTGTTCTTCCAGGTGAGTTAGTAGTTCTGTCCGTGCTGTTTTCAGAGCATTTTGTTCATTCGGTTTTTATCATACTATATTTTCATTATTCATTCTATTTGTCTACTTTTTTTTTTTTTTTTTTTTTTGAGACGGAGTCTCGCTCTGCCACCAGGCTGGAATGCAGTGGTGTGATCTCGGCTCACTGCAACCTCTGTCTCCTGGGTTCAGGTGATTCTCTTGCCTTAGCCTCCCAAGTATCTGGGACTACAGGCGCGTACCACCATGCCCAGCTAATTTTTGTACTTTTAGTAGAGATGGGGTTTCACCATGCTGGCCAGGATGGCCTCAATCTCTTGACCTCGTGATCCACCTGCCTTAGCCTCCCAAAGTGTTGGGATTACAGGCGTGAGCAACCATGCCCAGCCTACTCTCTTTTTATACTGAGGAACCCTTGAAGGCCAAGATGAGATCTTTGTATAGGACCTGGTACTTAGTAGATGGTGTTCAATAATGCAAAGTGTTTTCAAGGATCAAATGTAATTTGTCTTCCAGTTGATGCAATTAAATGAGGGAAGGAGGGGATGGTGCAGCATATATATTTTCTCCTCAAAAGTTTGATTTCAGCAAAGTTTACAGATTGAAATGGACTATAAGATTAACATATAATTATAAAATAGGTATACATTATGGTAAAAACAAAAAATAATTATATTATTTTTGTCCTAGTTTGCAGCAGAACTTCACTGTATTTGTATTATTATTTTACTTAGGTGGAAATGGATATTGTTGAAAAACTGGTGAAAATGATACCTTGTGAGCATGAAGACCTGCTGAATATCACCCTCCGACTTTTACTAAACCTATCCTTTGACACAGGACTGAGGAATAAGATGGTACAAGTCGGACTGCTTCCCAAGCTCACTGCACTCCTAGGTATGCTTTTTAAAAATCAATGACAGTGTTGCCTGGAATTTCCAACATCACTAGAAAATTGAGCTCTGTGTTGAAAAGCCTCCTGAACAAAAAGCATTCTGTCTGTATTCTTTGATTGGAAATTAAATAATAAAAATAAGCAGAATAAGTAAAAATAAGCAGAATAAGTAAAAAATGATCTGTACCAGGATTTCCATGGTGCTATGGAATGAAATAAAATAGCTACTTTTAACCCTTTGACTTCATTTATCCATACTAAGCCAAAATGAAAGTAATGATGCAAGGAAAAATAAGGAAGCAAGGAAGCAGTAAGGAAAAAAATATTTTATCTTCAGGATTTTTCTTAAAAAAGAAAAAAACAGCAGGTATCATTTACGTTCTTATATTCTGCTATACTTTTAAAATGCTACTTAAAAATGAGCTAATTTGTGGAAACTTTTTGTTATTAAGTTAAAAGGGTTATTATTATTTTTTTTTAATAGAGAGTCTCACCATATCACCCAGGCTGGTCTTGAACTCCTGGGCTCCAGTGATCCTCCCACCTTGGCCTCTAAAAAGAGTATTTTGTATAGCATGACTTAGAAAGTACTGTATTGGAGAATTCAGTTTATAGGTTATTTTGTTTCGGCTGCCAGCAAGATGGTGAGTTGAAGAGTTAACATTGTGCAGTCAACATAATGCTAACTTTCTTAGTAGGGCATTAAATCTCTTTACAAACTATCCAATTTCCATCTTTATGGGCTCCTGCCAGTTCCCAGCATATACTTTACACTATCACCATACTGAAACACTTGCAGTTTGCTAAATAAGCTCTTTTATGCCTAAGTGCCTGTCTACCTGTTTTATCTGCTTTTTTCCTCTACCTGCAATGCCATTGCCTTTCTTAACCAGAAAGCAAATTGTTACTTATATCTTAACTCTTTGTTCCTTTGTTTCAGTACTGCAGTTTCATTCTTTTTTACAGCTTTCTCCATATATTCAAATACTGCACAACAGTGTTATTATACATTTTAGAAGTTACTCTGTTAAGGAGCACTTTCAAAAATTGGTTTTGGAGAACCACAGCATTGTAGACATTTGAGGATAAATAAGGAAAAATTTAAGAGTAAAGTTGATTGATCTTGAATTTAATTCATGTGACCTTTCCTTTATTATAAATCTGACATAATTATGTGTCACGTATTAGGTCAGCTTCCCAATGTATGAAGATAAACAATTTACACCCATTGGCCTGAAGGAATTCATAGTCTATTTGGTTTGTTCAGTTTCTAGTCATGTACTTTTATTAAATAATTGCCTTGTAACATATGATAAAATGTGTGATTTAAAAGAGATTTTTAAGAAATCACTCATGCGATACCCACTTCATAATTTGTTAACAAGTAGTAAATTTTGGGATATAAGACATAATACCCAATATATAAATTAATGTTTTATCTCTTTTGGAGCTCAGTTTCCTGAGTCAGACTGTTTTATTAGAATTGTGACTGTTTACATCTAACCATGTGACCTTGGGCAAGTTATGCAAACTCTTTGTGACTCAGTTTCCTCATCTCTTAAATGAGGATAATAACTAGATTCAACTTAGAGTTTTTGAAGATCAAGTGAGGAATTGCCTGCAAAGTACCTGACACATAGTATTTTCTTAGTAAATGTTGTCTACTGTTATTTTCCTAATCAACAGCATCATTCATTATGAAGTAGACACTCTATAAATGTTGCTGACTTATGTTACTCTGAGTACAAATACTTTTCTCAAAAGTGTTACATTTTTGTTGACAAACTAGTTAATTTTTTAAAAAAATTTTACTCTTGAATATGTAGTACAATTTAATTCAATAAAATGTTGATACTCTACCATGGCAAAGAACAGTGCTGAGCACTATAGAGAAATGTTTTTCAACTTACAGATATATTGGAATTCAAAAGAGATGATGTTCCCATATTGACACTTTATAGGTAAGGTTTCATTTGAAATGGATATTGAAAAATTTGTCATTTTCACAGGGTGATATTTATAAAAGAATAGGAATTGAGGCTGTAGAAAGTAATTAAGATAAAGCAGTAAACATTACCTAAGGTATAGATAGAGCTAGGCCAGTAGGAGCAACAAGTTGCCATTTCAACTTGAGCATAGAATATGACTAAGTGAAAGATAACATTTAGAAAAATTGATTTATGCTTTTTAGTGGTATGAAGTTTAAAGCATTGCTAAGCAGTTTATACTTACAACTGATGGTGGGAATCATTGTAGACTTTTGAGCTGGGTAGGTTATAGTCAGAAATCTGCTAAAGGAAAATTAATCTGATGTATTCTATTTGGTGGACTCACATTAGAGTCTGAAGATGAGATCACTAGCCTGTTGTAGTAGGCAAGACAAGAAGTAAAGAAAACCTCATTTAGAGAAGACTTAGTATGTCCAGTATGAGGCAAAAGGAAAGGGCAGAAGGGATTTGTCATAGGTGAAATGAGTGTGTTATAGTTACTGTTTGGATGTGGGTAATGATAGGAAAAGAAATCATAAAATCTGTTACTATTAGAATGCTAGTGCCAGGAACAGAAAGAGAGAAGTGTGAAGGAACAGGGATATGGGGAATTGCATGTTTTTCTTAAAGGCTTCCACTTTGAAGTGACAAATTCTTATTGCTTACATTCTGTTGTTAAAAGCAAATCACATGGCCATGCCTAACTTCAAGGGAGTGGACAAATGCCTGGAATGAGTAGAACTAGAACATTGGTGAGCAAGAAAATGATCCTGAAAGTTATTTTGGGGTTTTTGGGATTACCAGAATCTCTTAAATAGTACATCCTGACACATCATAGCAAATCCTACAGGACGTAGTCAATCTGGCAACTGTGGTAGCCCAGAGCACATTGATTAAAGCTAGGGTTGTGGACCCAGGCTATATGCCTTTGAATATTGGCTTCATCAGATACCAATTATGTAATATTGTACAATTACCTAAACTATATGTCAGTTTTCTTGTCTCCAGTATGTAGATAATAATAGTATATATTAATAGGGAAAAGTTAAATGAGATAATGCAGCATTACAAAACTACAAATATGTGAAATTATCATCAAAATAAAAATACATAGATCCCAAAAAACTAGATATCTAGAAAGGATCTTTTTTGATAAGTTCTCCAGGTTTATATTATTAAGGGTATTTAATCATTTCATACACAGGTATCTTAGGTCGTCCAGGTTTCTATAAGGGAATAGACTGGGTGACTTATAAACAACAGAAATTTATTACTCACAGTTCTTAAAGCTGTAAAGTTCAAGATCAAGGTGCCAACAGATTCAGGATCTGGGGATGGTCTGCTTACTGCTTCATAGACAGCTGTCTTGTCACCATGGCCTCACATGGCAAAAGGGGAAATGGAGCTCTTTGAGGTGTCTTTTCTAAAGGCACTGTATGGTTTGGCTGTGTCCCCACCAAATCTCACCTTGAATTGTGGTAATCCCCACGGTGCAAGGGCAGGGCCAGGTGGTGATAATTGAATCATAGGGGCATTTTCTGCATACTATTCTCATGGTAGTTGATAAGTCTCACCATATCTGATGGTTTTATAAATGGGAGTTCCCCTACACAAGCTCTTCTTGTCTGCCACCATGTAAGATGCGACTTTGCTCCTCATTTGCCTTCAGTCATGATTGTGAGGCCTCCCCAGTCTTTATTTCTTTATAAATTACCCAGTCTTGGGTATGTCTGTATTAGCAGCATGCCAACAGACTATCACAGGCACCAGTCGCATACATGATGGCTCCGCTTTCATGACGTAACCACTTCTCAAAGGCCCCAGCCCCAAATATTATCACATTCAAGATTATCTTTCAACATAAGAATTTTGGGTAAACAGAGACATTCAGTTTATAGCAGAAGGTCTTTTAAAAATCAATTACATCTTTGTTTTCTAAAGTATTTTCTTAAATTTACTTTAATATCTTGAATGTAATTTTAAATTTTAGTGAGAAGCAGTATAGTGTAGTGGTTAAAAGCATGGGATTTGGAGCCAGAGTCCCTAGGTTCAAAGGCTATATGTGTGTAGCTATTATTGTTCTTACTGTCATTTATTCAAGTTTGCAAGTCTGAAGATAATTTATTATGCAGGGCCATAAATATTTTTACCATGCCCAAGGATTTCTCCTTGCTAAATGGCCCCAGAACGCCATGTATTTTCATTTTATATACAATTTTCTGTTTTCCCCTGGCCTTAGCTGTCACTTCACATTTCTTCTGTACCAGCAGCATTTCTATAGCAGCAATTTTTCTCTCCTATAATAATCTATTTCTATTCTCTTGCGGTCTTGGAAACTGACAACTGAACTTACTTGAATTGTATGTTTTAAAAAAAATGAATTCCAAATGAGTTCCCCAAGGGTTCTCTTCCTAGTAATGTTCTTGAGTTTTATTGCATGGACCTTGTAACATTTCTTTTGACTCTGAAGAAACTGATTTTGCTGGATTGTATCTCTCTGCTATGTTCAAAGAAATTGCATTTAGTGTATAATTGATTTCCTGATATTACTAGAATGGTCATTTTTACATTTGTTAATATATAAGTTACATGTGTAGATAATTAAATCATTAACTCCTAACACAATAAGCTAAACTTCTCAATTGAGTAATTCATGATACATTTAACATATGTGATCTTTGGCTACAATGCTTATACAAAAGATATAGTAAGGAAACTGTTATAAAGGACATAAATTTGAAAGGGACAGGAAAAATTTATTTAGAGCACTGACTTTCACACATTCTTTACCTCAATCCATAGTAAAATATATTTTTCCTAAGGTGAAAAAAGTATATTATTTTAAATATATATTTTACAGTGTAGCCCAACCCTCACATGTGTATGTGATGTGTATACGTTTGTATACATGTATATTCATGTGTGTATGTCAATATATATTACATATTATTTTTGATATATATTTAAAATTTAATATATGTAATTAAACAAAATGTTCACAAAAGAGTATTTACCTTTTCTATGTGCAATGGACACTTCGTATTTTATTATATTCCCTTTTTTATGCTAGTTATTAGGTACTCATTGATTTTATCTTCCTGGTTGATTTGATGAAAAGTAATGAACTAGAGGAGGTGGTTAGACTTGTTTTCCTTCAAACCTTCAGAAATATCACTGTTTCTGGTGGATTTTTTTAAGTTTTATTTTTAGTTGATTTTCTAATGTGTTAAATAGTAGACAATCTAAATTATTTTAGATTTTTTTGGTAAATAACTGGAGTGATTACATGGAATTAAAATTTAAAGAAATTCAACGGCAGAAACCTTCTGTAAATCAAATATTTAAAGTATTTGGGGTACATTTTCTCCACTGTGGAGAAAAGAATTTGAAAATATGCAGTAGACATGAATGGTCAGTTTGCTTTTTTCTTTGGAAATAAACTCAATGTTTAGTATATGTTCCAGTTGACTGAATTAAAGAATTACCTATTACATATATAGAAATTACTTATTTTTTAAGAGGTGTAGAAGCACCTCTGTGGAGCTAATGCATATGGTAGAACTTAGCATAAGTGATTTTTATGCTGTTTCAGCTAGAAATGCTATCAGCTTTTAAGTAGATTTTCTTTATTATAATTTGGGGATCCCCACAACAGAAAAATCTTTTTTATATTTAATGATGGATTATTTTCACTAGAGTACAATGAGTTGTGAATCTTTCATGCTCTAATAAATCTATGCGATATGAACAGTTAATCTGCTTCTCAGTTTCCTGAAACATTTAACTAGTACATTGCGACCCCTGCTGTTGTGAGATTGGTGTTAATGGCTGAATAACTTTACTCAAAGTTTACTTGGAAAATAAACTGAAAAAATATATATAATTAAGGTTTTGTGATTTGAATAATTAAAGGCAAAAGGGAAATTGTGTTATAGCTCAGGGCTTTTTCCATGTAAGGCTCTAAGGGAAATTGTAATTCAATAGAACCAAAAATTATTATAATATTGTTTTGTCACATAAAGCATTTCATTTAAGAATTTTAAATTTAGTTTTTTCTTTTAAAACCAGAGACACAAAAAGGGATTTGTAAAGAATATTATAAATAATTATTTTAAATTTTCTATCTTATGCTGAAATTGATTTGAGTAGTTTTCATCTTTCCCTAAGAGTGCAGAAAATCTAAAATTTTAATTGATTCCATGGAAAACCTTATATCTGAATATTCCTTTGTTTTCCTTCTCTTAAATATTACCAAATTTATTCATTTCTTATTTTTTAATATGTTATTTTCCTGAGATTTCATAAGGATACTAAATTTATTTCTGCTTAGTTCAGTATCAGTTGTAAATCATTTCAGTTCTATCATTCCTGTACTTTGACAGATAGTTTCTTATGTCTGGTAACTTAATGCTACCATCTGGGAGATCTATCATAGCCATTGGTTTCAGCAAATGTGATTATCTGCAAATTGAATTGGACCTACAAAACTTGGCTTTACTTAATTGTTAGATACAGTATTTTTTGAGATTTTATACCTTTTAAAAGTGTTTAAAGATTTTTTTGGCTTATCCAAGAATCAGATCTTCAAAAAAAAATTTTCCTTGTCAAAACTTATTAAGCCATTTGACCTTGATATGTCTCAAGTGCTTCCTTATGTCAGACTGGGTTGGGGGATGGCAAGAAAATTCCTTGTCATAGTGTATTCTTCAGTACCCTGGAGGATGTACTGATAGTGTTTCAAAAGTAACATGAAAAGTTAAATTTTCCTAGCTTTTTGTCTGATGGATCATGCACACATTTTGTTGCACCTTTCATTTGCTTTGGTTTAGAGATTTCATAAGCTGAGGATTGTTTGATATGCTTGAGGATGGTTTTAGCCCAAGAGCGAGCATAAATACGCAATTGAAATGTGTTCTTTGGAAGGGCCTTCATTCTTGGATAAAAGTTAAACATCACATAGTGACAGGTGGCAGTGTTTTACAGAGTGCATACATCATAATAATAATAAAAGTGGCATTTCACTGGTAAACTCTTTTGGACAATTCTGAATTTTTTAGTTTATTCATTTTTTTTTCTGTTGTGAGTGATATTATTGTATATTTTAAATTGAGTAATGTTCCAAATTTTTATGTCAGCTTTTAAAATGTTAACTAAATTTTATTTTATAATACCTTAAGTTCTGGGGTACATGTGCAGAACGTGCACGTTTGTTACATAGGTATACATGTGCCATGGTGGTTTGCGGCATCCATCAGCACACCATCTACATTAGGTATTTCTCCTAATGCTACTCCTCCCATTTCCCCCCACCCCCCCAACAGGTCCTGGTGTGTGATGTTCCCCTCCCTGTGTCCATGTGTTCTCATTGTTCAACTCCCACTTATGAATGAGAACATGTTCCTGTGTTAGTTTGCTGAGAATGATATTTTCCAGTT
Source organism: Rhinopithecus bieti (assembly GCF_001698545.2). Lineage (NCBI taxonomy): Eukaryota > Metazoa > Chordata > Mammalia > Primates > Cercopithecidae > Rhinopithecus > Rhinopithecus bieti. The sequence continues at coordinate 917,162 of NW_016804458.1, forward strand.
TCCTCTATGTCCCTGCAAAGGACATGATCTCATCCTTTTTTATGGCTGCATAGCATTCCATGGTATATATGTGCCACATTTTCTTTATCCAGTATATCATCGATGGGCATTTGGTTTGGTTCCATGTCTTTGCTATTGTGAATATGCTGCAGTAAACATACGTGGGCATGTGTCTTTATACTAGCATGATTTATAATCCTCTGGGTATACGCAGTAATGGGATTGCTGGGTCAAATGGTATTTCTGGTTCTAGATCCTTGAGGAATGGCCACACTGTCTTCCACAATGGTTGAACTAATTTACACTTCCACTAACAGTGTAAAAGCATTCCTGTTTCTCCATATCCTCTCCAGCATCTGTTGTTTCCTGACTTTTTAATGATCATCATTCTAACTGGCATGAGATGGTATCTCATTGTGGTTTTGATTTGCATTTCTGTAATGACCAGTGATGATGAGCTTTTTTTCATATGTTGTTGGCTGCATAAATATCTTCTTTTGAGAAATGTCTGTTCATATCTTTCTCCCGCTTTTTGATGGGATTGTTTTTTTCTGCAAATTTGTTTGNCCGCTTTTTGATGGGATTGTTTTTTTCTTGCAAATTTGTTTGCGTTCCTTCTAGATTCTGGATATTAGCCCTTTGTCAGATGGATAGATTGCAAAAAGTTTCTCCCATTCTGTAGGTTGCCTGTTCACTCTGATGATAGTTTCTTTTGCTGTGCTGAAGCTCTTTAGTTTAATTAGATCCCATTTGTCTATTTGGGTTTTTGTTGCCATTACTTTTGGTGTTTTACTCATAAAGTCTTTGTCCATGCCTATGTCCTGAATGGTATTGCCTAGATTTTCTTCTAGGGATTTTATGGTTTTAGGTCTTATGTTTAAGTCTTTAATCTTATCTTTAGTTAATATTTGTATAAGGTGTAAGGAAGGGGTCCAGTTTTAGTTTTCTGCATATGGTTAGCCAGTTTTCCCAACACCATTTATTAAATAGGGAATCCTTTCCGCATTGCATGTTTTTGTCAGGTTTGTCAAATATCAGATTTCTGAGGCCTCTGTTCTGTTCCATTAGTCTATATATCTGTTTTGGTACCAGTACCATGCTGTTTTGGTTACTGTAGCCTTGTAGTATAGTTTAAAGTCAGGTAGTGTGACGCTTCTAGCTTTGTTCTTTTTGCTTAGGATTGTCTTGACTATATGGGCTCTTTTTTTGGTTCCATATGAAATGTAATGTAGTTTTTTTCTAATTCTGTGAAGAAAATCGTTGGTAGCTTGATGGGGATAGCACTGAATCTATAAATTACTTTGGGCAGTATGACCATTTTCACAATTTTGATTCTTCTATCCATGAGCATGGAATGTTTTTCCATTTGTTTGTGCCCTCTCTTATTTCCTTGAGCAGTGGTTTGTAGTTCTCCTTGAAGAGGTCCTTCACATCCCTTGTAAGTTGTATTCCTAGGTGTTATGTTCTCTTTGTAGCAATTGTAAATTTATTTTTCACTTTCACTTCTTTTACCTTCTAGGTATTATGTTGTTTCTTTTCTTCTCATTTAAACTCTCCTCAAAAGAGTTATCTTCATTTCCTGTCTTCATTTTCCCTCTTCCCTTTCATATATATTAATATGCCCTCTCTCCCTATTCTCTGTCTCTTTCTGTTTCTTTCCCTATCTGCCCATCTCCCTCTCTCTCTCCCTCTCCCCACTTCCTTCTATTCTCTCTTCTCTTTCAGTCACCTCCCCTCATTGTTTTACACACTACTGAATCTTTTCCAATCAAGCTGTCACTCCCACTCTTCACCTCCCACACAAACAACCCATCAGACTACTCTGGTCAAGTTCCAGTGACCTGCACATTGCCAAAGCCAGTGGTCAATTTCTAGTACTCATGTTACTCAACCTATGAGCAGTATTTGTTACAGTTCCCTCCTTTAACTTTTCCATTGGTTTTCCAGGACTCAGTACTCTTAATAGCTTTCCTCCTAAATATCCAATCCTTCTCAGTCTCCTTTTCTGCTTCCACCTCTTCTTTCCAATTTCTAAGCATTAGAATGCCCCAGGACTTAGTCCTTGGACTTTATCTATGCTTGTTACTTTGCTGACTTCATTCCATGTAAATAGTCTGCCTATACTAACGACTCCTAAATAGCAATAGAAATAATCTCAGCCTCCTCCCTGATTTTCTTGGTCCAGATATTACTACTTGGATGCCTCATTAGCATCTGAGATTTAACAGGTTCAAAATTAAGCTCCCAATCTCTACCCTACCCTCACCTCAATTTACTATTTTCACAGTCTTTCTCATGTCAGTAAATGGTAACTTCATCTTTCTAGTTAACTGGACCAAAACTGGAGGAATTATCCTCAACCCTTTTCTTTCCCTCCTGTGCTTTATCCAAACTCTTAGGAATCCAGTCAGCTATATCTTCAAAATATAGCTGCTACCCCATAGTACTTAATCATCATGAATATAAATTCCATATAATTATCTTGTTTATTACCTATGCACCACCACCCACCTCCCGCGTTTACCCTCCAGGCCCCATCAGCATAAGCTCCATAACAATATGGAGTTCCATCAAGTCTCGGCTAATATGTAAGAAGAGGCAGATGAAGAATATTGAAGCACCATTAGCATGGCACTTCTTTACTTCACTTCTTTACTCCTAATACCTAGAACAATGTCTAGCACATTATATGTTCTCAATAAATATTTGGTGGCTGGTTAGAGGGATGAATGGATAAAAGGATGAAAGGAAAGAACATCAAAGGAACTGAGCTTGAGTCTTCCCTTTGCCCTTTATTACCTGAGTGACTTTAGGCACGTCATCAGTTGATCTTCACTAAACCTTTCGTCTTATTTAAAAAATTAGGGTATAAAATAGGTCCTATCTCACAGGTTTGTTCTGAGAATTAGATGAGATAATAAACATATATTTATTTGATAACTAGAAAGTTGTGTGCAAATGTTAGTCATGATAAGGAGGAAGAAAAGGAAGGGAAAGACTTGAGGGGCTAATGGTTGCCAAATGAGAGATCAGAGAGACAGAAAACAATTGGCTTCACAGTTTTGAGTATTTCTAGACCTGCTTATAGAGGGTTTGTTATAGAGGGTTTGTTTTAAACATTGACATAGCACCTTAATTTCACTTATATTTTATACCTTTCTCATGTATCAGTGAATTCAGGGCAGGAATCTTCTAATACGCTGATACTCAAAGTGTGGTCCATGGACCAATACTTGGTCTATTTGTTATTAATTGTTACTGGTCTATGATGAGTAAGTCCAAAATTGAAAGTAAGCACTTAGACACATATAGCAATTTGACTGAATAAGATTTTGTCTGCTGAATGTAATAATAAAATTTGCATCTTCTATTTTATATATCTTTTGTTTAATTTCATTTTATTAATAAGATAATATACATAATATAATAACTCTTTGTAGCAATTGTAAATTTATTTTTCACTTTCACTTCTTTTACCTTCTAGGTATTATGTTGTTTCTTTTCTTCTCATTTAAACTCTCCTCAAAAGAGTTATCTTCATTTCCTGTCTTCATTTTCCCTCTTCCCTTTCATATATATTAATATGCCCTCTCTCCCTATTCTCTGTCTCTTTCTGTTTCTTTCCCTATCTGCCCATCTCCCTCTCTCTCTCCCTCTCCCCACTTCCTTCTATTCTCTCTTCTCTTTCAGTCACCTCCCCTCATTGTTTTACACACTACTGAATCTTTTCCAATCAAGCTGTCACTCCCACTCTTCACCTCCCACACAAACAACCCATCAGACTACTCTGGTCAAGTTCCAGTGACCTGCACATTGCCAAAGCCAGTGGTCAATTTCTAGTACTCATGTTACTCAACCTATGAGCAGTATTTGTTACAGTTCCCTCCTTTAACTTTTTCCATTGGTTTTCCAGGACTCAGTACTCTTAATAGCTTTCCTCCTAAATATCCAATCCTTCTCAGTCTCCTTTTCTGCTTCCACCTCTTCTTTCCAATTTCTAAGCATTAGAATGCCCCCAGGACTTAGTCCTTGGACTTTATCTATGCTTGTTACTTTGCTGACTTCATTCCATGTAAATAGTCTGCCTATACTAACGACTCCTAAATAGCAATAGAAATAATCTCAGCCTCCTCCCTGATTTTCTTGGTCCAGATATTACTACTTGGATGCCTCATTAGCATCTGAGATTTAACAGGTTCAAAATTAAGCTCCCAATCTCTACCCTACCCTCACCTCAATTTACTATTTTCACAGTCTTTCTCATGTCAGTAAATGGTAACTTCATCTTTCTAGTTAACTGGACCAAAACTGGAGGAATTATCCTCAACCCTTTTCTTTCCCTCCTGTGCTTTATCCAAACTCTTAGGAATCCAGTCAGCTATATCTTCAAAATATAGCTGCTACCCCATAGTACTTAATCATCATGAATATAAATTCCATATAATTATCTTGTTTATTACCTATGCACCACCACCCACCTCCCGCGTTTACCCTCCAGGCCCCATCAGCATAAGCTCCATAACAATATGGAGTTCCATCAAGTCTCGGCTAATATGTAAGAAGAGGCAGATGAAGAATATTGAAGCACCATTAGCATGGCACTTCTTTACTTCACTTCTTTACTCCTAATACCTAGAACAATGTCTAGCACATTATATGTTCTCAATAAATATTTGGTGGCTGGTTAGAGGGATGAATGGATAAAAGGATGAAAGGAAAGAACATCAAAGGAACTGAGCTTGAGTCTTCCCTTTGCCCTTTATTACCTGAGTGACTTTAGGCACGTCATCAGTTGATCTTCACTAAACCTTTCGTCTTATTTAAAAAATTAGGGTATAAAATAGGTCCTATCTCACAGGTTTGTTCTGAGAATTAGATGAGATAATAAACATATATTTATTTGATAACTAGAAAGTTGTGTGCAAATGTTAGTCATGATAAGGAGGAAGAAAAGGAAGGGAAAGACTTGAGGGGGCTAATGGTTGCCAAATGAGAGATCAGAGAGACAGAAAACAATTGGCTTCACAGTTTTGAGTATTTCTAGACCTGCTTATAGAGGGTTTGTTATAGAGGGTTTGTTTTAAACATTGACATAGCACCTTAATTTCACTTATATTTTATACCTTTCTCATGTATCAGTGAATTCAGGGCAGGAATCTTCTAATACGCTGATACTCAAAGTGTGGTCCATGGACCAATACTTGGTCTATTTGTTATTAATTGTTACTGGTCTATGATGAGTAAGTCCAAAAATTGAAAGTAAGCACTTAGACACATATAGCAATTTGACTGAATAAGATTTTGTCTGCTGAATGTAATAATAAAAATTTGCATCTTCTATTTTATATATCTTTTGTTTAATTTCATTTTATTAATAAGATAATATACATAATATAATAAATATTATAATAAAATAATAATAATATAATACAATAATTTAATAAAAATGTTAGGGGAAGAAATCAACAACCTGGCTCACCACCACAGATAGTTTGAGAACCACTGTTCAAATAGATGAAATGACAGTCTTAATCCTAGGTTAGTAAACTGTTCTTTAAACGTATTCAGAAGTCCATATAATTTGAACCCAGTATCACAAAGTTACCCTGCCTTCGGATACCTCCTTAGCTCATTTATAAGCAGAGATGAGATTGTTTCTCATCCTTAAAAACTGAGGAATTAGTAGTGTTACCCGTAGATGTTGCTAAGTTTTTCTATACTTACAATAATTATAATAGCTATAAATTGAGTCAATGAATATTCATCTGGTGTACTTAACTTATGTTAAGCATTTTCATATATAATTTATAAACATATGCAAATTAACTTAAAAAGTTAACTAACTCCGACATATTTCTTAAAGTTACCTTTTAATCAACAGAGTCACCCTGGTCAGTGATAAATGTATGGCACTGAAAGCTACTAGTATGAAGGTTTGAACCATCATTTAAATTTTGATTCTGAGTTCTAACTGTGTAAATTTTGATTCTTCTAACTTAGTTTTAAGTCTGTGCCAGTTTGCATGGCTGGCTTATGCAGAAACTAATGTTATTGGTTATGACAGGAAAATTGGGACTCCTAAATTCAATAGCACATCAGACCTGTTTCACAATTTTATGTGAATAATTTCAAAAGGTCTAATTTTTAGTAATGTTAGACCATATTGTCTTCATTGGAAGACAAATTAGAGTTTCTAAGGTGTTCCAAATTGATATAAATGTTTCTGTATTGTGTGAATAGACCCAAAATTGATTTTGAGAGTAAGAATGGCACCTGATTCATTTTTGTCTAGATACATTTAGGTAATATGGGTTTAGGGCATTTTACAGGGCTGTAGAAAGGTTTCATCAGCATGTAAGGAGTGAGACCAGGTCAAGAGTTAAGTGATAAATGTTTGATTTCTTCCGGTTTAGACAAGTCTGATTTCCCTTATTGTTGGAGATCACCAGAGCAGATACTGTTGAACTCTAAACTTTGATCATATAAAAATTAAGGGTTATTTCCTTTGACCACTCTGTCATATGTCTTTAAAAGAAAATTGACAAAGTTAACTTCTGAACACCTTTGAAATGTTTCCACAATGTTAAATCACTTGTTTACTTTATATTAATATGATCTTTTTAATTTACCAACAGCATCATGAAGAATGAAAAAATAAAACTTTATTTTGTGAAGAAGGCAACATTTTGCCTTTTCTGACTTATTAAAAACTGGAAGTGGTCAGAGTAATGATTTTGAAGCAAAATGAAGTGTTTTCCATTTTTTTGAAACTAGGTTGCCTTAATGATAGTTTCTTTAAGAAACTTAAAGTAGATTTTTAAAAAAATAAATTGGTTTGGTTGGTCTGTTTATTACCAAACTGTTATGGAATTTCACACATCTGTTTCCAAACACAACTCCTCATAGACTACTACACTGTTTCTCAATTTTAATAGGCCTCATTTATCCTATAAATAAACCTACATTTTCTTACCTGATCAAGTGAGCAAACAATAGGGGTCAGATGTGGCAAACAGTTTAACAGAAAGCACATGTCTCGCCGTCAGGGTGAGGTAGAGTCATATCAGGATTGCTTGAAGTTATTAATGGCAGTAAAATTTATGCTTCCTCCTGTTTTCCCAATTAAATCAAGAAGCCTTTTTTCTTAAGATTCTTCTATCACCAGCTGGTTCCAATACTGTGTGTGTGTGAATATTGCCTAGGGTGTCTCCATTTCTAGATGGTAAAATTTGGCATATTACCATTCTAGATGGTAAAATAAAGCATATTAAGTCAATGATGTGGACATACAGGCTAGAAAGCAGTCATCGTTAAGGGCTTTATGTTGGTCCTTATCATTTGTACCACAAGTATGTGTATTCTTTAGGGCTTATTGCAAATAACTTGTATTCTCTGGATGTAATAAAAATTCTACAGAGGACATAATAAAATAATTGAAGACATGTTGAAAAATCAGCTGTGTGGCCAAATGTGTAGTTGTACATACTAAAAAAAATGAAAATTCATCAAAAAGGTTGTATATAAGAGTACTCATTTAGTGAATATCTCTAAAAACAGAGTGTTTAGCTTACCGGTAGATCTGCAGTGTTAGTTTCTCATACTTTTAAAATTAAATAATTGGACATAAAAAATTATTTATCTGTGAACCACTGTACCTCAGAAATGATTGTTGTATTTAACGTTTTCATACTGATCTTTGTAATCTATAAATTATGTTATATTTTCCCCTTAACTGTTGCTTAACAGCTGTTGGTTTTTATCTGTTCATCTCAAATCTTGACTGTAGACAAATCTATTATAAAACAGATCATCCAGTATAGTTACAGTCTTAAACATTGGTCTGTGCAAATTCAAGTTTAAACTAAGGCTATCTGTTTATACTGAGTATATATCTGCAGTATATGCTGTAATCATAAAATTTTATGGAAATTTATCAAAGATGTTCTGGTATAATTTCAATATGTTTTAAGCCTATGTCAGTGTAGTTAACATGTTCAATAATTGTCGCACTTATCTTTTAAGTGGTGGTTTTCGCCTGTGGCATTTTCACTGTATTGATAGAACTTTAGGGGCTCTAACTCCATAATAAATGTAAAGACACCTGCAAATTTTGAAGCATGTTGTATTCATATAGACTTTCCAGAGGTAATATATCACCTTAATGCTGTTCTATCCTAATATAGGTGTGCTTATATTCCCACTTCTCTTATCTTTTTGTGGAGCCTTTGTGACATCAAAGGGAGTGTTCTACTTTGAAAGAAGACATAGAGTATAGAAGAGAATGAGAATCTGGCTAATAATGTGGCCCATAACTTGTGTTCTCACTTTGTTTTCACAGTGTTGGGCTGGGTCTACTGCAGAAACGGAAATTTGGCTTGTGAGTTCTCATGTTCAGAACTCATTTCTGCTTGACTGAACTGTGAATGAAAAATCCCAACTGTCTTACAAAATTAGTAATTGGTGTTTTTACTAATCACTTCAGAGATGAAACAACTGAAGACATTTTAAAATTCAAAATCCATCAGCATGTGTTTTGCCCTTTAATTGGCAGAAAATCGATTGTGAGAGCAGCCCAGAAAGCTGATTTTTTTCTCCTTCAGCTGCTCCAGCTGAACTACAGCTGTAAATTTCTTTAAAAAGAAAAAAAGACGCAATGTTTCTTATAAACTCTTGAATGTACTTTATAAGTGCAATAATTCTCACAAAATCAGTTACTGGAGTTAATGACCAGTTTGTTAAGGCATTAACTGCCCTCAGCTGGGAATGACCAATTTGAGGGGAATGGCTGCACAAATGCTAAGATAATTCAGTAACACTTTCAAATAATGATCCAGCTAATTAACGGTGAATTCCTGTGGAAATCCTATCGAAGTACTTATGACCTTTGCATTTAATAGCCAGTGAGTTCATCATGATTCATGTTTATTACCGTAAATACCAAAGGAATCATAATGACTAGGCCATTTTTTTCTACCCTGCCCTTATTACTTGAACAGATTTGACTAATCCACCTCCAGTCATTAAGAACATAGTTCTCAAGATACTCAGTCTTTTCACTGCCCTTGCTTAAAATTCACAGAGCGTTTGGTGCTGTGCCAGCATGCCGACTATTGGCAGCCTGTTTTTACTTGGGATGCCATTAGAGAATAATTGATGTCTTTATGTCTTAAAGGAGCCTTTTTGAAATGTCTGCCATTTGTAGGAAGTAGAGGAATCATAGCTGGTTAGCTAGAGTTTATGGCTTCTAGTCATAAATTCTTACGGGAAAATCATACCCTCCAATCCTCATTTCTTGTAGGAATTCACTTAGGGTATATAAGATATTTTTCTTGGGCTTTATTTTGTAAGAACTCAGATGTTCTTTCTTTCAGTGAATGAAGAAGACTATTAGTTTACAATAAAGGATAAGATCTTTATTTTACTTAGACCATTTAATCTCTCTAATAGCTGTTTATTGCTATGTGATCTGCAAATTAGCCTTTAAGTCATAATAATAGTTAGCTGCCAAAGAGCCTTTACTTTCTCTGCAGAGCTGTGTTTGAATAGATGAATTCAGGTTGTTTCCAGACATCTTCCCACTCCAGGTACTCACTTTTGTTCTAAAATGCCTTGTCTTTTTTGTTGTAGGTGTCAGATATCTGCTAGATGCCATGAAGTTATAGGCCACATTTTTATTAAGTGTTGATTATGTAATCATTTATGATTCAGTGAATAAGATACATATGGTTTATATACTGTAGTCTTCCTATATTGAAATTATTTAGAAGAGAAAGAAAATATGTGATTTGTAACTGTAGAACTAGAATCATCAAGATAATATATGGGTAACAAGACCGTTTATAAAATATTTACATATTTTTCTGAATAAAAGGCCAAATGCCAGTTTATATCTTTTCATTCCCTAACTAAATACAAAAGGGGGGGAAATTAAATTTATAGTTACTTGTAAATCAGTTGTTTGAATTCTAGGGGAACCTTCACCCAGATAAAATCCAGAAGACACATTAGCAACTTGGGTTAGATAGATCCCTCAATACAATATTATAGTCCCTTAGCTCTGTCATCACCTCCTTTCACACTCTTTCCTCAAGAAAAAAAAAAAGTGTGTGTGTGTGTGTATATACACATATATATATAGTTGGTGCAGTACTAGTTGTAGTCCTATTTCTTTTGTTCAGTTGTGTTCAGCTAAAATGTGGGGAAAACACCTCTGCTCATACAGGTTTTATTTGTCTGGGATATGCTGTTTAAAGGCAAATGAAAGAGGGTAGCTAATTGTGAGATTTCTCTTCAGTGTCCTCAGACTTCTGTCTGTTCTTTCTTCTGCTTGATAGCCCATCACCTCCATGACTGTTCCCCACTTTAGGAGTGAAAGTAAGTTCCGTTAAAAGAAGGAAACGTGAAAGGATAAGAGATTTTGCAATGTGTGTGTGGAGGAGGGGATAATTTTCTTTAGTAAAGTTTTTTTTTTTTTTCCCATTAAGGAATTTATAACTCTATGAGAGTGAGAGAATGATCATGGGTTCTTATTACATGTGGGTCACTGAATAGAGCCTCAGGTGTAAGATGATTCTCCTAAGCCTAAATTTTATGAACAGCAGAATTTTTTTTTTTTTTTTTTTTTTTTTTTTTTTGAGACGAAGTCTCACTCAGCCACCCAGGCTAGAGTGGAGTAGTACGATCTTGGCTTACTGCAACCACCATCTCCCAGATTCAAGCTATTCTCACATCTCAGCTTCCCGAGTAGCTGGGATTACAGGCACCTGCCATTATGCCTGGCTAATTTTTATATTTTAGTAGAGACGGGGTTTCACCATGTTGGCCAGGCTGGTCTTGAACTCCTGTCCTCAGGTAATCCACACGCCTTGGCCTCCCAAAGTGCTAGGATTACAGGCGTGAGCCACTGCATCCGGCCAAACAGCAGAGCTGTATAGGAAAATGACTAGTAGAAAGGTAAGTGGCTCAGCCACAGGCTCAGAGAATACCTCTGAACCGTGTCTAGCTCATCTCAGAAATCTTGCTACCTTTCCAACTTACTTTACTTCTAACTACAGTTCAAGTCTTGAAAGTAAAAAATACAAAGCATCATATATGTTAGGAACACATGATAGTACTGTTGTATTGGTAAAACAAAAAATGTTATTGTCAACATAATAATGGTAATAAGAAATGGTATTTATCGAATTGGTTTATTGTACATCAAACTTAGTGCTAATTGCTTTACCAGGATCCTCTCATCTAATCTTCACACAGCCTTTTCAGGTAGGTACAGTTATTATCCCATTTTTACAGATGATGAAACTGAAACACAGAATTTAAATAACATTCACAAGGCTGTATAGCTAATGAGTGGAAGAGCCACAGATTGAACCCGAGCAGTCTGCCTCCAGAGCCTGAGCTGTCAACCAATGTTAGAGTATAGCTTTTATCAGTCTACCTACATTTTAAGCTTCTAGCCCCTTGTTTCTCTCATAAAATCACAGATTGATGGCAGTTATTGTCCAATTTAGTGAGAGTGAGTTTCAGAACTTAGGCTGCTGTAGGTCTAGTCCTCAAAACCACTTGGGGGATAATGCAGTTTGCCCCATGAAGAACTTCTTTCATCCATTGGAACCTGCTATATCTGGGCACAGGCCCTCTGAGAAATATCTGATTGCATTTCTCCATTTCATCTCTTATCTTCACCACTGCCAATCTTCTTCCCCTTTTCCCCAAGAGTCCCAGATCCAGCAGATCCTACAGAGTCCCTCTAGGTGCATCTCCTTCCTGTACTTTGCCCTAAAGAATGATAATGATAACTTACATTTATTTGGCATTGTTGTTTACCCTCTTTCTGCTGCCTCCTGGAAGGCTTGGTTAAAAGTACATGCATGAGCTTTATAGTCAGACCTAGGTTTGAATCTCAGATTCACATCTGTGTTTCCTTTTGAAAGGGTCATAGCCTTAGTGAATGTCATTGCCTCATCTCTGAATCAAAGATAGTACCGACCCCTTTAATCACTTGTAAGGTATAAATGGGAAAAACTATGTTGAACATGCAATACAAACAATACCATTGTTTGTTTAACCCTTTCTCTTTAACCTTCTCTCAAAGAATTGTGGTATAAGAAAGATTAATTGTCCATAGCCTTATGTCCCTAGAGCTTCTCTTAACTTCAGTCCTTTAGTTTTTAGCAAACTTTTGGATATGATGATCATTTTAGATGAGTATTATAGGAAAGTAGAAACATATTCAGAGTTTTTTTAATAGAGGATCACAGAGAGAGAAGTAGGAAGGTGTGGGAGAACTGTAAGGAGCTTTCACCTTTGGCCATAAGTGTGAAGAGAAAAGAAAAATGAGAAAGTACATAAGAGCAGAGTTAGGACTAGCTGCAAAATGAATCATCCTACTTTTGGAAATTAGACATTTAGTTTTGCCATATAAAATTAATATAAATTGTTATATCTGAGAACTGCTTCTTATCTATATTATTTATCTGCCAGTAGAAATTATTATAATTTTAGGACTCTTCTCTGTACCTTCTATTCTAACAGATACCCTTTATCCTGAGTTGGCCTTTGGAAGCTGCACACACACAGACACAAGCTATATGTATACATACATGTATATAAAATTAATTAGAGAATTTCCCTTGTTATTCTTTTATTTTAATTTTTTTAGCTTCTCCCAGTGTTCAGGAATTTCTTGTTCTTTTAATGTAGTACATGTTTTTGAAGGTGAGTCTTTCCTTCTTCTCACCTTGCATGAATGATGTGCCACCTCAGGACCTTGCTTTTTAGAATTTTTTCATTGACATGAACAGCAGACAGATTCTCCTAGAGTATAGAATAGTTTCCTGTTTCCTTCCTATCCTCACATTGAATTTTAATGTTTGATTATTTACTTTGTTGTTAAAGAATCTTTTATATTGGTTATCGATTTCTCTTTGTTTCTTTTACCATTTAATAAGTTGTATTACTTGGAATCCTACTTTTCAGTGAATCCATTACATAGAGAAAATATCTTGAAATATTTTGTAAAAATTAAATAGGACTAGGACTTATCCACAGCTGAATGACATAGAAAATAACTGGAATCACAGGGAAAGAAAGACTTTCCTTCAGAATGTAAGAGTTTGCTTTAAAACTGTTTGAAAAGATTTTCAAATATCTCAATTTCCAGGGGAAAAAAAATAACATGAGATACAGTCTGACCAAGACTAAGGGAATCCTATCTTCTTGGAGAATAAAGTTGGAATTTTTCATGTTTAATCTACATATCATGAGAACCTGTTGAAATGTTAAGTTTTGCTATGGCAAATGTGCTTTATACTAGAATAAGTATAAATTGGTGCCTTCAACAGTATAAAAATGTAGTCTGTTAAAATCTAACATTAAAATTGATAAATCTTACATGTTTAAATTGCTCCAAACTCAAGGACAAAGTTGTTGGGGTTGAGAACATTTTGTCTGCACTTTTCTCTTACTTGGAGCGATTTCACAATTTTTACCTATTTCCCTCCAAATAAAATTCTAACCCCTAAACAAAGACTTTAAATGTTTTTTCTCCCACATTATCTTAGCTTTATTTTAACCTTAGTCAATAGTCATTATCCTTAGAGTCTATCTCTGACTCTAATTCAGCTTCCTCTTCTTTATAAATTTTGTAGTAAAGCTCTTCAAACAATAGAAGAAATGCAAAATTTACCTTAAATGATTTGACTTGGGCTGTCTATTCTGTAAATTTTCTATAAATTTAATTTTCTATAAATAATGCTATAGGGAAAATTAAAATAGATAGATGAAATAAATATTATTTCATATAAAATAAAATGTGTTTCCTGTATATGTTGTATTCCAAGTACTGAATTAGTGAATTTATAGATTTTATTTAAGGTGAAATGCTTACTAGTGTCCGTTCATCTGAAAAACTAAATTGTTTTTTATCTTATCCCAAGGAGTTGTTCTTACTGCTATTGAAGCAATAGGGAAAATAGGCTTTTAGCCTAACAATTTTGAAAATCTAAAAGCCTGGATTTAAAAAGCAGCATATTTTAAAACAAGTTTAATTCTCTCATATATCAATGTCTATCAGTCTTTTATACCTGATAATATCTTACATAGAAAACAGTTTCACCTTGTGATATAAAAATGTTGAATACCAAAGGCATCAAATGAGGAAAAAAAAATGTTTGAGAGTAGTATTGTAACATTACCTGGTAAAGATTTGGGAATCAGAGAGACCTATGTTTAAATCCCCGCTCAACCACTTACAAGGCTATGTAGCAAATATTTATTTTTTTCTAAACTTCAGATTTCTCATCTGAAACATAGGGATGATAAGACCTATTTGACAGATTGTTTTGAGATTCAATGCCATGCAGTCTGTTTAGCATGTCTCTTGATATGTAGTAAATGTTTAATAAATTATTATTATTAACCAATCAACAATTATTAAATACCTTCTCTGTGCTAGGTACTATTCTTGCATCTGGGGATAATGCAGTGAATAAAGTCCTTGCTTTCCTGGAGGTTATATGTTAGCTAAATATATCAAATGGTAAGGAAATTCGAAGTGAATTTAGGAGATAAAGGGTCACTATATTTTTTGCCTACTTCTTTTTTTTCTTTTCTTTTTTTTTTTTTTTGAGACAGAGTTCTTATTCTGTTGCCCAGGCTGGCTTGCAGTGGCATGATCTCGGCTCACTGCAACCTCCACCTCCTGGGTATAAGCGATTCTCCTGCCTCAGCCTCTCAAGTACCTGGGATTACAGACGCATGCCACCACATCCAGCTAATTTTTATATTTTTAGTAGAGACAGGGTTTCCATGTTGGCCAGGCTGGCCTCAAATTCCTGACCTCAAGCAATCCACTTGCCTCAGCCTCTCAAAGTGCTGGGATTACAGGCATGATCCTTAAAAGACTTCCTGAAACTGAATACTTCTGTCTCAAATCTTACCTGTCTCGAATTCTGAACCCCTTTTAGAACTAGTAATTTCTATCTTTGACTAAATGAGTTTAGTTTTCAGCTTTTATCTTTAAATGTTAAAAACAGAATCAATCAGCAGATACTTATTGAACAACTTGCATGTTCCACGCTAGGCCTTGTGAGAATACCAGTTTAGGGCCGGGTGTGGTGGCTAACACTTGTAATCTCAGCACTTAGGGAGGCCAAGGTGGGCAGATCATGAGGTCAGGAGTTCAAGACCAGCCTAGTCAATATGGTGAAATCCCATCTCTACTAAAAATACAAAAAAAATTAGCCAGGCATGGTGATGGGTGCCTGAATCCCAGCTACTCAGGAGGCTGAGGCAGGAGAATCCCTTGAACCTGGGAAGCAGAGGTTGCAGTGAGCCAAGATCATACCACTGCACTCTAACCTGGGCAACAGAGTGAGACTCTGTCTCTTAAAAAAAAAAAAAGAAAAGAAAAAAGAAAATACCAGTTTATTTCCTCTAAAGAATTTCTAACTATTTGGGAATATCTTCAGGATTTCTCATAGCCCAGAATTTTCAAAAGGATATTGTTTTTTGGATAAAATTTTAGTTAAGCAGCTTTTCTGGCTCTAGTTTTATCATTGACTTTGAGATCATAAGTAGGTCCTTAAAATATGTTCTGTCTGAAAGCAGTTAGGATTAAATGATATATTAAAGTCCCATTTTGTTTCTTCAAATCTTGATATGTATTCACTTTTTTTCAGTTTCATGGCATATAAAACCAGAATAATCTTACCTTAGAAGTTCTGAGACGTTCTTCATACTATATTTAGGTTATGTTATAGCCTATAGCATTTTATGGTCACATATTTTATTTTTTTGTTATAACTACTACTTTACTTCTTTCATCATTTGGATGATATTTTCAGTTTCTGGTTCATAGAAATATGCTCTTTTATTTACTATTTCTAATACATCACCACTGTCAATGAACTGTATTAATCACATATTTTGATAAAACAGTAAAGATGGGGAGGCTAATGACCCAATTGTTTTTGTATTGGACTCATGAAAAAAATTAATTATTAGGGTTAATTTTCTTTTTCAAAACTATACCTTGGAAAATAGACATTCTGTCTTGGAAATTAGTGATGTTTCACATATAAATATGCTTGCTCTAAACTTTGGATTTGAAATAGCTCAAAATATTTTTCAGATTAAGTTTGTATAAGGATTTTATTCAGTAGTTTAACTTGTAGTACATTGAGTGTGCTATATAAAAAATATGTATTTATGGCAGCATCACCATGATGTTTTATTCCTAGGCAATGACAACTACAAACAAATAGCAATGTGTGTACTTTACCACATAAGCATGGATGACCGCTTTAAATCAATGTTTGCGTACACTGACTGTATACCACAGGTAAGTGGTTTAAGTGTTTTAAGAAAAACATTTAAGAAATATATATCTTTTTACTCTTTTCTCTTGATTTGTCAAGATTTTCTCTCTTAAAAGTTCTTAATAATACTACATATTTATTATAGAAATTTGAGGAAGTACAGAACTGTATAAAAACGAAAATAACTTTCCATTATCCCAAATGTAGAGATAACTATTTAACACTTTGGTACACTTCTCTCTACATACTTAAAAAATAATATATTGAGATTATATGGTATATATAATATTTACATATTGCTTTATTAGTATATCATAATTATACTCATGTCACTGAACATTCTTCAAAAATTATTTTTAATAGTTGTATAACATTCTATTACATGGATGTACCATAATTTAAATATTGTTAAATTGTATGTTTAGGTTTTTTCCAATTTATCACATAAAAATATATGTAAGCAAATGAAAATAATGTGAGATACCATATTTGTAAATGCTTCCCCACATCTCTGAATTTTTTTAAATTCCTAAAAGTAGGGTAGCGTAGCTAAGTCGAAGATAATGAAAACTTGTGTTTTTGTTTTGGCCAAAATATCTTCTCAGAAAACATAAGTTTTATTTCCAGCTAACACTTAATTTTAACAACACTGGATATTATTGTTCTTCTAAATATGTGGTGGTTCATTATTTCTTTTTGTTTGCATTTCCATGAATATTGGTGAGGTTGAACATTTTTTCATGTGTTTATTATCCATATTCTGTTACAGATTATTCATGTTTCTTGCCAGTCTGTCCGTCCGTCTTTCCTTCCTTCCTTCCTTTTTTTTTTTTTTTTTTGTTGAGACAGGATCTTGCTCTGTTACCCAGGCTAAAGTTCAGTGGTACAGTCATTAACTCACTGGAGCCTTAAAATACTTAGGCTCAAGCAATCCTCCTGCCTCAGCCTCATGGGTAGCTAGGACTACAGGTGTGCACCACCATGACTAGTTAATTTTTTAAATTTTTTTTATTTTATTTTTTGTACAGACAGGGTTTGGCTTTTTTGCCCAGGACAGTCTCGAACTCCTGGCTTTAAGTAATCCTCCCTGCTTGTCCTCCCAAAGTGCTGGGATTGCAAGTGTGAGCCATCAAAATGGGCCTTCCCAATTTTTTAATTGATTTGTTAATATTTTTATTATTAAATAAGATCAATGCATATAACTATTTTAATTTTATGTTACAAATATTGCTTAAGTTTGTCACGTGTCCTTTAATTTTGTTTATGTTTAATATTAATAGATTTAATTGCTTTGCATTCTCTGATGGGAAAATGTTTCATCAAAATTCTTTCATTTATATACAACTGCTCTCAAGAAAGTTTTTTTGCTGTGATTCAGTGGCTAGATATGTATCTTATGTTAGGTCTCAATAGACCTAAATAAATATCTGTCCTAAATATCTTGAAGGGTAGAGATTCTGTACATAGTAACAATTTTACTCTTAGGGAATTAGCATTCATAGGATCACTGTTGTGTCATTAATCTTTATTAAACTACCTTCCACTAATTTGAATTATGATGATTGTAACACTAGTTGGGCTGATTTTTAATATTACATTATTTTTTATAAAATAGTTTTCTGAAACAAAATTGTAGGATGTATGATATACAATAAACATACTTTTAAAACATGTTAGAAGAATATGAATAAATCATCCTTATGAAAGTAATTCCACTTCACTCCTACTACATAATTCCTTCATCTATAAAGAATTATTAAATGCATGTTACTTGAAAATAACAAGTAGTAAAAAACAGACCATAACTTTTCTTTTATTGATTCCAATTGACTATTCTTTCACTCATTCCAAATTGGATAAAACAGTGCTAAAAATGAATTTGCTATTCGAGAATTTTAACACTTAACCTACATGTATTTAAAAAATTGATAAACTCTCTAGGGTAATTTCTTAGACTTTTATATCAGGGGATAAACTAATTATGCTTGTTTATAGGAAATAGACATCCCTGAAAGAATATATAGCATATCTTATCTAGCAAGGCAGGGTGTCTTACAGAGATAATGCTTGTCAGACTATACTCAGTGCAAAGTGTAATCAAACTCTTTGTCAAACCAGTTTTCAATAAAAGAGTAGCCATGTCAAAGGGAGATTACAGGTGATTTACTACAGTCTCACTCCATATGTTCTAAAGGTTTCTGCTTTGCAGTTTCAAAGGGTGTTCCTTTTCCGATTCCATTTTGAGTCAGAACTTCATTGACCACAGGATATGAACTGGAAAGCAGCCAAAAAATAATAATATTCTTGCCGAGATTGACTGTTTTTATCCAGATTTAGGTTTTAAAGAGAATAACATTAAATAAAAGTGAAATAAATGCAATCCAAGAAGAAATAGGAAACTTATTTATACAATTTTGAATCTGGAGTTATCCTGTTCTTCTAGAATGTATAATCTCAAATATAAAATGTAAAATTTTATTTTAAATGAAAGAATCAGAAATAAGAGTCTGTCTAGGTTACTTTTTAGATATTGTTATTATTGCCATTTAAAACTTTGTATACAGAAAATTCTCCCATACCTTTTCAGGAACAATATCCATGCATATTTTCTTACCAGACAGTTTTCTAACATCAAACATGTATGCAGTGAAGTTTTCAGAACATGTGTAATCTGTATTTTGTGAACAACATTTTCCAAATTTAGGAGGTCAATGATTTTCGATGTTTTCTTTTTCCCATTTTTTTCTTTTTGAAATTTCAGCCCTTAAGGGAATAAGGTTATGTTACCAAATTGTGTTGTAAACATCCTGAAGCTTCTCTATGAGCTGGTATTTTGAGAAAACCAAATGATACTGTACAATATATTTGTTCCAAATATGGTATCCAGCTTATAACTTTTACTTTATAGTGCCAAATTTTACATATTTAAGGAGAAAAGTTGACGTGGTTTTATTGCCACCCAGTGCCAAGTTAATTGCAAAGTAAAAGAATGATGGAAAACAAGTCAGAAATTAAATGAAATGTCCAAGTTTCCTTCAGGAATTAAAAAGGTACTCCTTTAGAGGTATTGGCTACTCAAAGTAATGTTTATAATATCAATAAGGCTTTAAACTCACTCATGAGTTTAATCAGCCACTGATTAACTTACTTACTAAAGTCATAACCCCGGTTGGCATATCTTAGAGTTAATATAATATTCTGTTCTTTTGTAATTATGCATATTAATTTTTGCTTGGTAAAAATCCTCATGTATTGCAAATAACATGACTTTGAAGGTAGGAAAGCAGTGGCTTAGTAGTAATTCTTATTCATTTCAATGATGAAAAAGAAATTGAGTATAATCATCTTCATTAATTACATATATTAAAGGAGGTTTATAAACTGTAAACTATATGAAAGTAAGATATTCTTAGTAAAATCTTTCTCACCATTTTGACCCATTTATAGTCCATTTTAAATACTGCCTATCACATGTGTTTTATAGAATAAACCTATAATGAGATTAGAATTTACTTTTAGAAAATATTTAGCATCTGGAGTGGGTGATTATATATAACATGTCTCATAATCTCTCCCAATATTATATTGCTTTACTTCCTTTGTACTTTATTGCCTCTAGATATCCAATGTATTCTAATTTTCTTACCCTATTGTATCACTGTTCTGTAAAATTTAGGGGCCAGGTCAAGTCTTTATACATGATCTTAACAGTCTCAGTGGGTAGATTGTTTCAGGTAAGCATACTTGAGGATAACCAGGAGTTAATGGTTGTATTCTAGTAATAGTTAAAAGTACACATTAACAGTTCATTGTTATTTAGACCTCTGAGATGCATGTTTTGTTTAAATGGGTGCAAATGCCATCCAGATGCTTATAAAAGTATTTATTGGTAATAGAATGGCCAATGAAAGTACATGGTTAGGTAGTGATGTCATGGTGTTATTTAATATTTTATCCTAGAACAGTGTGCAAGAATCTTCATAGTGATCCACATGTTTTCCACCACAGTTGTCCTATATGGCCCCCTTTGATCTACATGCTTCTTTTTAGCTGAATGCTGGTAAACGTCCTTTCTGACAGCCCCCTTTGCTCTTGCCTGCCATTATCTGCTGAAGTTCAGAAACCAGAGCATCACTTCAAACAGGAGAGTTAGGGAGTAGCCAGTCAGAAGAGATTCCGGAGGCATGCAAAGTTCTGGTATAATCATTCAAAGATGTTTGGGTAGGGGATGGGGGTGGTAGAGTTATATGTGAATACAGAGAGCTGTGGGGGTTGGCCTCTGGTCACTGGTAAATAAGTGAAGTCAGGTGCCAGAGAGTCTAGACACAGTGATTTCAGTCATGGGTCTTTGGTATCTGATACTCAATATGGGACTTGTCTGATTGAACACTATTGCCTCTTCATCGCACAGACTGAAGCCCTTTTAGTGCTTTTCTGATAAATTAGTAAAAGATGACAATGGACCTAGTTAAAACAGAACAAATCTAGTTTTAATATTTTCTAGTTGTCAGCAATTACACTTACTTTTGAAGTGCCGTCATAGCAATCAAATTAAAGACATACTCTTTCATGTGGAGTTTGAACTAAGCTATTGCTCTTTTAAATTTGAAAGCTTTAATTAAAATTGAAATGTTTATTTCTCTTATTATGAAAAACTAATTCTATATCATTATGCATTCCATTTATATTTAGTCCTAATTTAGCTTGATATGCGGAATGGGAGTTGAGTAAGTTTTCGAGCCATGCATTATTTTCTAAAAATCTAGTTTCTGATTGTTTATTTCTAGGTAGAATTTAATATGGAAATTACTTTAAAGAAAATTCACCTTCTGAAATAATAACCTGTAGCCCTGTGTTTAAGGCTAATTTTCATACTACAAAGGTTGATTTGAAGTAAATAATTTTTGTTAGCAATAAATACTTTGCTTGAAACATTGCTTCAATGTAACCAATTCTCAGTTTGAAAAAAATCTATAGTAGGTTTTTAACNTTACTTTAAAGAAAATTCACCTTCTGAAATAATAACCTGTAGCCCTGTGTTTAAGGCTAATTTTCATACTACAAAGGTTGATTTGAAGTAAATAATTTTTGTTAGCAATAAATACTTTGCTTGAAACATTGCTTCAATGTAACCAATTCTCAGTTTGAAAAAAATCTATAGTAGGTTTTAATTACAGTTTAGAAAACATAGCAATTAATTAGAGGATTGTCACCTACATTTTGGTAATTTATAATTTAATTTTTATTGGCAATTTTATTTGTAATTTAATTTTAATTGGGCAGATAGGTAGTGAAGTCTGTTAAATATATATCCAGTAAATTAAGATTATTTTACTTTTGCCCTTGAATTTTTTTTATTCTGTGGCATTATTAAGTATTAATGATTCTTACCCAGAGATGCCATCAGTGGTAATATTTGTGGTTAAGTATCTGCCCTCAGGGAGAGCACATGATACATGCCAGCTGTTCACCTGCTACAGTGTTTTGTAATTTTCAGCATACAGATCAGTGTATTTGCTTAGAATTATACCTAACAATTATAGTGGTATTGTGTTTTTTATTTAATTTAACCAAATTTAATTTTGGTTTTCAGCTGTTCATTGCTAACACATAAAATATGATTGATTTTGTATATTGACCACATATCATTTTTGAAATGCAGAAGTCATCTTGAACTAACAGTAATCAAAATAAGATTTAACAGAAAGTGGTCTAAAATAAATAAATATTTATTATTCGCTGTGTTGGATTCATGAAGGCATGTTGTTCTAAAAAGGTATTGCCCTGAGATAAAACATAAGAAGTTTTTATATTATAAATTTTAGGAATAACTTCTATTTGTTGTTGACAGTTTGGGCTGAGAGAAAACTCTTTTTACATACTATACACTAAGTTAATTTGCTAATATGACAATAATAGAAGACTAGCTTCTCTAAAACATAGCATAAAATTTGTTCATTTGTCTTTTATTATAGCAGCTATCTCTCATTATGACAAATCTAGATTACTGCTAAATGGCATAGGTAGCCTACCTTTTCCTTCTTACCTTTTATCTGCTGTTTTCACACCCTCCTCCTTTTTCTCTTATCACTCAGAAAGTTCTTTTCTCATTTTATACCCATGCCCAAGTGATTGGATTTAGCCTGCAACTTCAGTTTTCAGCCATATATGCCAGTTCCTAAAATTCTACCTCCAGTCCAGACATTTCTTCTAAACTCAGGCCTGTGTTTATGACTTCCTACTGAATATCTATCTGCATTAGACTACCACATGAGCAGCTTAAACTCAACATATCTAAAACCAAAATTACCATCTTTCGTTTAAAGTTTTTTTCTACCCTAGTTTCTCCTTTTTGGTAGATGTTGGCATCACCATGTATGTCATTGCTCAGTGCATAAACTTGGAAGTCGTCTTTGACTCCTCCTTTGCTTTAACTGTAACATCTAGTCAGTTACTCCTTTCCATTTTGGTTCTCTTTTCTAAATATATATCTAATCAATCCTTTTATCTCTACCTAGTTCAGACACCCATCTTCTCACTTGGACTTTTCCTCTAGCATCCTACATGGTTCCCCCTATTTTCTTGGAATTTTATTCTATTTTTTACACTGGCTAAATCTTTTTGAGACACCAATTTTATCCTGACACTTTCCTATTTAGAAGCTTTTAGTAGCTTCCCATCATCCTTAGCACGAAGGCCAAAATCTTTAACATGTACTTCAAGACCCTGCATGATCTGGTTTTTACCTTCTTATCTCTTAAAACTGTTGTTTCCCTTTTACCAACAATGCTTGCTTTCTTTTAATTCTTCAAAGAGTACTGTTTTTTCCTGCATTGTGACCTTTGCATAAGCTATTTTCTTTGCTTGAAATGCTCTGCTTCCAAACAATGTTTAATTATTTAAGGACAGATGTTTTATCTAATTCTTCTCTTATATTCTCCACTGTACTTAGAAGTTTATACGTAATGCTGAGCATCTAAGAGTTAATTAACTGTTTATTCATCCAGTTGTTGAACAGTGAAGGCCTGCCAGTTTTATGTGTTGAACCATAACTAATATTATGTCCAGTGTACAATCTAAGATAATACATTATGATAACAATAATTGCTTCTATGTTTGGTTTTTTGTTTCTTGAGTAAAATGTGCCCTGTGCTTCTTGCTAGTTAATGAAGATGCTGTTTGAATGCTCAGATGAACGAATTGACTTGGAACTCATTTCTTTCTGCATTAATCTTGCTGCTAACAAAAGAAATGTACAGCTTATCTGTGAAGGTCAGTGCCTTTGAGTGTAGGTAACTTTTTTAGCATATGGTATTTGGCATATGATGGAAAATAGATAATAAGGAATTAAGAATTATAATGATTATGTAAGTCCTGTTTTCACATAATTTCTTCATAGCTATAATCCTTAAAGGTCAGATAGAATATTCTTACATCATGAATGCAGACACTTACCTTCCGGTAACATTTTACAAACCATGGTGAGTTGGCCTTCACTGAAATTTGATTTTTAAAACATTTTCTAGATAAAATGAAACTTTTTCTTTGCAAAGCAGTCTATTACAATATGAGGCAATAAAATACAAATGTATTAGGTTATTTCTATAATATCTTGGTAGAACAGCCTGTCATACATTATGATGTTTCAGCATCTGCCCAATAATTTTTGCCTTATTTGAAAAGTAGTATGTGTTTGTTATAAAAGCAAAATGAGCAAAAGGAAAAGATTTGAATCTTTATTCCTACCATCCACAGATAATCATAGGTAAGATTTTAGTATAATAGTTCTGCATATTTTAAATAAAATGTGATTGTATATCATGATATATTCTTTTAAAATTAGTAATATGAAATAATATTCTATGTGTTTAAATGCTTTTATAAAACATATTTGTTAATAACTGCAAAATTGTCTATTAAATAATTTTGCCATAGTTTACTTCACTGTTATGGATATAGTTCGTTGCCACTTCTTTTCTGTTACAAACAGTGCTATAGTAATTACCCATTCTCTGAATCTTTACACATTTTCATTTTTATGTTGTTAGGATAAATTACCAGAAGTACAATTTTTCTGAGTCAAAATTACTTTTGTTTTTAACATTTATAGTAGAAATTGTAGACACAGAAGAACGCATACAGTATGATTCTATTTATATGAAGTTCTGTATCAGGCAAAACTTATATATGTTTAAAAATGAGACAGGGAAGAGGAAAAGTGATTATGTTTGGGGAACAGGATTGACTGGGAAGGGGCACAAGTGAACTTTCTAGAGGGAATGAAAATACTCTATATGTTGATATATGGTATGGGTTGCATCTAAATTCATCAAATTGTACCCTTAAGAGTTGTGCATTTTACTAGATATAAATAGTTGTGGCTTTTTTTGAGAACTAAACAAAAAATCATTAAACTTAAGTTAACCTTAATTTTATTGGGAGACTTTTCTGTTTCAGGAAATGGGCTGAAGATGCTCATGAAGAGGGCTCTGAAGTTTAAGGATCCATTGCTGATGAAAATGATTAGAAACATTTCTCAGCATGATGGACCAACTAAAAATCTGTTTATTGTAAGTATCATTTTGGCTTTCTATTAAAATAGACTGGGAGTTGAAATTGCTACATTTGGAAATGCAACTCTTACTGGGTTCTCGTCAAATATTAATTTATAATCCAAATTGCTCTTATGTTATCAACTTCTTTGTTAGTTTAGCACCTAGAAATCTCAACCTACGTTTCAATGTTGTTTTTGTTTTGTGACCCTTACCCCTAAGCCCTCCACCCAACTACAGTCTTCTTGCCTTAAACCAGTTCACCATAGGCTTCTTTAGCAATTTAGCTCAAGATTATTAAAACAAGAAAATCACATTTGATATTGATTTTTTCTTTCAATGGGTTAAATTGTTAGATTCCTGTGGGTTAATTATTAGATTAAATAAAAAATAATTTAAATGTATACTAAAATTCTGTTTTCTTCAGGATTATGTTGGGGACCTTGCAGCCCAGATCTCTAATGATGAAGAAGAGGAGTTTGTGATTGAATGTTTGGGAACTCTTGCAAACTTGACCATTCCAGACTTAGACTGGGAATTGGTTCTTAAAGAATATAAGTTGGTTCCATACCTCAAGGATAAACTAAAACCAGGTTTGTGCTAAGTATTTCACTTTTGCATAATCACTAAGTTATTTCTTTCTGTTATGGATAAGGCTGCTAGAGCAGTTTTGTGTGACTATTTTATTATTATGTTAGGAAAAGCCATTTCTTCTCACAGCTCTCTTCTCCCAGAAAGGTAGTCACTGGATCTCCTCTTATATATATATACTCTCTTTTTCCTAACAGTGTGTTTTCTTAGTATTAGTTTCTGTTTCCTATTCTACCTTTCTTGTGGTCTTTTGGTAATTTTTTTTATTCTGTCTCTTTAAAATTACCAAATACCATCCCTCTACATATACATACACACACACAAAGGTCTTTGAGGCATTCAAATGAGTCTTTTATTTTCTGTGTCTATGTTGTCATTCAGTTGCACCCTCAAAGGCTTATTTCCACTTTTCTACTGCCCCCCCTCACCCCCCACTATCACAAACTGTCATCAGCAAACATGGAAATTTGGAAAAAGGACAAATTTATAGCATATCGAGGATTCATATGACTTGATTTAATAGCTTTTGGTATCCTTTCTGTGTATTTACATTTTGATACTCTTAAATGAATTTGGATCAGGACATATCAGTGAAAACTTTCTATGGCTTGACTTTACTAGGTGCTGCAGAAGATGATCTTGTTTTAGAAGTGGTTATAATGATTGGAACTGTATCCATGGATGACTCTTGTGCTGCATTGCTAGCCAAATCTGGGATAATCCCTGCACTCATTGAATTGCTAAATGGTAAATAACATTAATGTATTTTCATGTTAATGTCTAAACAGCTTATTGATTTAAATATGTAAATATAAAATGCAGAGTCTGTAATCTGTTTTTCTCATTACATTAATTGTTTTATAGCAACTTATATAATCAAGAAAAATGAATTAAATATACTACTAACTGGGATTGGATACAGTAATATCAAAGATCTTTAGCTTTCAAAGTTAAGAATGTTGCTATAAAGCAGTTCAGGACCAATTTTACAGAAGTACTCTCCTCACCAACCTTGAACAACTAATATAGTAGTCACAACTTAATCAAGGGGAATACATTCCAAGACCCCCAGCAGATGCCTGAAACTAAAGATGCCACCAAATCATGTATATACTATTTTTTTCTAAACATACCAATGATAAAGTTTAATTTATAAATTAGGCACAGTAAGAGATTAACAACCATAACTAATAATTAAACAGAATAATTATAACAATATGCTTAGTATCACTACTCTTATACTTTGGAGCCATTATTAAATGAAATAAAGGTTACTTGAATACAAGCATGGCAATACTGTGCTAGTTGACCTGATAATTGAGATGGCTACTAAGGGACTAATAGGCAGGTGGCGTGCATGTACATCCTGGATACACTGGACAAAGGGATGATTCATGTCTTGGATGGGATGGAGTAGAAGAGTGGGAAATTACATCACACTATTCAGAATTGTGCATAGTTTAAAACTTATGAATTATTTCTAGAATTTTTCGTTTAATATTTTTGACCATGGTTGACTACAGTTAACTAAAAACTTGGAAAGAAAAACCACAGATAAGGGAGGACCACTGTATCATATCACTTCTGTTTGTTTGTTTGTTTTGTTTTGTTTTTTTGAGACGTAGTTTTGCTCTTGTTGCCCAGGCTGGAATGCAATGGTGTGATCTCGGCTCAACGCAACCTCCGCCTCCCGGGTTCAAGCAATTCTCCTGCCTCAGCCTCCTGAGTAGCTGGGATTACAGGCATGCGCCACCACACCAAGCTGATTTTGTATTTTTAGTAGAGAGGGGGTTTCTCTATGTTGGTCAGGCTGGTCTCGAACTCCCGACCTCAGGTGATCCGCCCACCTGGGCCTCCCAACGTGTTGGGATTACAGGCGTGAGCAACCACGCCCGGCTATATCACTTCTTTCTGTTGAGATTTGTGTTGGTTTGAATTGGATCTCTTCTCTTGTGGAAATCTTATTTTTTAAAACTTGATTTCTAAGTTGGAAGGTTCATTTGGAAGCTGATTCTAAATGTAATATTGCCTTCTAGATCCAGAATGTATTGTCCTCTGAGTTCTCTGAACTTTCTTAGTTGATGAAAATGTTTTATCTGTGTGGTGTCCGACACATGTAGCTGTAGAACACTTGAAATGTGGCTGTCACAACTGATAACTTGAATTTTTGAATTAATTTAATTAGCTGCAGTGGTTTATGGCTATAATATTTGACAGTGTAGGCCTAGAGTTTTCCCCTTGCATTTATATTGCTCTTAAGGGGCAGGGCTCATTCTTCTCCATATTGCATACAAAATTTATCTGAATCTTATTAGGGCCAAGTTCTCTAGGATCTTACACATCATAGCTAGCCAATAGTATAGAAGTTAAACATGCTAATATGAGATCCCTGAAGAAGATACACTCTCAGTTCATCTTGTACGAGGCATAAGATATATGCATTTTGTATTAATTTTAATAGACTTTTAGAATATATAATAACATACATAAATTGTAAGTATAGCTCAATGTATTTTCAGTGTAAGCACACCTATGTTGTTATCACTAATATAAGAAAATAAAACATTACCAGTACCATAGAAGTGCCTCTTCTCCCTCCTGTGAGTCATTACCACCTCCTTCAAAGTGGTTAGTTTGAAACAAAAATAAGTTTATTTTGTCACCACTAGATTAGTTTTGCTTGGTTTTGAACTTTATTATATAAGTGGAATCTAGTTTATTTTGTTCTGCCGTATATTTGTGACATTCATCTATGTTGTATACAAAAGTTTGTTCATTTTCATTGTTGTATGTAATATTTTATTATTATTTTTTTTTCTTTTTTTATTTATTTATTTTTTATTATACTTTAAGTTCTAGGGTACATGTGCATAACGTGCAAGTTTGTTACATATGTATACTTGTGCCATGTTGGTGTGCTGCACCCATCAACTCGTCAGCACCCATCAATTCGTCATTTATATCAGGTATAACTCCCAATGCAATCCCTCCCCCCTCCCCCCTCCCCATGATAGGCCCCAGTGTGTGATGTTCCCCTTCCCGAGTCCAGGTGATGTCATTGTTCAGTTCCCACCTATGAGTGAGAACATGCGGTGTTTGGTTTTCT